>NC_056728.1:400111775-400415525 GCF_019279795.1 Protopterus annectens
AACAGATGTCCAACTTCCAAAGCTTCAGGACACCTTCCTCGTACCCAAACCATTAGTCATCTCAAGCTGACCTAACTAGAAAGCCAGGTTTAGGCTACAAGCCCTTTAGAGTATTTTTGCCACTGAAGAATACAATCCTCTGACACTTTTGAGGATTGATAGTCAGCTTGTGCTGTTCATTTATTGGGCAAATAAGTTTCCGGGGGGAGGTGTGGGCATTCCTATTTAAAAAAAAATGTTTGTTAATGACATGTTCCTGCCCAGGAAAGTTATTTTAAAGCTAGGAGTATGTGTTTTAATGGACTGTCAGGAGACTGTATTGTACTTTTAAATGGGAGGGAATTGGAGCAGTCTTTTTTCCTCTCAATTTAAAAGTATTTACAACCATTTTTTTCTATTCTGAAATTGTTTATTTTTAGTTTTTGGGGCTGCCAAACTGCTTTAAAGTGTTTTCATTTATTTTTCTATAAAAAAAGACTGACTTTTAAAGTCTTAAAATTTTTTTTACTGGCTCTTTCTGCTGCTTTTCCCTGGGAAAAAGGTACCATTTTCAGCTTGACCACGCAACAAAGTGTCAGCCTCATGGTCGGTCCTTTTTCAGCCACAAGAAGAAAAAGTTAAACAAACAGCCTTTGCTAACACAGCAGACTAGTAGTGTGCCCCAGCCACATGTGGGTGACTGTGCTGTGGCCATCAGTTCTACCTCAGGCCCCATACCTTTTACCCAGATCCCTTTGATGTAGCACCTACAGCCATTATGGACTAGGGGTTAACTATGCCCTCTGGAGCTTTTGAGGTCCCTCAGTGGGAAAGAGAGCCACTCTTGTTGGTCATGAGAGAGGAAACAGGGAAGGCTTCCCTGTTTTGTCAGAATGTTGTGCCCATACCTAGGGAAGCTGCTGCTACCATTAATAACACTGTTGGCCTATTTTTTCCCTGTCTAAAAGAAACAGAAACCTAAACATATTTGCTCCTCCTCAAATTTCCTTTGATAGGATTAATTTACTGGTTCTGGCTCAGGGTTTAATTCAGGCTATTGGACCTTTTTATAAAATAGTTTCTGCTAAAAGAAAGAAGGATACTACTTTTCCTGAAGAGATTCAACATTCTGAGTCTTCACAGAAAGATGAGGGATAGATACAGGTTTTTTTTCTCAGATTTCTGATTCGGATTCAGAAGAATGCTCAGTTTCTGATTGCCCCTGTGGAGGGAAGGGGGCGGGTTTTCTTTCTCTGTGACTATTTTCAGAAAGTCCCAGTGTTTTCAGTGGAAGAATATTGAGATTTCTCAGTTTGTCAGGAAATAGTATGAGCTGTTAGAGAAGGAATTTCTAGAACCTTTACCTATTCCCCCATCTTTGTCAACTTCGAAAGATGTGTGTGTGTGTTACTCCCTGCAGTTTTCTGATAGTCAACCAGCTGCTCCTAAAAAGTCAGAAATGATTTATAAAGTTCCCCAGTTTTCATACACTCTTTCAAAACCTGACCCAGCAGCTGTAGCTTTAGTTAGTTCTGCTGCTGCTAATAAATTTGTTAATCCCAATCCTACCCTTTGTGATAAGTATGGGAAGAGAACTGATAACTGTGGGGGGAGTGCATGCTTCTGCAGCCTTCATTTTCAGAATTGTGAATTGTCAGGATCATATGTTAAAAAGTTTGTTCTGACTAATTGTAAAACTATAAGGAATGTTTTGCCTAAAGTTTCTTCTTATGAGGAAAATCTACTTTATATAATTTCATTTATTCTGCTGTACAAGTCACTACTCATTGTTTACAAGGTGTGTGTATGATTCGGTTGATACTTCAAGGGCTGTTGCCACTGGTACTGTATTGGGGAGACTTCCCTGTCTGCATTCTCAGAACCTCCAAGATGATGTTATAAAATGAGATTTTAAACTCTCCTTTGGTTAGAGATACAGTTTTTAGCACCCCTGCTGCAGAAGTGATCAAGAAGTATGATGAGTGGGGTAAGTTAATACAGGGTGTCTATTAAGATTTTACTGCCCTCCTTTTCCAAATTTTCTAAGGGAGTCTGTGACTCCTCATCCAAATTTGGCATAAAAAAAAAAAGAATAAACAGTCTCAACAAAATACAGGTAAACAGACATTTAAGAAAGAAATAGCAAGGGGGTTACAAAAATTATTCGTGAACCACCCAAAACCCAGGACAGCCTAACAAGTCAGAATGGCTATTTAAGGGAACTTGCTCACCCACCCTGGCAGTCTCTTTGCCATTTCAAAAAGTCAGAATCTACACTTTTCTTTTTAGCAACAGATAGTTTCCGAGAAATGGGTTCTGAAGATCATTCATCAAAATTACAGATGGCAATGGGAGGAAATTCCTCCTTTCCAGTGAGTAATCCTTCATCCACCATACCAGGCTGTCTTATTTCCTCCTGTCCCTCATCACATGCTGTCACAAGGAGTGATAGAACCAAATCCTCCTTCCCAAGTGGGAAAATGTTTTTATTCAAGAATGTTTTCATTGCCAAACACTAGTTCTAGATCTTTTGTTCCTACATCTGTTTGTGGTAGTGTCCACGTTCAAAATGATGCTGCTTTACAACCTGTTACCTCTTTTTCCTCATTCAAGTTTTCTGGTAACCCAAGATTTAAAAGATGATTTTCACATTCCTGTTCATCCAGACGTCAGACGTTTATTAAGGTTCTGTGTATCTGGATCTCATTATTAGGTCTGTGCCTTATGCTATGGACTCTCCACTACACCAATAGTGTTCACAAAGTGTCTAGCTCCAGTTATAGCTCATTGCAAACTACAGGGTATACATCTTTTTCCATATTTAGATGACTTGCTTATTTTTGCAGGATCTTTTCCAGTGTCAGTAATATCTCTCTCTCTCTCTTTTGGTTGAGAGATCTCTTTTACAAAAAGAACATTTAAAAGTCGGTTTTGACTCCTTCACACGGGATCGTGTTCCTTGGGAGTCAACTGCACACGTTCAAAGAGCTTTTCTTCCACAGGAAAAAAATAGATCTGTCTCTATGGACTTACTTTGGACACTGTGTGAGAGACTACCTCAGGATTTTGGATGTCATGGCATCTATAATACTCTTGATACCCCTTGCAAGAGTTTACGTGAGAAAAATACAATGGTATCTGAAGTCTCTTTGGTCCTAGCAACAACATCCTTTGCCCCTTCAAATCTTAGTGTTGGGGGTTGTCAGAAGGGAATACGTTTGGTGGAGACAGCAAATATCCTTAAATATTTGTCTTCCCTCCTCCCTCTTTTCTAAAGCCTCAGTCACTATAGACATCTTGGATTTTGCTTGTGGAGCAATTTCAGGTGGAATAAAAGTACAAGGTGTGTGGGACATCAAAGACAGATGAAGGCACATAAATATCAAGGAGATGCTTGCCCTGATCAAGGCACTCAACTCTCTGAAACATATTTGGTCCCTGAGACCACTTCAAGTTGTTATAAATAATACCACAGTCATGTGTTACATCAACAAGCCAGGAAGAACTAGGTCATAGCCCTTTTACAGATTTGCCAGGCTAGCTTGGGATATAGCTTCACAGTACATTCTCACTCTACAGGCATCCTACCTTCTGTCAGAGCAAAACTGTGTGGCAGACAGGCTGAACAGGACAAGGGTAAGCCCTCACTAATGGAAACTGAATCAGGGAGTCTTCCAAGATTTGATCCATCTGTGGAGGGTTCCTCAAGTAGACCTGTTTGCCTCCTCTCTGAACAATCATCTGGCAAGATTCTTCTCCAGGCTGCATGCAAGAAGGCCTGGAAGACAAATGCCTTTTCCTTTTATTTTCCTTGGACAGAAATGTTGCTGTATGCTTTTCCACCCTTTCCACTGATGTCCAGGGCATATCTGAAGATTCAGAAGGAATCCCCCAAGATAACTGTGGTGACTTCCTTATCGCCCAGGCAGCAGTGCTTCTCCCTTTTTTGGAAATGACCAGGGGCAATTACCACATGTTTCTTAAAGACTGGATCTTCTCACACAAGATCAGAGGTCTTTGATACACCCCAACCCCACTCAACTTCAATTGACTGCCTGGAAGATAGGGTCTTAATTCCTTATAGGTGCCTGGTTACTGAGGATGTGCAGTAGGTACTAATGGAATAAAGAAAGACTGCTACTACAACATCATATATTAGCAAATGGAAATTCCATTTGGTGCCAGCAACATAACCAGCACCCATTCAGGGCTAGTTGTTCTCTGATTTTACAATATATGTGTGAGTTATTGTCCTAGATCTGGCCTTTCTTACTCCTCCATCAAGGTTCTTTTATCAACCATTTCAGTATGTCTGCCTATGGATCCTCCTATTTCAATACATTCTCATGTTATAATGTTTTTGAAAAGGGTTTTGCGTACGAGGCCTCCTAGAAAACCAGTGATCTCTCCTTGGGAACTTGAATTGTGTTAGAGAAGCTAACACTTGCTCCATTTGAACCAGCTAACCTGGTGACTTCAGGTTCTTAACATGGAATATAGTTTTGCTAATTGCTCTGACCACTGCAAGAAGGTTGTCTGAATTGCAAGAGTCAGCCCTACCTTAATTTCCACAGGGGCAGAGTTTCTTTGAGAACTAGTTCTTTTTTAATGCCTAAAATTTTATCCAAGTTTAGTTTAAGCCATACTGTCCATCTCCCTGTTTTTTTTCTAAGCCTAAAAATGAGGGGAGGAAGGATACTTCATATATTGGATGTCCACAGACAACTCTGGTACTTTCTTGACAGAACTAAATATTTCAGATCTTCAAATTAGTTGTTCATTTCTTGTGAAGGTAAGAAGAAGGGACAGCCTGTGTCAAAGCAGACTATTTCCAAATGGTTGTCTAAGGTTATTTAAATATTTTTATACTTGCAACAACAAAATTGTTCCAGGCAGGTTCAAAGCCCATTCTTCTAGGGACTTAGCTTCATCTATGACATTTCAGAAAGGTTTGGATTCTAGAAGTTTTTTAGAAACCACATCTTGGTCCTCTGTACATATTTTTACAAAGCACTATAAGCTTGATTAATTCTGTAGGTCTATATCAGGTTTTTCTTGGACCTTTCTCCAGGGGCTTCTGGAATTTTGTCCTTCCACCTCCTAAAATTTGTAATCTATAGTAATCTAGTCATATATTTTAGGCTAGTGCAGCACTGTACTATGAGGAACACAGTACACTTGTGTAAGTAAACATAACATACCATATCTGTAGACATTTGAATGATCACTGCTGCAGTAGCCTCTCCCTTCCTCCATCCCCCTTGTTTCCTTTGTTGTTATTGCCAGGGAGTGGACTTTTGCTTGTTGTTCCTAGCAGTGTCTGTTCAGGGCTGAGCCTCCCTCTCTCTGTTAACATGCAAGCTCTTAAGAGCTTGGCACACAAACCTGTCTTTTCAGTCAGTGCAGGTTGAACTGACTAATAGTTTGACTACAAAGACGGTACCTTGAAGCTGGCCAGCTATTATATCCTTGCAGGATATAACCCATGTAGCTTAGACTGCAGCAGATAATTTGAACATTTATTGTTATGGCAAGTTTACTTACACAGCTTACCTTTTTTTTGTCTCATCTTCCTCTAACCTTGGCATAATTAAGTCTTCCATAAATGTTTCCATTTGTGCTATTTCGTGGTTTCCACATTCCTCTGCTTTATCCAAATGTTCATAAAATTTGAGAAATATCTCTTAATAATGCCACAGGATCTCTGGTTATTTTTCTTGTCATAGGTTCACTAAGTTTGGCAACAACCCTTTCTACTTTCTGTTGCCTAAGTCTTTGTGATAAAAGTTTTTGTGCTCTGGAGTTGTCAAAAAATAGTTGCTTAACAGCAGTAGGCCCTGTGTAAATGTCCTATTCCCCATCCACTGGTCTAGGTTGCACTTAAATTGGGTAATACATGGATGTTTCATAGGAAGGCCAGTGTTTGGGACACATGTCTGTCTCTCCAGCATGTTCTGTTTACGTCACAGACACAGACAAAATTCAGGTCCTTAGACCTGCCATTTCTTGTACTGTTTGACTTATGAATAAGCAGGAGATTCATAGGTGTAGGATTTATGGATACCTTGCAAGCCAGACATAGATCACCCCTCAGCAATGCATAGGAGACTGTGTAGAGGGGAAAGTGCTTAAAGGCACTCTTCATAAGGCAGGTTTGTTACACATTGTATTCTTTTTGTAAGGAACCTCTGACGTCATTCTAGTTGCTGCATATGCCTGGTCAGGTACATACTGAAGGGAGCATTGTACTCTGTGATTGGTCTGATAAGGGCAGAGCACAGTGTGATAATTACCTCTATGGACATAGATGCCATTCCCCTACTTATAAGTTGTGCAGCATAAAAGGATTTTTTCACTACTCTGGCCACGTTGTGGTTGAAGGTAAGGCTTATGTGTATATGCATACCCAGATCCCTGACCACTGGGTTTACTGTTAGAGGTGTATTATCAACATGGTAATTAGTCAGGATGGTTGACTTCCCAAAGGGCACAATTATGCATTTTTTTAGCAGTGAGTTAAAGACCATGGCTTTGGTACCATTTGTTAGCCACGAATAGGCCTTCTTGAAGAATGCTTGTGTCTGCAGGGGAGTCAGTGATAACCCCCAGCTTGCAATCATCTGCAAACTTAGTCAGCCATAAACCTTCAGCATTTGCTTCCACTAATAGATGCCAAAAAGGAGCAGGTCCAGTATTGAGTCCTGGGGGACTCAGCTAGTCACTGGCCTTTTGGTGCAGGTGGCCTCACCTGTTTTGTCCGCCTGGGTGCTATCAGTGAGGCAGTTGGCTATTCAGTGGGTGATAAAAGGGTTTATACTTAATTTAGTGAGCTTGTTTGTAATGCCTGAGTGGGGTATTTTATCAAAAGCCTTGTTCAGGTTGAGGTAAGCTGTTTGCACAGTCTTGCTCTCATCCTTTGCTTTGATGAGACTCTCAAAGAAGTTCAACAGATGTAATAGACATGATCTTCCTTTAACAAAGAGAACTGTGATGGCTCCAGCATTTGCAGGTTACCTATGGCCTCATTTATCATGTCCATGAGGATTCTTTCCATAGCCTTACATATGAGGCTGGTCATATTTATTGGCCTATAGTTACCCAGATCGGTGGTTGGACTGCCGTTGTGCAGGGGAATGACTGTAGCTGTCTTCCATTCCTTGGGCAAAAACCTGACTGTAGGCTCCATTTGAAAAGTGATTCAAGTGGACCAGCGAAGTCATGTTTCATGCTATTTAGTAAGCATCCCGAGATGTTATTGGAGCCCATTGATGCAGTATTTCTGGACTTGGAAAGTGCATTAAAGACGTGTTGTCTCATAGGTTCATAGTTTAGTACTAAGCTAACTTCCCTTGTGAGCCATTTTAAGTCTAGCCAATTATCCCTTGTGAGACTAAAACCTGCACCTTGTGTTTGTAAGGCAAACACCTTAGCCATTAAGCCACCCTCCCAGCCAGTCTCCGTATGGTTGTGGTGGTTGTGATATGCTATATATCCTTTGAACTATTGGAGGGTGGGGAGAGAAATTTAAGCCGAGTCTGTCAACTAAAAGGTTGCAATAGCCTCTGATTCAGTGTGGATGATGCTATTTACAATACAAAGTTCTGCACATTGTTGCATATTTTCCTTGAGGTTATGAACGTAGCTGTAGAAAGCTTTGTGGTTTTCCTTTGCCTGAGAAGCTATTTTGTCTTCAGATTTTGCCTGTGAAGTATTAATTAACCCTCTTAGCTACATGTTTAGATTGCTCAGGGGTTTTTAGTATGTCGGGCTTTGTTTCTCTTACTCTTGGCCAAGATGTTTTTTTTTTTTTCTTTTGTTGTATAACCTATTGATATTATGATTCCACCAGGGTGGCTTGTCTTTTGAGTTTGTCTTACTCTTGATGCAAGTAAGCACAGCTCTCTCTATACAGCTATCGGTTTGGCTGTACAGGTATTTTGTAAATAGCTCAGCATATGCTAAAGTGTTTACTCAGTTTAGGGGTGCTTGGAATTTAGCCAAGGTGTCACATAGTAGAGAGACGTTACCTTTGGAGTAGTTCCTAAAGGTTTTTGTTTTTGCAAGGTCCCCAGATTTAATTTTATTTTTATTTTAAGCAATACTGCCTTATAGTCAGACCTGACAGGCGAGACATTATACTGGGTGAGGAACATGTGTTGTAATTAGAGCTTACTACTCAATAGCACCTAATTCACTCCTGTATTTCTCCATGTCATGATCACCTCTACTGTATACATACCTTGATTGTTATTGTTTACCATATCCCATGTCTTTCTGTGGAGCTTTTCTCCCTGGGTCTCCACTGAAAAAGGACCTGTGTCCAGTCAGAATTTCCCCGTAAACAAATAAATAAATAAGGTCAAGGAGTTTTGTACCCCTGGTAGGAGACCGGACCAACTGTTCCAGGATGTTGGTATTAATAAAGTTTAGGAATTGCTGGGCTTGTGCATCAGAAGTGGTGTAGGATTCCCAGTTTATAGAGGGGTAGTTGAGATCCCCCATAAAGATCATATTGGGTTGAATGGTGAGGAACTCTAATACATTAAGATATAGGTAGTATGGGTTTCCTGCGACATGGAGGAGGAGTTACAGGTTGCAAGGATATGGTACAAAGCCTTGTTTATGATGAGTTGCACATGTATGATTTCCAGTGGGTTATTTTAATATAGACTGAGACTCCACCACCTTTAGTTCCCCTCCTGTATATCGGTTCATAGGTTCATACTAGGCTATCTGCCCTAGGGCATTTATAAGCCTAGCCAGAGTGTGTTTGGCTTCGCCACCCATTTTAAATCAATTTTGCTATGCCCTTTTTCGAGGTTAGTATACTGTGCCTCTGTCTAACAGTGACACAGAAGTGATACCCGGGGTAAACCTACTATCTCCCATTCACTCACCAAGATTCCTCTTGAAGAGAGTCAATGAGGGACTCTGCCTAACCTGGACTGGGATTTTATTCCAGAGTGAAGGGAGCCTTTGGGTTATGAATCTGTCCCTCCAGCATGTCCTATTTATTTCAGTGCTGAGGTTCAAGTCTCTCGAGCGCGTAGCTCGATGGGATTTGGATTTTCTGAGGTGAGCATGTCCATTAATTCCGGGTTGGACATGGCTTTATACGTCAATCACAGATCGCCTCTGAGCAGGCGGTATGGCACTGAGTAGAGCTGGAGTTTCTTTAACCGGGCTGCATATGGTATCTGTTTGAGCCCTTTGATCCTCTTGGTGAGGTACTTTTGGGGTCTTTCCAGTTGCTGCAGGTGTCTGGTAAGGTACATCCCAAAAGGGGCATTGTACTCAATGATGGGCCTGATGAGGGATGAGTAAAGAGGCACGATGACCTCCCCTGATCTAGATGTGAATCCCTTCATGATTAGGTGGGCTATATAAAATGTTTTTCTAACCACTTTGGCCACGTGGTTGTCAAATGAGAGATTGCTATCAACTTGGGTCCCCATGTCCCTAATTACTTCTTCCTTACCTAATGGATTACCACCTATGCAGTAATTTGTGGGCACTTTGTTTTTGCCAAAGGGGATGACTATACACTTTTTGGCATTTAGCTTGAGGCCATGGCTCTGGCACCAGTTGTCTGTTTCTATGAGGCCCTTTTGTAGGATGCTTGTGTCAGCTGGAGAGTCTATTATGGTGCCCAGTTTGCAGTCATCTGCGAACTTGGTCAGCCACAATCCTTCCGTGTTAGCCTGTACCTCCGAGAAATATATACCGAACAAGAGAGGTCCCAGGACTGAGCCTTGTGGGATGCCACTTGTAACTGGTTTGGAGTCTGACATGGCTCCAGCAATTCTAACCATGTGGGTTCTGTCCTTGAGCCAGTTTGCAACCCATCTAGTGACATAGGGGTTTATGTTTAAGCTGGTGAGCTTATCTATAATGCCCGAGTGGGGTATTGTATCAAAGGCTTTTGCAAGGTCCAGATAGGCTGTGTGGACCACCTTCCCCTCTTCAATGGACTTGTTGACTGTTTCAAAGAAATCAACCAGGTTTAAGAGGCAGGATCTGCCCTTAACAAAGCCGAACTGGATAGGATCCAGTGTCTGTAGGTCACCAATATCTTTATTTATGAGGTCCATGATGATCCTTTCCATAGCTTTGCAGACCAAGCTAGTCAAGCTTATGGGGCGATAGTTTCCAGGATCCATTGAGGCACTACCTTTGTGGAGGGGGACCACTGTTGCTGTACGCCACTCTTTGGGTACATATCCTGTAGTAAGGCTGAGATAGAACAGTAGTTTTATGTTTGGGTTTAGTTCTTCTTGGAGTTCATGTAGGACGCAGCCCCGGACACCGTCTGGTCCCATTGATGCTGTGTTTTTTGCTTTGGAGAGGGCAGCTCTTACCTGAGCATCTGAGATGTGAGGGGGGCAGCACTCTGCTGGGATAGATATTTGGCCTTTTGGTGGGGAAGGGGGGGGGGTTTGCGCTGAACCTGTCAGCTAGGATGTTGGCAATGTCTGTGGGTTCGGTGTATTTTTTGTCATTTTGGACTAATTCTGAGCATATCTGGGAATTCCCACCCAGGTTCCTAACATAACTAAAGAAAGCCTTGTGATTATCCTTAGTGTCCTGTGCAATTTTTCTCTCGAAGCTGGCCTTAGACGATTTTATGAGTGCCCGTAGTTTTTGCTAATACTGATCAGAGATGCCTTCCCTTTTGGGATTTTGCTCTATCATGTAGTAGCTTCCTCCTTCTATTGTATAGTTTGTTTATGGCTGGGGTCCACCAGACAGGACGCCTAACTTTGGAGGATTGGGTCTTGGTTTTATTTGGGATTGCATGATCCATGCATTCCTGAAGGTGTTCATAGAATGCGTTTATAAAGGATTCTGCAGTCTGGGCCGTATTTTCCACAGGCCTGGGGCTTTGAAGGATTCAACCTCGGTTTTGAGGAGTGTGAAATTTGCTTTAGAGAAGTTTTTCACTGTGGTTTTCTGGGCAGGGGCTGGGGTCGGGATGTGAATATCTAGTGAGATTAGTTTATGGTCTGATCTTACCAGTGAGGGATACACTTCTGGTCTGGAGCATAGAGTCCCCATGTTGGTGATGATCAGGTCCAGTATGTTTTCCCCTCTTGTGGGAGTGGCAACAAGTTGTTCCATAGCATTTGAGTTTATAAATTCTAGGAACCTTTGGACTAGGGTGTTGGAGCTAGAGTAATGCTCCCAGTCTATGCTAGGGTAGTTGAAGTCCCCAATATAATGGTGTTTGGAGAGACCTTCATATTTTCCAGTGTTCTCAGGAAGGCCGAGTGGGGTTCCTAGGTTTGGGAGGGTGGTCTTTAGCAGGCTATAAACTGGAAGGCAGTTTTACCCACTGTTAGTTGCACATGGATAGTCTCTGATGCTTCGTGCTGTGCCACCAACCTGAAGGTGTGGGTATCTTTGACGAATATTGATACTCCCCCTCCTTTTGTGGTTTGGTCCAAGTTTTGGGGCTGAAAAACATGGTATGAGGTATAACCTGGTAGTGCTGGGGTGGTCTCGGGAGCCTTGAACCAGGTTTCTGTTACTGCACAGATATCGATGTTCTCCATGCTAAGGAGAGTTTTGAGTGCGTGCATCTTGAGGTTTAGACTTCTGGCGTTGAGTAGCATTACTCTTAGTTTCTTATCCCTTGTGATACCTATGGAGGTGGGTTTGTCTTTTGAGCCTTGCCTAAAAAAGGCACTATGGGAGTGGCAAGAGCCTTTGCCAATATCCGAAAGCCCAGGGGTGACAGGTGCAAGCCGTCCCTAGCGAAGCATCGTGGCTTGTCGAGCATGTCATCCCAGGCAGTCAGGCATTGGATCCCCTTTGAATGACACCAATACTTAAGAAAATTGCTGAAATGGATCATCTTGTCTTCATATTGTGGCATCATTCTTGGTGAGGGTAAGATGCTCCTCAAGGTCAGGGTCATACCGGCCTGGGTTACATGCTCAGAGAGCTCCTCTATGTCTCTTTTCATGTAGTCCAGGGAGGTACGTCTCAGGTCATTCACACCAGCATGGACAAAGACTGAGTCATATTTGTACTTGCCTTGGAGTGACCTGAGTGCTTGTGTTATGTGGCGGATCCTAGCGCCCAACAGGCAGCTCACCGTGACCTTCTCCTTGTTCAGCCTGGTGAGCGGGACATCAGTGTGCCTGATGATAGAGTCACCTATTACAAGTGTATCAGGTGTGTTGTTTAGCCTTAAGGGCTGTGACTGTTCGGCACACTGGCTTTGTGAGCTATGTATTGCACGTGTTTTGTTTTGGGGTAGCGGTTGCTTGGGTGTCTGCTTTGGAGGTCTCTGCTGCTTAGGCAGATTTTTATTTAGAGCCTCCGAGTATGTTTTTGTGTGTTTATGTGTTTGGTTTGCTGTCGTGGTAGGTCTATGTGAGACTGGAATTGTAGTGAGTGTGGTTTCCTTCTCCTCCTGACTGGTTACACCAGTACTGAGTTGAGAGGCACACTGATGCCTAATAGTTGGTTAAAAGGTCTGAAAGTCATTATAATCTTTAACTGTCAGGTACTCTCCTTGATTTTAAACCATGTATCTGTTACTACACAGATGTCTACACTCTCCAGGGAGAGGAAGGCTTGCAGGGAGTGGAGTGTCTTGTTAATACTTTTAGCAGTGAGCAAGACAACCTTCAGATATTCCTTCATAGGTTCAGTTAAGTTGGGCAATTTATCAGTTTGACATTGCATAAAAAAGGCACTATGGGGGTGGAAAAGTTCTTTGCCAGTATTTGAAAACATAGAGGGGATAAGTGCAGACCATTCCTGGGAAAGCAGTGTGGTCTGTCAACAATGTCTTCCCAGGCCGGCAAATATTGTACCCCCTCAGACTTACACTTGAAGCTAAACCAGTTATTTCCTGTTAGTAATGTGGCATCATCCTTGGAGAAGGTAGTGTGCTGTTCAGTGCTAGGCTCATAACTGTGGGAGGCACATAATCAGCAAACTCAATCATGTCTCACTTCATGTAGTCAAGGGATGTACGTCTCGAGTTATTAACACTTGCATGGACTATGACAGAGCTGTACTGGCACCAGTGGTTCAATGACCTGAGTATCTGTGAGACTTGATGGATCTTAGCCTCAAAAACGTAGCTAACCTTGACTCTCGCCGTACTCAGTTTGGTGAGGGAGGCATCAGTATGCCTCACTGTAGAATCACCAGTGACCAGGAAATTTGGTTGTGCGCTGGTTTGCCTTAAGGGCTTAGCAGTAGAAACATTGGATACAGTGTAGTATGTGTACCTGTGGGTGGTGTTTTAACCGAGAATTTACATGATTGCTGAGGACCCTTTTTCTGAGTGTGCTGTACAGGAGGTCTTAGTGTTTTAGGAGGGTTACCTGTAAGTGAGTCAGCATAAGTAGTTTTATTTAAAACTGAGGACTCCATATTTGTTAAAATGCATCTCTCTCACAAACAGAATTTCCTGTGTTGAGTACAAGTGTGGTATCTCTTAGAATAAAGTAGTGACCACACTGTCTAATGATACCAACTATTATGAGATTGGCAACAGATGGGAAACAAGCAGGCTGACCTTTTAGCTTGGTCAAGAGATTTTGAGAATTAATTACAATTACACTGAGTACTGTATACACTTAATGAGATAGTTAATGGGCTATAGTGTGAAAAAATGTAGCTATGTAGCTTTTCGTATGGAGGGTTTACACTGAGTTATTAAATGAGCTAAATAAGGTAAATTAGGTTTAGATGTAAGGGGCACACGGCCTATTATTACATAAACTAATTAAGATAAATGATGTTTGGTTGGTAGGGGTGTATTGCCTGTTATATGAAATAAATGAGGTTTGGTTGTGTGCTGCTTTAGGCAAAGAGCAGCTGTGAACTACTAGAGGCTACACGGAGGATATATGGTATGGACATGATGGACAGAGACAGTCAGTAAATGACCCCTATATAAATCAAATTTATGAGTCACATTTGGGTTGCACAACTAGGCATATAAGGGCCCTGGTGGTCTTTAGCCTAGTTTACAGCTGTGAACCAATGAGATACAAGGTCTTGTCATGTGGAAATTGCCAATCTTCTATACTTTGTTGCATTTGTTCACCATGTAACAAATTTTCTACAGGAGTTCGTAGCTGTGGTCTGCAGTCCTTCCAAAGCACACAGTACACACTTGGCTGTACCCATGCACAAGCTAGATTAAGTTGATGGGCCTTCTTCATCAGTGTCCTTACCCTTATAATGCTGTCCCTTTAAATAAACGTAGTACCCAAAACTTAAGCCAGTTATGTGATGACACACCTTTTTCTTTTATTTTTCTATTTCTACTCGCAGTTGCATCTCACGCAATTCTTTACTCACATGACACCCTCCTGTCATCTTTTAACAGGCTAGTCTACAAGCTGCTTTATACCTTGCGCTAAACTATTTCTCTATGGGATTACTTTGCTTTGAGGAACTTCACAGCCATATTTTGAAACTTTCTTTTTCAGTTCTCTGTGTGAAGTTGCGCATCCTAGAATGCTATATTTAGCCCAGCTATGTAGTGTGGGTCAGCTTTATGCTCTTGTTTAAATATATACTTCATAATGACTTACAAATCCTTTTTTATAACAAAATATTTGTCAGTCTGTTTTATATCCAGAAATCAGTTGTTTTAATTCACTGTTTTTTTTTTTACTTAATTTGATTATTCTCCTACAACTGTCAATCCCTATTTTGTTGAAACAGAATGCACATTAAGTAGAATTACATAAATTGTACATGCGACTGATTGCTACTACATCAAAGAAGGTACCCCTTACCTGTTTCTTTCCTTTGTATTCACTTCTGTCTCATTCACTTGATATTACATAATAAGATGAATTATTTTTTTGGAGCTGTACAAATTGAAGATTACACATTTTACAAACTGTACAACACTTCATAGTGTGGTTTTATACTATTTCTTTGGTGTAGTCCTTTCAGATTATACAAACACAGTTTTTGAAGATGTGCTTGAATGTTATGCAGTGCTGTTTATTTTGCTAGAAAAGTTGCTTAATTAACCTGTTTTTCCCTTTAATGTCTTTTGGATTATGTCTACAATTATTGTCTTGTATGTTTCTGGGTTTAGCATTCTCAGTGCTTTTTTATCTTTTCTTCCGAGCTCCCACTTGTAATGTCTTAGTTGTGGCTAATCAAGTTATCAATGTAGAACAAGTAAATAAACCACTTATTATTTCATCTTCACATAGTCATGCTGTTATAGAGCTAAGATTTTGTTTTTCCCTCCATATCCAACAGCTATCACTCTCTTATTTCCCCCCAAAAATCCATTTGTACCCCTCATGGCCCAAGTATCAGAAGACATTTGAGAAGTAGCAAAGGTTAGTTAGTGAACTTAGTCAATATTTTTCAGGGGATCTGTAGAATTTTTGGAATTCTGCAGAATGACTTTTCACATTGTCTAGAAGGCATGGTGCAAGGATGACAGTGTTGAGAACTGATACAGTTGCATGTTTCTGCATACGCATGGTGCTTACGCTGCCCTGTCCTTGTGCATAGGGACCTTTCCCCTGAGGATGGCCCTGTGGTCCACTACTGTCCTTCTGGGTAGATGAGTAGTGATGGAGAGAGTCCAAAATGGCAGCACTTGTCTACCTAGGACACATTCAGTCAGAGCTGCTTGTTATTTTACGCTTGACATCTAAGTACTGGAATTTGGTTTTGTTTTATTGTTACTGTTTTATTGGCTCTCTCTACTTCCTATTATGTATGTTTTTTTTTTCTGCTGAGACACTTGGATATTGGAGGTGTGGAGGTAAATGCTGAATCAAGTTTGTTATCCATCTCATTGCATTGATGCAATGTTTCTTCTGTTCCCAAAGCCTTTCCATTGGACTTGGTGTTTACATTGTATGTGTATATATGTGTGTGTGTGTGTGTGTGTGTGTGTGTGTGTGTGTGTGTGTGTGTGTGTGTGTGTGTGTGTGTGTGTGTGTGTGTGTATACACGTCTGGTCCATAATAAGTTTTATGTTCTGAATTGCTGGAGCAAGCATTCCTGCTGTTTTTTTTCCTCCATTTTGTAGACACTGATTCTTGGAAGCTTTCTCGTTTTTCTTCTTTACATTATTCCTTTCATTTCATTAGCTTTGCTCCAGGTGCTTAATTTCAGTATCTTGTGGCTTTGGTTTGTTTGCATGGAGATTTGCTTTTAGTTTTGGAGCCATGGCTTGATTCAGTGTTAATGCCTGGGAGGACTTGTGTTTTGATCAGGGCTGGTGCATTTGAATTTGGAAAGATGTTTGGGGCCAGATTCCAAAAGAGTTGCTCTCAGTGTAAGTCTTGTCTGATTTTGAAAGACTTGTTCTCAGTGTAAGTGACTTACTTTAGAGTAAGGTCATACGTCTCAAGAAATCTGGACAAAGCCAAAAATAACAGGGAACAAATGCTTAAAAATAGGGACACATTTTAAATATTGCTGTTATAAACTTGGAAAGTTGCTAGAATGAAAAGTGTTGTGTTAACCTGCATTTTTGTGAAGGATATGAAGTTTGAAACTCAAATGTCTGTCATTATTTAGTGACTTCAGTGTTCAATAATGTGCCTGAAAGCCACGAACTTTATGAGGAACAGAATAAAAATATGAGGTAGGAATATGGACATTCTGCGAAAATCTGGACAGTTGAGAGGTATGTGTAAGGTCTTTCTGTAAATAGGCTTACACTAGGGACCACATTCCAAAAGACCTGCTCTCAGCCTGCTGTCATTATAAGTGGTTGCTTACACTGAGAGCATGTCTTTTGTTATTGGGCCATTGGAGTGCCCTGGCCATGGTCTCCGTTCAGATGACATGTTTGTAAGTGGATCTAGACTTGGCCATTGTCTGCTATGAGAGGTTTACAGGTGGCTGGTTGTGACTGTGTGTGGTCTGACTAATCCATAGCTTATTTTAGTCTTATTATAGTTTGCATTTCTTGTTTAATGTTGCTGTTGGATTATTCCAGAGATTGTTTTAGGAACTGCTGTGCTTTTGAACATTTTTAATTAATATTTTATATTGTTTCAGTTTTGCTATTTGTTTTGTACCATTGCTGTTATTATGTATGTAAATGAAAGCATATCTCCTCTAAATAACCTGCATATTTTGCAGTATTTTATTCATTGAGGTACAAGATCTTTATGCTTTACTTGATGCCTTATATAATGCTTAGCAAATAAACACTTATCTAAAGTTGGTAGAAAATCAGACATCATCTGCTCGCCCACACTCATCCCTAGTGCTGAGTGCCTGATGAATTACTTTGGGGTTCTAGGAGACATTTGGGGTTCCTTCCCTCTATGCCATTGAACAGGCTTCTTTTATAGAAATAAGGTTCCCACTTTTGAATTGGCTTAGGAAATCTGCAGTACCTTATATTTACTTATATTTATCAGATATTTCATTTGTAGTTTATGTAGTGCAGTTTTATTTAGTAATTTAGTTTTTATTACATATAAAGTTAACATACAGCATGAAAAGCAAGTAAAGAGAAAAACACAAACGGCACAATGTAGTAATAACCAAATAACATCACAAGTTCTACTAAACTAACTACAATGTTGTTTTATTAAAGTTGTTTTGTTATTATTGTGCTTTAGCAGCTTTGTACTTTGTATTATGGTTCAAATGTTGCCTTTAAAGGGTCCTGTTTTAATTATCTTGTATATCCATTCAAGAAACAGTAAAAATAAATTGCTCACTCTGCATACTTGTAGTGGAAGAAGACCGCCTACAAGCTGTGTTCATCACATTTGTGCTACATGCAGGTTATAGCAATCTCGGTATATCCTTTCATTTTTGTTTTAATCTGCTCTTTGGCCTGTCCTGTTAAGTGAAGGGATGTATTGTCAACAGTGGCTGGATTACTAATGTAGGGGGCCTAATTCCTCTTAGCCTGGTACCAGGTATACATGGAGAGCTGAATGATATTCTTTCTCTTTTCTGATTGAATAGCTATGGAGAGGGTATGCCTAAGACAGTAGATGTGAGATTCTCAGTGAGGCAATGCAGGAAATTGGCATGATTAACTACAGACATAGAAAGCACCAGCAGCTATCTGTTGTCACACTGTTGCATGTGTATGCATGTGTGAGCTTGCATGTTGAGGGAGCATGGGATGAAAAGACCATACTAAAAATGTTCCCATGTATAATCAAATGGAAAGGCTCCAGGCAAGCCAGATAATCCAAACCCAGCTGTAAAGGCTCTTTTCCTACAAGTTAGATACACCCAGATACAGATGTAGGGAATCTTTCCCTACAAGTCAGGTACACCCAAGTCCAGATGTAGGGGTTCTTTCCCTACAAGTCAAATTTACCCAGATGTAGAGGGTTCTTGGAATTTTGATACTGTAAAATGAGATGAGGAGCCTAATGCTGTGTGCTTGGTTGAAGCAGGGGAGAAACAACTTTGTACACTCAAATAAAAGGTATAAGTCTTGGGCTTGTGTGGAGGTGCAGGCAGTACTGATAACCATGTGAAATATCTTAGTATTAGCAGAACCCCTTCCCTAAAAGATACACAGGAAATAAACATTATGTTTATCACCAGTAGTTTAGATTCAGGATTAACAAATGTAAACATTATTAATCTGGTCTGGTTGTTTTTGTGTGTTCCTTTGATGCCAGGTGTCTCCAGCATTGCTAACAGAAAGTAGCTATTCTAGTGAGCTACTTTTTAGTCCATATTAACTTGAAGCATGCACTGTTGATATTGCATACTGTTTGAGAGAACCTGCATCTTGCCAGCTTGTAATTGTCTAGTCATCTGAGAGAGTTTATTGCAGAAAATTGAAGTTAGAATTGTGGCACATGACAAAAAGGACATGTTTGGAGTTTGTAACCGGAAAATTCAACCAATTCAAATTCTTTGCTTTCTGCTCATGTAAAGGCAAGGTGACAGAAGCTTTCATTGGAAATTGAGTGCAGATTTGTGTTGTCTGTGTTTCTAAGCTGTGTGTTCAGGACACTTTGAAGTTCGATAAGCTTTCAAGGTATGATAAACCTTAAATAATACAAAATGAAAGGGCAGCAAAGCTCATTATAGCACTGTGCTGAAGAAACCTAGCTAGATACCACATGATAAAGGTTTTTGAGACAATAGTGGTGAACCTGAAGGCATAAACTATTTATTTTCCTAAATTATCTGTTATGTATTTCAAATGTACTTCCTCTCAAATTATAAGGCAAGTGATATTCATGTGCCATCAGTTTCACTGCAATGATGAGTTGATAAATGCCTACTTATTTTTTATTGTTATACTGCATAATGCAACATTTTATGGAGACTTCACTTCCCCGTGTTCCATATTACATATCATTAATTATGGATTTTTGCAAAACTGCAGCAATTGCAAGTCCTTAAGAGTGGTTTGACAGCTTTCATTTGTGGTAGGAACTGGAATGGCAGAATGGCTATGCCTCTTTAGTAAAAAACATATCAGAATAAAAAAGCTGGCATGCATGATGACATAGCAATTTTATATAAACAAATTTTTACTGAAGAAATGGTGCTTTACCACTAGACCTGAAAATAACAGCTATGAACGAAGACGTTTCTAAACAGATCAGTACAAGTCTCATCCCAGTATTAATTTAGAAGGAATGACTGGCCTTTGTGAGGTCAGCATGGAGTAAGACACATAACAGAATTATACAGTTATTGTCATTAGCAGAACTGTAGAAGAGTCGTCATGGTAAGAAACACTAACCAATATGAAGAGAAAGCCATTCCTATATTCCTTATGTTAAACACAGCAGTGTAAGTTGAAAGACTTACAAAGGTGAGATCCTGAATTTTTTGGCTACTGAAGCGCAAGTCCAAGCTACATGATCCCTGTTCACTAATCTTTGTAAGTTACTGATTTGAGTTCTGCTGTTGGAGAATGTCTACAGGGGTAGAAATCAGCATATGTAAAGTGATTCATTGACACGCATGTTAAAAAGCTGATGCGATGAACTCTCATAATGTGTTAAGTCTTTTACTTAAAGGATAGAGACAAGAGAAAACATAGCATAGCTCAAAGGATGTTACACTTATTTCTCTGTTGTGTATATCATTTTGTTGTGAATCAGGATTAACACAGGTAGTAAGAAGCAGAAATAGTTACAAGTTATACCAAATGTGACTAGGCAACTCTGCTGTTTGTCTAATTTCTGCAAAATCAAAAATATACCAGTTTCTTCTAATAGGAGAAGTCCTGGTAACCAATGCAGGCTTGAAATACTTCCTAGTAATGGTACTTTTAAGACAGCTCATGCATATTGTTAGCTATTGCTGTAAATAATATGGCTTTGCTTGGGAAGCAGTTTCAGAAAGGATAAAATTGCAGGGAGTGTGGGATACCAAGGACAGATGCAAACACATAAATTTGAAGGAGATGCCTGCCCTGATGAAGGCACTCAGCTCTGAACCATCTTTGGTCCCTGGGACCTCTTCAAGTGGTTACAGACAATACCACAGTCATGTGGTACATCAGCAAGCAAGGTGGAACTAGGTCGTACCCCCTCTGCAGACTAGCCATGTTAGCTTAGGATATAGCTTCAAAGCACAATATCACTTTACAGGCATCTTCCATTCCATGAGAGCAAAATTGTGTGGCAGACAAGCTGAACAGGACCAGTGCAGATCTTCACAGATGTAAACTAGATTTGATCCATCTGTGGGAAGTTCCTCAAGCAGACCTCTTTGCCTCCTCTATGAGCAATCTTTTCTTTGGACAGGAATGTCTCTGTATGCTTTTCTACCCTTTCCACTAATATCCAGGGTACTTCTGAAGATTCAGAAAGAATCCCCAAAGATCACTGTGGTGACTTCTGTCTAGCCCAGGCTTCTGGATCTCCCTTCTTTTGTATATGACCAGGGGCAACTACCACAAACTTCCTCATAGACTAGATCTATTCAAACATGAATAGGTGTGGTTAATACACCTCAACATCAGCCATTTTCAGTTGACTGCCTGAATGATAGGGTCATAATGCCTTTAAGCCACTTCTTTATTGAGGACATACAGCAAGAAATCATGCTACTAAAAATCATATATTAGCAAGTGGAAAAGGTTTTCTAGTTGGTGCCAACAACATAACCAACACCCATTCAGGGCTAGTTGCTGTCTGGTTTTACAATGTTTGTGTGAGTTACTATCCTATGGCCTTTCTTATTACTCTATCAAGGTTCATTTACTGGCCGTTTTAGCATTTCTGCCCATGGATCTTCCTGTTTCAATGCAGTCTCATATCAGTATATGTTCTTGAATGTGGTTTTGCTTAAGAGGCTTCCAGGAAAACCAGTGACCCCGTCTTGGGATCTTAATTTTGTATTAGAGAAGATAACACTTATTCCATTTGAATCAGCTACTCTGGCTGACTTGAGGCTCTTAACATGAAAAACAGTTTTACTAATTGCTTGGATCTCTGCAAGAAGGGTATCTGAGTTGCATGTTCTTCTGGTTGGCCAACTCTTATCTCATTTCCATAGGAACATTGTTTCTTTGAGAACTAATCCTTCTTTTATGCCTGAATTGGTATCCATGTTTACTTTAAGCAAAACTAATCTCCCTGTTTTCTTTCCTGAACCCAAAAACAAGAGAGAAAAGGATACTCCATATATTGCATACCCACAGACAACTCAAGCACTATCTTGACAGAACTGTATTTTTCATTGCTTTGGCTCAGTTGTTCATTTCTTGTGAAGGTAAGAAGAAGGGACAACCTGTGCCAAAACAGACTATTTCTAAATTGTTGTCTAAAGATATTAGCTTTTGTTATACTCACCAAAACATATCTGTTCCAAGCAGGCTCAAGGCCCATTTTACCAGGGCCTTGGATTTATCTGTTTTTTTTTTTTGTAAATGGTTGTTTTGAGAAGCTGCTACTTGATCCTCTGTACATATCTTTACAAAGCACTATAAGCTTGATTCCATCTCTAGGTCGAAATCAAGCTTTGCTAGAATTGTTGGTCTTCTTATATGCATTAAGAAGACATTGAGACTTGGATGTTCATTTAAGTAGTTTATTGTATACAAATAACATCGGGATGAATGGCAGGAACATTAAACTTAAACAAACTATCTAGCTAACTGACTGACTACATACTTGCATGCTCACACTCTGGCTGCTCATTCAAAATGGCACTCTTGCTTGCACGTGCTCAGTACTTATATGCATGTGCTGACTTACTGGAGAGCTTCTTAAAGGTATGTCACACATCACACACTCTGATCTGCAAGAACCATTCTCCAGGGGCCTGACTATGATCAAATTACATCTTTGCATGTCAGCTGTCTGAGTGGTGCTGAAAGTTGGCTTAAACCTGGAATGAACTTGCCTAGATAGTTGACCATGTCAGGACAACATTGTAGGTCTTGGACGTTGTCTGGAGCTGGCATCTCGAGAACTGCTGTTTGCTTGAAAGGATATGGTTGTAAGCCGGAACTGGTAAACAAGTGACCAATATAAGTAACTTCTTGTAGCCTGAAATTGCACTTCGGAGGATTCACCTTAAGATTCACTTCACATGCTCTTTCCAGAACTTTCTTGAGGTTTCTGTCATGTTCGATTTCACCATTGCCTCCTACTAGAATATCATCAACTATAATAGCACAGGGATAGCCCAAAAAAATTTGCTCCATCACATGCTGAAAGATGTCACTGACAGAATTTATTCCAAATGGCATTCTCACAAATCTGTATCTTACAAATGCTATTCCAAAGGTGATTAATAATGAAGATTTTCAGTCAAGCAAAATTTGCCAAAAGGAACATTTCGCATCTTAGACAATAAAAACAGTGGCATTTGGCAGGAGGGTAGCAACCTCTTTGACTATGTGCAGTGGATGATGAAGCCTTTTTAATGCTTTGTTCAGATCTCTTGGATCAATACATGTTCTAATATAATCTGAGCTTTTCTTATGCGCTACTACCATGGAGGATACGCATTCAGTAGGTTCTTCTACTGGACAAATTACTCCTCCATGCACCATTCTGTCTAGCTGGGCATAGCTACTGTAACTTTCTGTGCTGGTCTGACAACTGGGTTGACCTCTGGGTCTAACATCATGGAGTACACAACTGGTAATTTGCCTAGTTTGTCTGCAAAAATATCAACACACTCAGAAAAAAAATAGTTTGGGTGAAATTCGAGCTGTTGTCATTCAGGCTTACATGGTGGACTTCTTTATTAAGTGAAAGCAGTCCCATTTTCAAACTGTCTCTGAGGCCTAATAATGACTGCACGTGTCTCTTGACTACAAACATTTGCAAGTCGTAGCTGTTCCCAGCACACTAACATGAAAGCACTACTAAGCCTTCAGTTTGAATCTCTTTACCACCATAAGCAATGTCAAATCAAGTTATTCTTCAGCTTTTACTGTAGTAAATGTTTCTGCTGACATAACGTTGCACTTTGAGCTCTATGGGAGTCCCATTAATCCAAAGAGTGCAAAGGATTTCATACTTTGCCCACAAATCTACTGCATCGACTGTTTCACCAAGCACAGACACACCATCAACATAAAAAGTAGGGTTGCAGCTTTCTAATTCATCAACTTGCCTCTTGGAATGCCCTCTTTTAATAAAAGAATGTGCCTTATTTGATTTACAAAACTTTTTGAAATGACTCTACTTATTGTAAGATTGATACTGCTGACCAAAAGCTAAGCACTTTTCTCTTTTGGGTTTGTGATTACCACCACAATTATGACAGTTGACTGTGAAGCTGGGTTTGGGCACATGTTTTGACTTTGCTGATACACCCTTATGCTTCAGTGAGCATGCTCTGGAATTTTCTGGAAAAACTTGGGATTTCTCAAGGACTGTTACAGGACCTGCAGTAGCTGCCATGTGCTTGGGCCTGTTTCTTTTAACCATGTGTTGCATACTATTAACATGAGCTTTGTCACTGTGGCTTCCGCAGCTATTCTCATTTGTTACTTGTGTGCTTTGTTGTAAGCTCATATATCTGACAAATCTCAATGGCCTTATTTAACATAAAATCATTGTTTCAAAGCAAAATCTTTCTCACTGTCATTATTAATACCACACACAAGCCTGTCTTTTATCAGCTCATTTCTCAAATCACCAAATCTGCACATTTTAGCCTTATTTCTCAAGCCAGTTATATATAGGGTTACCATACGTCTGGGTTTGCCTGGACACGTCCTCTTTTTGGGCTTCTGTCTGGGCGATTTTTGAAAATTCTACGATTTGTCCGGGTTTTTTTTTTTTGATTGGCCTGTATACCAGCCAATCAAAAAATTGCAAAACAGAGCTCTGTTCAATGCGGGACTGCTTGATGTTCCGCATTGAACAGAAGAGGGTCCGCTGTGCGAGTTTTTGATTGGCTCATATACTGGTATACGAGCCAATAAGAAAAATCAAAAAACAGAGCTCTGTTCAATGCGGAACTGTTTGATGTTCTGCATTGAACAGAAGAGGGTCCACTGTGCGAGTTTTTGAGTGGCTCGTATACCGGTATACAGGCCAATCAAAAATCGCCAAACACGGAGCTACTTGTTTTTAATGCGGAACTGCAATGTTCCACATTAAAGACTAAAGACCTTTTTTTTTTTTCCTTTGGTCGTCACCTAGTGTGAAAGACCTTTTCTCCCGATCCGGCCAGTCAGGAATCTCCTAAGAGGACGAAAAAATATGTGCTGGTATAATACCAGCACATATTTTTTCGTCCTCTTTTTCGTATAAGAAAATATGGTAACCCTATTTATATATGCTGCAAAAGTTTCACCGGTCTTTTTATCCCATGTGTAAAATAAGTGCCTTTCCATTGCAATATTCATTTGGGGGTTACACATTTCTCTAAATTTACATTTTAAGCACTCAGAGTCTTCCCTTGTTTCACCCGGTAACACTATTTGGCAGTCTTCCCCCTCCCCTGCAAACACAGCTGGTGCATACATAAATGAAAGCTCTCTTTCAGTGGTACCTGAACCAGCTAAATTAAGAAGAATAAATGCCTTTGTACATGTGTCTTTGTCAGAAAAAATAGCCCATATGAAAATATTATATTCCTGCTCAAACATTCTTTAATTTTCTGCAATATTGTTATCAAACACAAGCGGGGTCTGCAAAACCCTTCTGCCATGGCCACAGATTATAGTAAAACACAGTGCAAAATGGCTCCTGTAATTATGTGTGAACATGCACACACACCAGGTACTTGTAATAATATTCAAAGGCACAATAAACTCTGAAATACTGTACTCTGTGAAATATGCTTTGAAATGGCTGTAGATTGCGAAATATTCTTTGAAACAACTTAACTTTGCGAAATAACTGCACTGTAATACTGCACACACTTGCAAACACTTTACACACTTTGGATATTTTGAATAGCTTTAGGTAATGCAAAAATGTAGCACATAGCAAAAAAATATGGTCATTTTCCCATTTTTGTACATTTTATGTGATTTGGATATTGTTTCAAACGTTCGTAATTATTTCAAATATTTTTATCAATATGTCGCAGTTTCAAACATTTTGTTTAATAAGAAATTTGTCTTGAGCGTTCTGAGTGCTTTGTTTCATATTTATAGCAAAATAAATTATTTAAGCAAGTTTTAGTACCTGGAAATTGTTTCTGACCTGCTTTATGAGTTGCTTGAGGAGTAGGGATGATCCTCTCCTCTGTAACTCTGCATCCCATTCTGACACTATGTTGCTCTTCTTATGTGCAGTAAGAAGACGTTGAGGGTTAGGTGTTCATTTAAGTAGTTTATTGTATACAAATAACATCAGGATGAATGGCAGGAATATTAAACTTAAACAAACGAACTAACTGACTAACTACATACTTGCATGCTGACACTCTGGCTGCTCACTCAAAATGACACGCTTTTTTCCATGTGCTAAGTACTTATATGCATGTGCTAACTCACAGGAAAGCTTCTTAAAGCTATATCACGCACTCTGATCTGCAAGAACCATTCTTCAGGGGCTCCTGGACTCTTCTACTTCCACCTCCCAAATGTAACTAGCTATGGTAATTTACCCATATAGCTAAGGTTACTGCAGCAGTGATCACTATGATGACTATAGAACAGTTGTGTAAGCTGACCTTACCATAACAGTAAATGAAAGATCACTGCTGCAGTAGGCACTCCCTGCCTCCATTCCTCCTTGCTTTTAGGTGTGTTTTTTATGCCAGAGTGTGGATATTTTTTGTGTTGCTAGGATTGTCCTGTCAGGGCTTAGCCTCCCTGCCTGTGTTGGCAGGAAAGCTCTGAAGGGTTTTGCAGCCAAACTTGTCTTTAGCTTAGCTCGAGTTGCTTGAGAGTTTGGGCATGTGGAAGGTGCCCTGAAGCTTTGGAAGCTGGCAGGCTGTTATATCCTTGGCAGGATACAACCCATATGACTAAGACTACTGCAGCAGTGATCATTCGAACATCTTCTGTTATGGTAAGTTCAAGTTACACAACTGTACTTTCAGAATGAAGAAAAGTTCACATTGCACAGAATTACAGCTGTATAATATGTATACGTAATCATGCAAATATTCCTGAGTAAAACAACAATTTAAATAGTAATCCAGTCCACACTTGAGCAACAGTTCATTACTGTGTAATTAAATAAAATATCCTAGATTTTGAAGATGGAAAGTAGATTCTAACAGATTAACCTAGGAAAGTAATGTAACATTTAACAAGCTAGACATATATCATTGGACTAATAAACAAGCACAATAAACATGCCTATACATACTACATTAACATTATTTATTTATTTATGTATTTATTATTTGTCTTTGTGTACCAAGAAAGTCTGACTGAGGCTTGTGAAGAAAAGCTCCATTTGTTTATATTGCATTAGGTTCATAGGTTGGTACTAGGCTATCAGCCCTAGGGCCTATACAAGCCTAGCCATAACAATTCCCTGGATATTTCTTCCCACAATATTTACTTCCCTGGACCCCTGTCTAGCAGGGCGACTGACGTGATCCCCGGGGTGAATTTCCTATCAACCATCCAATCATCAAGGTTCCTTTTGAACAGGGCCAAAGAGGCACTCTGCTTGACATGTATGGGCAGTCTGTTCCTGAGTCTGGGGTGTCTCTGGGTCAGGAACCTATCCCTCCAGCATGTTTTGTTCATTGTGATGACAAGGTGTACATCCCTGGAGCATGTGGCTCTGAGGGATTGGGATTTCTTTAAGTGGAGCATGTCCAACAGCTCAGGGTTTGACATGGCCTTGTATGTTAAGCAGAAATCACCTCTGAGTAGACGATATGCCATATATATATGATATTATACTAAGTTCCAGTTATTTTAAGATTTCAGAGAGAGGTTGAGTATATTCTGTTTAAGGAAAGTATTTTGAGAGTATCATACGGTGAACAGAGAGTCTTGGCCTTGTGACGAGCTTGTGCAGGACCAGGATCAGTTATGATGTTGTTTAATTCCAGAGTTTAGCGAGTCTCCTGCAACATTATTTGATTTATATGTAAGTAATAAGAATTTGGTACTAGAGTGGAGATCCCTTGCTGGACAGTAAGTCAATAATAAGTTATGTAGTGCAGGGCTTTTTTCTGGATGATGAATGAATCTGTGTGCTGTAGTTTGTTGTGAATATGTTAGTTGTGTAGTTCAAGCCAGTTTAATTGCTTTAAGCTATGACAAATGTGGGTCCTATGAGGGAGCTGGATGGCAAATTTAGCTATTTTATTGTACCAGGAGGCAAGTTTCTTTGTTTAACTATCATTTTAAGTTTGTTAGCATAGGAGCGGTGTACAAGAGATTTGACAATAAACAGATGGTGGCTAGAGTTTTCATTGCAGTATCTGTAAGGAATCCATTGACCTTATAAAGGGAGCCTAGTTTCTGGTGTGTAGCTTTAATGGTGTGCAGTATATGCTGGTTAGATTTGAGATTGTCAACTGTTATAACACTTAGGAGTTAACTTTGAGCTACAGCTTCAATGACAATATTATTTGCTGACTTAATGGTAAAAAATGCTTTATATTTTGGCAAATTTTGAGGTAGAAAGCATTAACTTAGTTTTCTTGGGGTTAACTAGGAGGTTTGATTCTTTGAACCAGGTTTCTACAGAGGATACAGATTTTTGGGTAATGTCTTGGAGCTTATTTATTGTTGAGGCCACACATGTTAACGCTGAGTTGTCTGCATACTGAACTAAACTAGCATGGTGAGTGGAGGTGTGGAAGTCATTAATAAATATATTAAATAGGAGATGACCCAGGATAGAACCCTGAAGGCAACTGTAGCAACTGGTTGAAAGGATGAGTAGGTTTGTTGCCATTTAACAGCTTGTTGCCTTCCAGATAGGTAACTAAGAAACCACAAGAAGAAGTATTCTGAAAGTCCTATTGAGGAGAGTCGAATGAGCAGTTGCTGGTGTGAGACAGTATCAGATACCTTTGATAAGTCTAACAACATGGTGGACAGAAGCAGACCATTGTTTCTATGTTGGTTTATTATATTGATAAAATGTAATAAAGCAGTAGTGGTGCTGTGCTGGGCCCTAAAGCCATGTTGTGTTTCTGGGAGCAGGTTATTTGGGGTTAGGTATTATATCAGCTGCATATGGATTTATTTCTCTAATATTTTGGAGAGGGGGTATCACTGTTGGTCTGTAGCTATTAAACTGTAAATGTGCCACCTTTGTGCAATGGTATGATATAGGATTTTTTTACAGTGATGGGACGTATCTTTTTGCTGCGGACCTATTAATTAGTATGGGCACAGGGAAGGCTACGACTTCTGCGGCTATTTTTAGGTAGTCTGATGGTAGTTGGCTTACAGCTATGGAAGTAGTTTTTAACTTAAGGCTCAACTTCCTTATGGTCGAGGTAGGTACTTGACTAAAATTGAAGAGCTATGGATAGTTTTGATTGGACAGGGGTAGGCCGATGTTTTAGTATCTAAGAGAGGTATTATTAATTGTATAAAGTAGGAATTAAATTGCGTGGGGATAGAGTATGTCATATTGTTTGTTTTTGGTGAGGAAGTGGTGGTTTTGCCAGGGTGGAGTAGTTTATTTAGTGATGACCAAAAAATTTTGGGTTGTTTTCATGTTTGACTTGTAGGTTGGTATAATATCTTTGCTTATCCTGTTTGACATGGAGTTTTGCATGGTTTCTAAGATGTCTACATTGCTGGAAGGCATTTTGAGGTCTATTTATATACCAGGATTTATCCCTTTTATAATGAATTTTTTGTTTCTTTTGTCAGCCATGACGCAGGGTTGGACTTTACTCTTTTATTACGCACTGGTGCTAGATTATTAAGGTCTGTAAGAATATGTTATTAAGGTGTTGTACAGCAGTATCCTGTTGCATTGCTCTAAGTACATTCCAGTTATACATTCCAGTTATATTGTTTTAGTGTTTCACTGAAAATGCCTTTGCTGGAATTCATTGTGTT
The DNA here is from genome assembly GCF_019279795.1 of Protopterus annectens. Classification (NCBI taxonomy): domain Eukaryota; kingdom Metazoa; phylum Chordata; order Ceratodontiformes; family Protopteridae; genus Protopterus; species Protopterus annectens. The sequence continues at coordinate 400,141,138 of NC_056728.1, forward strand.
TCATATTTGATTATAGATAATATTTTATCTAGGTTATAATGAGTTCTAATAGCATATGTTTGTATGTGGTCACTTACGCTATCTGAGAGGCAGACTACATTTGTCTGTTTGTCTGGTTTGTTTGTAAAAATCCAGGCTAATGTTGAACCCTGAAATTTTACTGCTTCTAGTAGGTGTGGTTATTAATTGTCTGAAGTTGAACAAGTGTATGGATTCAGTGGGAGTAGTGGAATTTATGAGTTGCCAGTCTATATTTAAGTCTCCATGTATTATAGTTTCATGGCTAATTTGTTGGGATATCCAATACAGGATGCTTTCAGCAGTATCAGTTTTATTACCTGGTGGAATATAGATTGCTGTTAAACATATAGCTTTCCTATTGTTGATTTTTAGGAGTGTTATTAGAAGTACGGCATTGCTAAACTTGAGTATTTCCTGTGGAGGAGTAAGATGATGGTTAGGGAATTTTTATAGATGCTTGATACACCGCCTGCATGCTTGTTTTGTCTGTCATATCTGAGTATATTGTATCTTTATGATACAGAAACACACCTCAACTGTCTCCCACAGAGAACAAGGAATTCTCCCCAAACAACAAAAAAACACAGAGCACTGCTATAGCTGCCACTTCTTTTTATTTACATCATCCAGTACCTTGGCCACACAGGCCTTCAAAGGGAATAACTCAATGCCTTTCCAGCAGCTCTTATATATTTCTATTGCACATCAATTAACACTTTAATTACATTCATTAATTAATTAAACACTCAAACAGCATTAATTCAAGTTTAAAGATTTATCCATCCAAAATCCAAGGTTAAACATCATATATACACTGCATCCCCAAAAGGAATTGAAGCATCAAATGTCAGTTTTTTTCAAATTGCCCTTTACAATTTTACACAGTTTAAACATTTTTTTAAAATATGTTGACAATATATAACACCATCATTCCTTTCATATTATACTTTCGCAAAAATACATTACTCTTTATTGTGTGTACATTAATATTATTAATTACTAAATATATTAAATATATTTTATGTGCATATTGAATTATGTTCCATCCTCATATTACATTACCATAAAAAACTTACTACAGCTTCTCAAAACTTTGAACTACTAAACATATAAATTTGTGCACCTTCCACACTTTCAAAGTTCCCAAAATATTGCCCAGCTCAGTCACTGACCTGTCAGTGTGGTCTTTACCACCCCCATCTCATGAAAACAACTATCTACATCCCCCAATCAATTTCCAAATGTAGGCCCCTAGGAAATAAAGTGCCCAGATAAACTATTATTTTGTTTCTAACTTTGAGTTTCCATTTGTATTTCACCCCCCCCCGCATATTACAGCCCCTATAGGGTTGGGCTAACACACTAAAAACAAAACTATCCATGTTGCCCCCATGGGCACTGCAAAAATCCTGAGCCACTGGTATTTCCATCCTTCTAGTCCTCACATCTCCCAGTTGTTCCAAAATTCTCAATTTCACCTTCCTTTTAGTTTGTCCCACATACCATTTACACAGTGTACATCCACATACAATAATGTAGACCACACCACAGGAATCACATCTAAACTCATTCTTTATCCAAAACGTCTTCCCATTTATCATCCACCCATCAATATTCTTCATTTTATCGCATATTTTGCATGCTGCACACGGGAATGCATCCTTCCTACTTCCTATATCATCCTTAGCCTTTGGTTTCAATAACTCTTTTAAGTTATTAAAACGGCCATAGGAAAATTTAACTCTATCCAGAAACAATTTCCCCACTATTTCATCCCTACAGACCCCAGGCCACAGATTGTTGACTAACCCTTTCAATGTTTCTGAGAGGGGAGAAAATTTAGTCACGAAAAAAAGGGGCTCAACTTCACCCTTCCCAACTTTACTTCCACTCACAAAATTCCGATACATGCTAGAATTGCTTGGTTTCCTTTTATAACTGGCCTTTCCTTTCAATTTATTCAAGGCCTCCCCTGTATGCCCTTCAGTATATCCTCACTTTAAAACCCAGTAGCACAATGACAAGTGCCGGACCATACATACAGGTTTAGTATAAAGTAAATCAATTTATAAGTTTGATTGCATATGTAAGTATGTTTACATTAAAAAATTAGGCTCAAACAATCGCTACTTATTAGTGACATTTTATGTCTATGTTTATATTTTATATTTTAGACTTTTATAGATTTATATTTTAGGTATGTTCTAATACATAAAGTATTTATATAGCATATGTGTTGGTTTTAAATCATTAGTTCACAAGCAATTTGAAATGTAAATAGATAGATGGATACCTTACGTTGAAAAGGTGTATACTAATGCTGAATATTAATGAGCTTTACTATCATTGGTTAATTAATCAATTGCTCATTACCTACAAGGTTTAAAAGTAATGCAATGTGTGTTTTAAAATTGTCTGATGAAGGCTGGTATTATACAGCCGAAAGCGCTTACCATTTTTGTAATAAAAGCTTTGGATATCAATCTATTGGTGGTCCGGCACTTGTCATTATGCTACTGGGTTTTATTGTTCAAAAGTTTGTGGTCGGTTGTGGTGTTATATCCTCACTTTAATAATCTTCTCTTTACCATATCAAATTCTCTCTCTAACACTGTGTTATCCGAAGTGTTAGTCAAAATCCTCTTAAACTCCCCATATGGTAGAAACTTTATTAGATGCATGGGATGTGCACTGCCGGCCTCCAAAAATTATCTGCAGCAGTCTCTTTATGAAATGGCCTGTATTGCAAATTTCCCCCCTCATCCAAATAAAACTCTACATCCAAGAATTGCATATTATTTCTGCTGGTTCTATAAGTGAATTCCAAACCAAAAGAATTCCAACCCAGTGAACTCATGAACTCATCAAATTCACTGACTTCCCCTTTGCACACAAATATCAAATCATCTATGAAATACTTAAACATTACCACTCTATTTTTAACAAAATATGTTGGATAAACAAATTGATTCTCAAACAGTGCCATGAATAAAATTGCATATGATGGGGCAAATGTTGCCCCCATTGCTGTTCCTTCCAATTGCAAATAGTATTCACCATCAAAAACAAAATAATTATGTGTTAAAGCATATTCCAGCAGTTGACAAATATATGTGGTTTTTGGGCCTTCACCCATTATTTTAACTATTGCCTCCAAACCCATTCCAGTGTTGATATTTGTGTACAAAGATCTGGCATCCACACAGGCAAGATAAAGGTTAGAATACCACTGTAACCTATTTATGCACTCCAACACGTGAGGTATTTCGAATGTAAGATTGTACTTTGGGGAGAAACACTTTTAACTGGGAATCCAAGAAAATGCCCAGGTACTGTAAAAAGGAACCTACCCCTTGAAAGTATCGGTCTACCAGGGGATTTAATCATCAACTTGTGAATTTTAGGAATAACAAAAAAACTGGCATCCCTTGGATTCTTTAAATGTAATTTTTTAACATCTCCATGATCAAAAAATCCCAGTGTGTCCCCTCTTTCCAGTAATTCCAACAAACCATCATTAAATCCCTTTACTGGATTGGAGTGCAACTTTTTATAGACCTTACTGTCTGACGACAATTCCATCACCATGCTATTATAATCATTCTTATCTAAAATAACCCAATTCCCACTTATCTGCCTGTGTGAAAACATATTTGTTGGTTACTTCATGCAACTGTTTTAAAGCAGTCCATTGCTCCCTATTTAAATTACATGCTTTGGAACCTCCTACATACTGGTAATATACATTCTCCATTTGTTTACACAATGCACTTTCAAATACATTAATGGCAGTACAAAGGAGCTAATAAACGGCACCTTGGGTACTTTCAGTTTACCATACCCAGTTAAAATACAAGCATTATCATCACAAACTGTATCAGAGATATTCTCCACAAAGTCATCGTCAGACTCCCAATTAAACGAATTGTCATAAACAGAAACATCCAAAAGTGAGTCTTCCATAACATCTTGATTAGTTTCACTCAGGGTATTCAAATCTCTCCCATGCATACCCAAGTGCCTTTTAGCACCAAATATTATCCTTAAATTTAATTTCCTACAGAACCTCTTTATTTCTTCCATAAAATTGGCCAATGAAGGACAAAAAGTTGGCACAAACTTTGTACCCTTAAGCAGTACACTCACTGCTGCATCCTTTAATACAAAGTCCGATAAATTAACAATATTAAATTTCTCTTCTGTGATATTACTTGCTTTACTCGTTTGGTTATTCACCATATTCACCAATTACTGTCATTGTCAAAAGTGTATGCGCCAGGCAAAATTTGAACTTCAGGCAGAATAGAAACCAAGGGAAGACTGGTGCTAATCCCTTCCGCCCATTGCAGTGCTGAACTTAAACCTTGGCTGTCATGGAAAGGGTTAGCTGAATAAGAAACAGTACATACCACAGCATGTCCCGCCGGACAATTCAATTCTTTTTCCCTGAAGCCTTGTTCCTCTACCTTCCCCCGATTCTGGTCCTCCGAACTCTCACCATTGTCTGTTGAAACAGGGCTGTCAAATGTTCTGCTGACATCCTCAAAGGGCACACTTTTCCACCCATTAAACGCCAACTCACCCGATGACATAGAAGTCTCGTGAGAGGATGGGCCCATGCGAGTTCTACTCCTTATGCCTACCTGCTGAGGACGTCCTCTATTTTCCTTACATTGCCAGGAAAAAAACTATGCCACTGTTATAGTCATTGATATCCCGACTTAGTTTCTTCTTCTTCCTAGCAATAACCTCTGACTCCACTTTGGCCACATTAAACTTAATATCATGTAGCTTACTAGAAAAGCTAATTTCAGAGGTGTCAGCAATTAACGCTTCTTGCAGTTGCATAATTGTATTCCGTGCCTTCTCCTGCGCATAGATGTTTCTTTTGATCAAAATTTTAAGCCAGTTTGTGGTACATGACAGCGAAACTGCTTTCCATTCTTCTAAGAGGTCTAACTCCTTCTCTGAAAACTCAAAAGTAGGGAGCTGATCAACTCTCAGCCCCCTAGGTGTTATGTTCATATCCACATATTTCTGCAGGAGTCTAATATCGCAATGCACAGACACCCCCTTCTTTAAAAGCTTTTCCAGCTGCTCATACCTCTCGTCAATACGGCTGTCCATCCCCATGGACCAGGGATCATTCTCCACCATTTTATTGTCTCCCTCCTTCCACATCTCAGTACATCTTAGCTTTCCCAATTCAGCTTGAGTTTTAAACAAGTCTGGAATTGCAGACGCTCCTTCTAACGACATGATTCAGAAACACACCTCAACTGTCCCCTATATCAGTGCTCCTTGTTTTTTTTTTTTGTTATATTGTATCTTTGGAGGATGTTCTCATCCTTTATTTCTTTTTTAACCAGGTTTCAGTAGCTATGAATAAATCAGGAGTGTATGTGGCAAGGTAGGCTTGTATGTCATGGATTTTATTGCACATACTTCTTAGGTACAAATTTAGTAAGGTGAGTTTGAGTTCTGTTTTTTTCTGAGATGTATTAAGTGACTGGTTTATTTGAGGTTGGAAATTATGGTTTTATGAACAGTGGGACCTGGGTTGGGATGTATATCTCCACCAGTTTTTTGAATTGATATTTTACAGAGAGAAGAGTATGGCCAGTTTTATTTTGGTTTGTTATTTGATTGTAAATTTAGATACTTACTTTTGAGATATTTATAGAGAAATAAATCAGATATGGTTTATTTGTAGAAATAAAGTGCTGTGGAGAAAGGCAGGCTGAGTAGATGTTGATATTCTTTATGAGGATTGGTTGAAGCCCTAATTATTTGAAGGAGGTGGATTTAATAATTGGTGATGAAGGGCAGTAGAGTGAGGAGAAATAGTAAAATTATGTGAGTTTGGAGCATCTTATTTCATTTGGGTTTTATCTGTGCTGTAAATTAAGATTAGAAAAAGTTAGGAGGGTACTAAGATAGTTTTAGAGATGTAATTTGATATGTATAAGGGGCAAGGATTAAGACAGTTTGAAAGAGTCTTGTGTGGTAAACAAGAGTGGGAGTTACTGTTGGGAGCAGTTCTGCTGATTGTTATGTTGTCTTCTGGAGAGAACTGATGGTATTGGTTTGAGGAATATGTGAGTGGTGCTATGGATGTATACATTTAAAGTATGAGGGGTGGGTGGAATTTGGGGATAGGGTAGGAGAGCAGAGTGAGCCCAGGCATTAGTGTCTTTGAATTCATACTAAGCTAACTTAAGAATTCTGAAGTTAAGTTGATCATTACTAAATTCTAGTAGGAAGTAAGTACATACCTGTACATACTATATCAGCATTCAGTGACTACAGATGGCACCAGATTACATACAGTAAATGTAATTTGAATGTAGATGTTCTAGTAGAAAGTAGTTAAATGTTCATAGTGGAAATATTGTCAAAAGTATAAATGTGTCTACCTGCAAAGCTGAAATATAAAGCTAAATCTTCACTCCTTCTGGCAAAACTGCATAGACCCTTATTCTGATAACAGTCTTGTGGAGGTCTATAATTGGTCAGTATTGACAAGAATGTAACCTTATTTATGGCCAGCTTATGTTTATGATGCAATTGTTCTCTTTTATCAACTATTCCTTAAGTTCTTTTTCTTGAAGCTATCAATATTATCAAGTGTTGAAATATTGTCAGGTATAATGTTCCCGTTTGAAGGACTGAGCTTGAGAAAGCTTTCAGTGGTATTTAGCGTGAAAGGAAGACCTATCACTTCCTAGGGATTGGAGCTTCTAAGGATGTATGTCTGTTCTCAGTATAGTAGTTAGCATTACTTGCTCCTTCTTTCTCCCATTCCATTCATGTTTAGTGTTTTACTGATATTTAATCCAAGTTTGTTTGTTGTTGATTTGTGTGATTTTTAACTTTGTACATGTTGCTGTTGTATTTCTTAATGGTACTGTAAAATTGATGTTATTGGTCATTTGTAGTTTTGCTGTATAAGCTGTTTTTGTTTTGTAATGCATGTGTTTTCAAATGGAATCATGTAGATTGTATTCTAGTGTACTTCTAACGGGACCTTTTCTTCCTGAGCCTTCACTAGAACTTGGGCTGTCCAGCTGGAATTCAGTGATCAACAAGAAAAGTAATAAATAAAAAATATCTGGAAAATCTATATCTTTGTGGTCGGAACCTCAGTTAGTTCACCAGTATCATTTGTATGTTAGTTGTATCCTTTCATGACACCAAGAGTCTGAGATTCAGGCTCAATATTGCCTCTTTGTCAGTTTTTGAAGTTAATACCTTCACCAGATACCATAGATTTCATCTTCATTCTAGTAGTAAGGCATGGCTTGGGATAGATGCTCTTCAGGGCATTTTGTCCTGAATCCCCTTTTCTCAGATGTTGATTTCCTGCATCAAGTTTGCAGTTAAAAAACAGTGATTGTGATTCCATGATTCCGTCCAATTGCTAACCCACTGCAGAAGGACTCTTGAAGTAATGTATTACGTTCACCATATTATCTGATCTATAAAATAGTTCTCTGCAGTGAATAACTTTTTTCCCTCCCTTCCCCATTTCTTGTTTTGTTTCTGTGCCATCTTGAGTTATGTGGTTGAAATTTACTGGAAGTAAAACTTTTAGTTTATAATGTTATAGCCTCCTAGGTTAGTGTATTATGCTGATGGAGCCCAGTGAACAGGGTTCAGCAACTCTGGGATGTATGCATCTCCCTAACATAAGGAGCAGCAATGTTGACAGATGCCAGAAGGATTGTGTCCCATAAAAGCATAAGGAGTTGAGAGAGTGAGTATGAATGATGTACCCAAGTGTTTACCCACTGCCAAGGGCTTTCTCCTGAAAAAAAATCAACTGATAAAATGGGGTCTGTATCACATCATCGAATGCAGATCACTTCAAAGCACTAACCATCAAACTCAAAACAGCGAACTATGACAACATCAAAATTATGTCAACAGCAGTTCCCAACGGGGACATGGAACATTAAGGGTGTAGGCAGGGGGCAAGCCCCCCTGCACCCCCACACCCCCGCTACTTAAATATACCAACTCCGAGATTGTCCTACAGTGTAGGAAAAGGAAATCTTCCGTTTCCGCACTGTAGTGCACTGGCGTGTGATCTCCGAAGTGGTATATTTAAGTGGCAAGGGGTGTGGGGGGTAGCAGGAAGTCTTGCCCCCTGCATGGTGCAAGTTGTTTTTGATCCTCACTCCACATGTCTTTTTTACCCCATTTCAGTGTTTTACAGTTCACTGTTTTGAGTTTGATGTTTACAGCTTCGATATATATATATATATATATATATATATATATATATATATATATATATATATATATGTAACTTTCAAGGAAAGAGAATAGATAAAATTGTTTTATTTGACCTCATCTAGTAGTCAAAGTTGGAAATGTACACATTTATGGGAGTCGTCTTCAGTTCTTTCTTTCTTTATTTTGCCTTTTTGCTGGCCAGGTAGACCCATTGGACAAATTGTCCCTCTAACTGAGGTCTTATTTTGAAAGAAAATAGCAAACCTGAGAAGAGTGGAGGAAATGGATGTCGGATTCAACAGTATTGGAACCAGTGTGCAGTGAATGAATACATATGAATATTGATCACTTCAGGAAATAAGCTATTGCAAATAAATAAATAAATGCACCATATCAAGACCAGACCTGTCATTGTTTTTATGATGGTCTCAATTTTCAGTGTAGTCTGCCCTGTACATAAGTTTTTTGTTTTTTTTACTCATTTGAAATTGTAACAAAAATCCCTGTTAGTTAAAAAAAAAAAATTCTAAATGTGCAGGGTTAGAAAAAAGTATTTCTTATTAAATTTGTATCCTCAGATCATGCAGGCTGACTTTCTAGTTTTCCAACAGGATGCTTCTGAGCAATTCTGTGCAAAATTGAGTGAATGGTAGTTACTGAATATTATACAATTCCTCCCCTAAAACGTGCACGCTGATTGGCCAGCCCAACCAGCGTGCCCGTTGTAAATCCCTCAATATACTAACGGAAAAAGGTCCGGTCGCCCGGACTTTTTCCGTATAAAACTGTCTCGCTATGTTAAAAGAGTTTAACATAGCGACACAGGTTTAAAAAGCAACGGAGATCTCCGTTGCTTTTTAAAGCTGTCTCGCTATGTTAAACTCCTTTAACATAGCGACAATAGTAAAGCAACGGAGATCGCAAGATCTCCGTTGCTTTTTTTTTAAAGCTGTCTCGCTATATTAAATGGGTTTAACATAGCGAGACAGCTTTACAATAAGCAACGGAGATCTCCGTTGCTTATTTTAAAGCTGTCTTGCTATGTTAAACCCATTTAACATAGCGAAACAATACAAAAAGCAACGGAGATCTTGCGTTCTCCGTTGCTTTTGCCCACAGCTCTGATGTACTGCGTAGGCATGCGCAGTACATCAGAACTGCCGCAGAATACCAGACAGCTGCGGAAGGGCAGTAAAGAGGCATTATACAATGCCATTATTTAAGAAAGGTAATTATTTCTTTTCTTAAATAATGTCACTGTATAATAGCAGTAACCCACGCCTGGGTGTGGGTAATGCTTGATTTACCCACGGTTGGCTTTGTTTGGTCCGGCCGCCTCGGGACCAAACCACGCCAACCGTGGGTAAATCCAGCATTACCCACACCCAGGCGTGGGTTATTGCTATAAACAACTACACTGAAAACATACTTTGCTGTACATTAATTGGCCCTCTGATGCTGTCAGTATCTGCATGTCATGCCTTATTTTCACTGACCGTTCTGAAACTGTGTTTAACTTTATAAATGCTGTGATACAGAAACATTTTACACAGTTCAATAGCCACAGTTTTGAAATCATTAACCATGGTATCACACTGCTGCCTGTGGCTGGGATCCTAGAGGCAGTAGTACCAACATTTTTAATCCTGTTTGCTATTAAAGTATTTTTCACTGAATGTTTAATAGTTCCTGTTTTCATCTTAAGGCTGTGTTGCATTTGTCATAGGCTAAGGGTGGGAAGTTTTAACAGCTGAAAACTCCTGTAAGCAGAAGCAGTATGTTTATCATCATATTGTCACTGTGCGTATGCCTGTATATTGTCTTTAGCCCATGCTGTTATGAATATTAGGTGCCAGTTACTTGCATGCTTATTTCATTGCAGAACAGTGGGATTTCGGTGAGTCAAATTTCTAGGTGCACTTTAAACACTTAAATTGCCTTATTTGCTTTTATCTGTATGTATACATGTGTGTAACAGCAGAAGAAAAAATGCCTTCTTTTGCACCTAGACTTCATACTGTAGGTATAAAAAGTTATTTTTGTGCTAAAGGGGTCCAAGGTTTTTATTAGTCCTGTGATCTCAATTAAAGCTGGGTCCCTAGAGGGATCTCTTTGAGATATTGTGTAGATTCCTTAGCATAGAACTGTAAAATGTTAGCCTAGTGGATATTTTCCATCCTGTTCTCCTAAGTTCTGCATTCAGAATGGTTACATTTTCATATGACATTCTTGTATCTGGACTACTACTTATTTTTGTTTCCAGGACACAGTGGTGATATTCTTTAACTGTTTTCCATATAGGAACAACATATGCCCTTGGTGGTAGTATGAAATAAGTTTGACATGCAAACTCTTGCAGTACTAGTTCCACTTTTTTAGTCATGCTGCTCATTTCTTTTGGCAATGACATGCAAAGGCCAACTGTGCAAAGAAAGCGGGAACAATAATGCAAAAAATGATGTGTGTTCTACTCCTAAGGGAATTTGCTGCAGTTTGTGAGAACTGCTTGCAAATGCCACTTACTTACTATTAGGCTTTTGTCTTGATTTATGTGATATGTAAGCTACGCTGGCATACATAGATGTTAAAAAATGAAATCCCAAGAGTAAACTGCTGGGATTTTGACAAATAATGTACCTGAGTCAATTTTTAAAAATAATGAGCATATGAATCATAAAAAGTCAGAGGGCAGATACTGTACCTGCTGGGCAAACCTTAGGCTGCTGCAAGGAAATAAACTAAAAAAGAAAAGAAAAATCTGTGAGACACTTTAAGAGAAGGCAGGAGAATACACCTGGCACATTAAAATCTAATGAAGCAGAAGTAATGCATGAAGAGTTTAGATTTATTCATGTATTGTAGCTAAGTCTAGCTTAAGAAATTGTGAAAAGCACATGAATGCAAACAGTTTTCTTGCTGGGGAAGAGAGCATTTTCTGACATGATCTGTAGTCGTGTATCATGGCAAATTATATTTCTTGTCTTCTTGTAGGATATCAAGCATAGAACATGAACACTGGTGTTAACTGTAGAATTCTGTATGTAACTTCACAGTGCCGTAGTCTAAACATTAAGAAAAAGAAAGTAGTTTACTGAGGAAATAGAGCTTGCAGAACACCTAGAATGGCATAATATATGGAAAGCATCTGATGCAGCCCAATTGCAGATAGAAGTAATATCTTTGCCTTTTTTGTGTTTGAAGTAGATATTTTGAATTTAAGGTTTATAAATGCTGGGGGGATCCATGATGCAAGCATCAGCTGAAAAAGAAAGCATGACAATCAGGCAACAGCTTGCAGGATGTAAACTTGCATCAGTGTTTGCATCCACCCAAGAGGGCAAGAGGGTATAGCATCCTCTGCAAACAGTTTTAAATGTTAATTCAGTAAAAACTTTACTGTTCATATGGGGCAGGAAACAGAGCTACTGAGCTGTGCCAAGAGCTACTGTTGAAGACTGTGGATTTAATTCAACAATTAGATTAGAAATGTGGAAAATACTGGGTGAGGGTTACACTTGGATGGCTGAATGACTAGTAGAGGGAAAAGGTTAGAGCAACTGAAGATCAGCTTGTCTTCTTCTTGACATGATTGGGGGGGGGGGGTGATTTAATCTCTTACCGCTGTAGTGATTTATTTTTTTACTAACCACAAATAATGACACAGATGTGTAGTTAGCGGACTGTTCACAGGTGGTCCAATGCTAGTATGAAATCACTATATTCCCAGTTGCTATCAACAGAAGAATGAGGAAAAGAATGAGGTTATTCCTGTGTCACGGAGATGTGGCAGAAAGTCCTGAACTTATTTTATCATTTCTGTATTGCACGTAGACCATACTAATGGCTGCCAAATAACATTCTGCAGTTGAAAACTGTTGGTTAGAATAACTAAAATACAGCAATGAAAGAAGTAGCTCATTACTGCAGTTGTGTAGTAAATCAAAGTGTCAGAATGCATGACTGAATTAAAGCTCTGCAAAGTAGCACAGCACATAAAAGTGTAATCAAGAAGCTAATTCTGTTCATGAGACAGTAAAAGAACCCAAAAGGAAATGAATCCAATTGGTACTAATTAAGACAGGAGGCAAAAGAATAAAAATCCAGGAAAATGAAACAGACAAAAGGTATCTAAATTAAAAACTAAGAAGAGGAACAGTAGTGTTGAAAACTTCATGGTGGTATATTTTCAGTCACTTTTAAAAATATACTTAAATAACCAAATTAAATGTAAATGTTTTCCCACATGACACACAACCTAAACACTAAGTAATAATCTCTCTTCCAGTTTACATCCAAATAAAAAAAACTTACTTAAAGTCTTTCAGCTTTTCCCGGTTAGGGGTTGCCACAGTGGAACTCCCGTCTGCTAAAGATTGGCAGTGGATTTTTACAGTGCTGAGTTGCCAGCCGGATGCCCAACCTTCAAAGAAGGCACGTCCATTCATGCATGCACCTACCTGCATGTCTTTAACGTCACTCGACCATGGGGAGGACATGCAGACTCCACACAGAAGGCGCTCCAGCTGAGAATAGAACAGGAGAACCTCTTGCTGTGAGGCGACAACTCTAACTGCTGCACCACCGTGGCCTTAAAAAAAACTTAACTTACCATGACTTATGCAGTTGCATCCATCTGCATCCTCCAATTTCTCTTTGAGCTTCATTCTCTCCTTCAATCCTCCTCTTTTTTTGTCTTTCTCACTTTCTCCTCCTCCTGTCTGTGACTGTTGAAACTGTACATATGTAAATAGTTAATAAAATGTATTCACTTCTGTGGTATAAGGCCTCTACCTGTGCATATAAAAAGCATGCAATTTCAGCAACATGTTTTTCACTAATTGTAATGACTGCAGTGTATGGCAGTCTTTCTTTCTGTTGTATTACTTGTACTAGTATTCTGTATTCTATGTACTTTGTACATCTGGGCTGAAACATATATTGGTCCATTCAGATAAATGCTCTACCACTGTAAATAAATTCAAATAAATAAATAGAACATCAAAGTGAATCTAAAAGGTTTTATGTTAACTACTCATCCTCACTCACACATTTTTTCAGAAGTCTCTTATTAAGAGAACACAAACTTAGAAGCCACCAGTACCATGTAACTTTATTCCTTGTTAGAATTCATGATTTGGCTGTAACAGACTAACTATACGGTGAATCTCCATTCTGGACAAAATTTCTGACTTTGTTATGGAAGTGATATAATGTGTTCATCTGTGCTGCAGGTAAACCAAGTCTGAACATGAGCTACTCATGAAGTAATGGATCAAGTTTTTTTCAGGGCAGTTGCCCATTTCTTAAGTTAGGGTGGAGGCTTTCTCTGTTTATACTTCTGGCAACTGTGTCCTCACAAGTGATTGTACATCAGTGATTTGTATGTGGGGTGATTCACCCCCCCCCCACAGTTAAATCTAATTTTAATCAGCTGTTGCACACAATCATTGTTGTTAACTGTGGGGAAGGAGTGCTCAGAAAGTGAACCAAGGACCAATTCAAGTTAAGTTTATAATCTGCTTTTCTGGTTGTCTCAGTAGTAGTTCATTACAATTCATGAAACAGCTGGCGGGATATACAAGGTTTTACCTGCAGATATGAGTGCAAGTGCAGTGTACTACAGTAGGAGATAAAACCTCACCCTTGGCATTGTATGCCACCTTTAATGAACAGTAAATGAGCTGGATAAGCTTTCTCCCAAGTGGTGAAATCGTAAGTTAGATCAGAGTCCATATCCTGTGACTACAGATAGTAATAATAATAATAATGTTGTTGTGTCTTTTGGCTTTTCCCAGTTAGGGGTCGCCACAGCGGAACTCCGGTCCGCTAATGATTGGTAGTTGATTTTTACGTGCCGAGTTACCAGCCCTGACTCACAACCTTCAACGAAGGTGTCTCCAAGCAGAAGACGCTCTAGCTGAGAATCGAACCGGACAGCGTCTTACTGTGAGGCGACCACGCTACCGCAGCACCTAATAATAATATCAGGTTCCCAATCCCTCTGTATCACATTTATTCAACAAGTTTTACTTTCCTGAGGAGGATTTTATTAGTCTTTATTGCTGTTGAAAGAACATGTATTTTCAGAAAAAAATTAGTTGTGTAATGCAAACCATTAAGATCCAGCCACCAAACACAGCTAGTTTGCTGTATATGCAATAAATTCACTTCCAGAGAGTGAAAGTTTGGAATCCATTTTCAAAAGACATAAACTGAAGTTATGAGTGGAAACCCAGTTATAATTCCTTGCAACACATGGGGAGTATTATGTACTCCGGTATTTTACCAAGAAAAAAGTGAGGCAGTGAAAAGTACCTAACAGTTTTAAAAACTCTTAATTCAAATTAAACTGCCACACAGCTGGTGGCCAGAAGCAAAGATCACCTTTTAACCATCATCAGGTTTAAAACCTGTTGAACACTTTGCTGCACCACGCTTGTTTTAGGTGTCGCTTGTATAACAGTGCAAACTGTGCTACAGCATCTGAAAATGTTATCAAGTTTCCAGTACCATTCTGTGGCGAATGCAGTGTGGATCAGTGAAAATTTTGCTTATAACATGAGCTGCTATGTAAGCATTTCACTATAAGAAGTTTCTTATATGGAGTGCTTACATGTCAACCTTGCTGTAACAGTCATTTGTTTCTCAATTTCAGATGGTAATTTTTGTGTAGTCAGCAAACTTCATGTTGCATGCATGCCAAGTTAAAACCAAATGCTCATAGTTCTGTAGTTTGCTGTGAGCTGAACAGTGCCTGTGCTTATAATGGCCAGGTTTCTGTTTTTGTCATTCATACTTATCTGTGTTGCTTTTTTTTATTCTTTATAGAACTAAAATTAGAGGCAGAGGTGCAAACATTCTTTGGTAATTGCTAAAAACTTTCATGTTTTATGCTGTTATATATTCTAAAAATCGTCATGGTGCAGATTTATTGAACCTGCTGCCGCTGTACCAAGCAGGTACAGCAAATGACATCATATGATTTATTTATTTTTATTTTGCACAGCATATAAAAAGTAAGATATGTGTGTTCATACACTTTGTAAAAATGCTGAGATTCAGGCGTAAGCCAGCACTGTAGTAAACTGTTTCTGAATTGTGCCTGCTGGCCTCTTCTGTTATTCAGCATGGGCAATTGTCTGCTGTTTATTCTAAGTAACATAATTTTAAAATCACTGGGGACCCTTTTTGCTGTACTCAATGAAACTTGCTTTTTACTGCTAAGTACGTGGTTTCCTGAATTTAGCCATTTTCTTGCTTTTTGCAACATTGATGCTTGTTACTGAAAAATCAGACCAAACAGTTCAAATTTATTGTGGCAGAAAATGCATGCAAGTGACAGTTTGTGAGCTGATATGTACTCCAGTTTTAAAATGGCCTCACCAATCATAAGCATTTTATCTTGTCTTGTAAGAGAACAAGGATTATGAGAAGTTGAGTAAAGCACTGCTTTTAATTTATAAATGTTCTTGTCACCTAACTGTTGGCCTTAACTTATGTTTTAATCAAATTATTTACAACATAGATTTTTTTTAAATTTTATTTTGTGTGTCTTCCATCATTTTGTTTTTGTTTTGGTTTCCTGGGTAACATATTTTGGAATGTATCCTATTCAGTTATCCTCTGTTATCATTTATTTCATTATCTCTCCTGTGACACAAGAAAAAGGTGTGCAACTCACTTGGGAGTTGGGGGAAGAGCGTTGCAGCAATTTAACTACGTATGTAGGTGTTAGAGAAATATGTATTAATATATATGTTTAGTGCTTATTAGAAGCTAAAAGAGTTAACACATTTCATTCTGTTTTATGTACAGCTTAATTCTGTATGAAATTATAAGATGATTTTTCAAACCACAGTATGCTTTCTGAAACTGCAAGATGCACCCTGACCTAGTATTTGCTAGCACAGCAAAATTCATGTTTATGCCTTTTGGAAATGTACTGAGAAGCAGGTGATTATTTGCTAGGTCAGGAAAATGAATGAATAGTGTATGAATAGAACAATACTGTTTTCTATAATATGACTGAATATGAACAATCAGCTCTGTTCGTGTTATGAGAACATGCACAGCTGTGGAAAAGAAGAGATACAAGACTGCTTGAAGAATCTGTACTTGCTTTGTGCTCGAATTAGCCATAGTACCTTGAATGGTAACATAACATAGTGGGAAGCTGTATCTAACCGGTGGTCACCAAGGCCACGTTGTTTTTCTTAGGAAGTTTTTCATAAAATTGATAGTGCAAGCAGAAAATCATGGACAAACAGCTGTTATGAAGTAATGATGTTAATACTTGTGATCTGTTACGTCAGCTTGGTAGGCAATGTCTTGTTAGAAAATGTATAAAAATGACCTAACTTCCTGATTTTAGTTAAACTCTGTATTAACATGTTTTTGTCTCCTTGCTGCAAGATTAAAGTGCCTTAACCTGAACCTGCCGTGTATTGATCTTTTTGGAGTTTATTTTTCCTTTGACAGATTAGTCCTTCGGACCGGAAACTCTCGCTCTAGCTCAGGTCAGATGGGCCCGGTGGCATGAAATCATACGGGGAAGAGGCCACATTTGTTCTTCTGCTCTGAAAGACCTCCGACTGAATTGTCGTTCAGAAGAGGCCAGCCACTGTTTCTGATCTGTGATTGGAGGATGAGTCAACGGTTCCATCAGTGAGATGATCAATCAAGGAGGCTCAGGTAAGGAGGAATTTACCTTTTCTTTGTTTCAGTTCAGGGACTTGTTACAGTATTTGTTTTTGTCAGAGAGATTTTGTATAAATCAGGGACAAAAAAGATTGCTGTCTTGTCATAGTTCAGGGAAACTGGATAGGTAGGTTATTCTAGATAAACTGTGAAAAAAAGAAATCGTGGTACCACGTGATAAGAAGGGTTACGTAACAATTTCTAAGTTAAGACAACATGGGAAATAAGTGCACAAAAAGATCCCGAGATCCGCCATTAACTGAAGACGCGGAATATATGCAATTACAACGTGCCGATAACGTTGGGTACTATACAAAATGGGTTAATAAATACAAATTTGATGGCAAATTAGACAAACCTTCACTTATCAAACTTGTCAAACAACTTAAAACAGACACAAAAGATCAGGTAAAAAGGTAACGCCAATTGGGAGTTCCTCAGGCGCACAGGTGGCTTGAGGAAGCAAACCATAGGGAACAAAAGATTAAAAATTCAAAAGCAATGTTTTTAGACAAAGAAGACAATAACCTAGTAATAGCATCGGCCCCTCCACCCCCTCCGCTTCCCTTACCAGAATATGATGTGAGTGGACAAGCTGATCCACCTTCGCTATACCCAACTATCCCTGCAAAATCAAAACCGTTTGTCAGAGATCCTGTCGAGACTAGGTCTCGAACACGTAACTTAAGAGAGGATATTGAATTGTATGAAATAAATAAAAATTCACAAGCTGTAAGTGAAGAAGAGATATGTCCACTCATAGAAGTACCAAATCCACAGGCAGGACAGGACCCAACTCTTCTGGTGTATAGACCGTGGACACCGGAAGACATCCGGAAAGCCACAGAGGGAATTCCCCATCCAAAAGTTAATTTTAGAAAATTCTTAGAAGACTTGCAGGGCATGAGGTTAAGTTACCATTTAAATGGAGAGGAAGTAGAGAAAGTAGTCAGACAAATCATAGGTCCAGATTGACACATAATCAGTGGCAACTGGAATCCCCGTGATGCAGAACATAAGCCACTCCCACATAGCAACACAGAGCTGGATAACAGAGTGAAAGGTCTGACAGACCGAATCTCTGAGAAATGGAAGCCTAGGGCTGACTGGACTTGCATTAATCAATGCATCCAACAGGAAGGTGAAATTGTTGATAGATATTATGCTAGATTATTAGAGTGTTTTAATAACCATTGTGGAATGCAGGTACCTGAAGATCAAACACATGATTCCCCATATGAACAACAACTAAAGAATGCATTTTTGAAGGGTAGTATTGCACCCATAAGTAGTTTCATTACAAAGGACATGGTAGATCATCGTACGAGTAGATTGCAGTCATTACTTGAATATGCAAGACATGCCGAAAGGCATTTTAATAGCAAAAAGAAAAAGAAAACTCAAGTTTTCGCAGTAGAAGACGGAGCAGAAGTCTTTGTAGTACAGTCCGGGAAGAAGGGTAAGAAAAATGCCCAGGGAAACAAACAATCTGATAAGCGATCAGAAGAATTTGAAGAAAGAAAGAAAAGGGGTGAATGTTTTAAATGCGGAAAAAGGGACATTTGGCAAGGGATTGCAGGCAAAACAAGAAGGTAGCCATGGAAGATAAGGAGGGTAAGGACTGACTATATGATAGTCAAGAATCACTAGAAGAGAATAACCAAGAAAAGACAAATGCAAATGTGATAGAAGGAGTAGAGAATGTGATAGAAGAAATAGAGGAAGTACAAGAAATCACCGATGGTGAAGAAAATGAAATTTTAGACTTGGCATTATTGAGCCTAGAGCTCTATTTAGCAGACGCAAAATCGGAAGTTACACTTCTGGTAGAGGGGAGGGAAGTTAAATTCCTGTGTGACTCAGGGGCTTCACGGACCCTGATACATCCTACCAAACTACCAGAAAATTCAGAATCACTCGATTATATATTAGTAAAAACAGCTAATGGACAGCTGTATCGGGAGCCACTCTCCCATAGCATAGCAATAACTGACCCTGTTTCAGGGATGACCCAAAAGAGAAAATTGTTGTTTCTGCAAAATGCCCAGTAAATCTTTTGGGCAGAGACCTTATGCAGATATTTGGCATAGCAGTAGTTTCAACTATGCAGGGTATGGAAGCACAGCGACAACTTTTGTGGTGCGACCGGAGGGTGAAACATTTTATTGGTACAGCCAGGACTTGGTTACGACTGGTCCAGGGGCAGTAACCGAAGAACTGATGAACGTAGCCATCAGTAAATCCCCCTCCCTTAACACTGATAAACAGCATTTGTTGCATTGTACTCTATATTACTGTAGCATACCAGGGCCTGATAAAGAATATGAGCAAGAACTGTTTAGAAACCATGCTAACAGATTAGTATTGCGTAATCTGTACTGGGACACAGAAGGAAACAGTGTAGTTAGATGTTCATTTCCCCAGGAATTCCTAGCACTTTATAAATCTAATCGATTACCACATGTTAGTTTAACTAAAGATAAGAATGTGAAGTGGGCAGACCTAGGAGAAAAAGTCACAAGGTGGGAAAAACAGACAGAATTAGAACTGTCAGAACAGGGAGTACAAAAGCAGAAGTTGAATTGGATAACACAGACACACCCAGCTGTGCACTTGCAGGCAAGTGAGGACAGCTGAGTAGCACTCTTACTAGAGGAAGAAGAAAAAGCCTTACGAGGCATACCAGAGACTTTCTGGTCAACAGGGAAATCAGATGTAGGACTTATTCGTACAGCAGAATCAGGCAAGTGAGGACAGCTGAGTAGCACTCTTACTAGAGGAAGAAGAAAAAGCCTTACGAGGCATACCAGAGACTTTCTGGTCAACAGGGAAATCAGATGTAGGACTTATTCGTACAGCAGAATCAGTCACTATCACGCCAAAGTCAGCATTTAGACCTCAAAAGAGACAGTATCCCTTAAGAAAGGATGCAGAAGTAGGAATCAAACCTATAATAGCAGCCTTACTTAAGGAAGGAGTATTGATAGAATCTCCCGATTCGCCATGTAATACACCCTTATTTCCTGTTAGGAAAGCAAATGGAGAATGGCGTATGGTCCAAGATTTACAAGCTGTAAATGACACAGTTATACCTAAAGCACCTACGGTGCCAAATCCACACACCTTATTAAATGATTTGAAACCTCACCGGAAGTATTTTTCTGTGGTAGATATTAGCAATGCGTTTTTCTCAATACCGATACACCCTGACAGCCAACATTGGTTTGCATTTACATTTCAGGGGAAGAGGTATACATACACGCAACTACCACAGGATATTGTGAGAGTCCAACAATATTCGCACAGGAAATGGCAAGTAACCTGGCGGGATTTATCCCACCGAAAGGCAGCCAGATTTTACTTTATGTAGATGACATTCTGCTGGCAGCCCCCACCCAGCAAGAATGCAGAGAAGATACCATAGCATTACTACAATTTCTAGCCACTCAAGGACACAAAGTAAACAAAAACAAACTGCAACTTTGGAAAAAACAGGTCAAATACCTGGGATATGTAATATCCAAAGAAGACAGAATATTAGATGAAGACAGGAAAACAGCAATATTACAAGCACCTAAACCGACTACCAAGAATGAAATGATGTCCTTCCTAGGTACGACTAATTTTTGTCTGAGTTGGATTCCAAACTATGCCTTGGAGTCTGCTCCACTGACCAACTTAATATACAAGAAGCCCATGGCAGCACAAGATTTATTGCAATGGACAGCAGAAGCAGAATCAGCTTTCTGCAAATTGAAACAACTGATAGCATCCTCATTAGTTTTAGGATTACCGAACTATCATAAACGATTTTTCCAAACTGTGGATTGTAAGCAAGGCTATATGACATCAGTGTTAACACAGCAACATGGGGACAAGCAACGCCCCATAGCTTACTGTTCATCACACCTAGACCCAGTGGCGCGATCCTTGCCCCACTGTGTACATGCAGTAGTCGCAGCTGCAGTGGCAGTGCAGGCTTCAGCCTCAGTATTGTTATTCCACCCTCTCACATTGAGAGTGCCTCATGCAGTCGCGATTATTTTACTGCAAGAAAAAATGGCATATATTTCTCCTGCTAGACATCTTTCCTGTATGACTATACTGTTGAGCCAACCTCATATGATAATTGAACGATGCACAACTTTGAATCCATCAACCTTGCTCCCAACCCGTGCAGATGGCAAACCACACTGCTGCCTGCAGGAGATTGAGCAAAAGACACTGCCTAGAAAAGATCTCACAGATGTTCCCTTGGATGATGCCGAGGTGACATACTATGTGGATGGCTCGTGCAAAAAGGGTCCTACAGGACAGAATCTAGTAGGGTATGCAGTAGTTTCTGATACTGAAATTTTAGAAGCAAAGTCTTTACCACACAACTTATCTGCACAAGCAGCAGAATTGATTGCTTTGACAAGGGCATGCACCTTGGCAAAGGGTAAATGTGTAAACATTTTTACTGACAGCCAGTATGCTTTTTCTACTGTACATGTTTTTGCGCAGCAGTGGAAAAATAGAGGAATGATAACATCTACTGGTAAACCGATTAATCATGCGCAATTTATTTTAGATTTGTTAGAATCTATTCAGTTAGAGAAGAGATTCAATAAATACAGCTATATTTAAAGGTACACCTAAAGGAGGAGATGTAACATTACTTATGTTGTTATTTGTTATTTTGATCATAAGATTCTTAAGTTTTAAAAATGCCAAATGATATCTTTAAAAGGAATTTCTTTAAACATTAATGGATTGAATAATCCGTGTAAAAGGGCAAGCCTAATAAGATACATTAATTTACATAAGGCCAACTTAGTCTTCCTGCAAGAAACCCATCTCTTGAAAAAAGATATTGATAAACTAGCCACAAACAAATATACAGTATTGGTTAGTTCAGAGCACACTCAGAAAAAAAGAGGAGTGGCTATTTTATGGAATAAAAGTATGACCATTCCTAAAACCATTAAGTCTTATCAGGATGACAAAGGAATGTTTTGTATGGTTACAATACAAATTAATGGGAAGACTTACACTTTAATTAATGTATATTGGATACCTGGAATTGGTATTAATACAGTGAAACATCATCTTGATAAGATCATATCATTCTCTATAGGAGATATTATATTAGCTGTTGACTTTAATTGTATACTACATGAAAGTGTTACTACCACTATAGGAAAAAGAATTACATCTAATGCAAAACATTTAAATGATTTTGCTAATTCTTATCATTTGAATGATATTAATAATCAGATAGATTCAAAATCATTACCATACACCTTTTTTTCTAACAGATACAAAACTTATTCAAAATAGATAGGGTCTTTATTTCTAACCAGATGGTAACAGATTTAATTAATTCCAAAATCATTTCATGTCCTATATCTGATCATAATTCAATTGTTTTGAATTCATGATAAAAATACTCATAATGTTCAGATCAAAAGGATACCAGCATACTTAACTCAACTAAAAGACTATAAAGAATATATACTTTCAGAAGTAAAACATTTTTAGACATAAATAATACTCCTGAAGTCTCCATTGTCTATGTTTGGGATGCCTTAAAATCATATCTATATGGACAAAGTATCAGATGGTATAATAATAAAAGGAAATCTTGGGATAAGGAATTGTTAGATATTCAAAGTAAATTAGACTCTTATAAACATAATAATAAAGAAAATATTATGGACAAGAAAGTTATTGAAGAAATAAACAAACTAAATGAGAAATACAAAGAAATTTTAACTCATAAAGTTAAAATAACTTTAGAGAAATACAAGTTTTTGTCTTATTCAATAAGCCCCAAATACTTACATAGACTTAAAATGAAACAAAAGGTTGAATAAACAAAACCATATCAAAGAAATCTTTTCTCTAAGGAAAAGAAGAATGTTTCTAGTATACCAGAAATACTAGATGAATTTAGAAATCACTTTCACAAAATTAACCATAATAACATTAACATGGAACCTAAAGATAACATAAAGGAGTTTATAACCACAAACATGAATAAAAAGCTTAATAAACAACAGATTAAACTATTGGACAAAAGTATTTCATATACAGAGGTTATTACACAAATAAATAAGCTTAAATCAAACAAAGCACCGGGTAATGATGGTATTATACCAGAGATGTATAAAATCCTTTCTAAAAGAACATATTCATTAATACATAAGGTTTTTATTTTGGCCCAAACTGAGTTAATAACCCCCCATCTTGGCAATATACATTTATTTAGCCAATTTTAAAACCTAATAAAGATCCAACTAGATGTACTTCATATCGGCCCATCTCATTACTTAATGTTGATTATAAAATGTTTATGAGTATTTTTGCTGATAGATTGAAGACAATCATCCCCGGCATTATAGATATAGATCAGACAGGCTTCATTGTAAATAGAAATACTTTTGATAATATAAGAAGAACTTTAACATTAATTGATTTTGCAAATAGGAAAAAGAAAGATTTAACACTTATTAGTCTTGATATAAGTTCAGCATTTGATTCAGTAAGTTGGGACTATCTGTTTACCTTACTGAAATGCACAAACTTCTCAGATGCATTTGTAAATCTAATTGAGCATTTATACAAAGGAACATTGGCTTATATTAAGGTAGGAACATATGTTTCACAAAAATACCCATTTTTAAAGGTACAAAACAAGGATGTCCACTTTCTCCACTATTATTCACTTTAGTAATGGAGCCTTGGGCTAATATGATCAGAAACAGTACTGACATAGAGGGTTTTGAAATAGATGAAAATACAACATCCAAAATTCAACTTTTGCAGATGATGTTCTAATTACATCAGCAGGATCTAATTCTTCTATGCAGTCTCTATTTGATAAAATGATGAATTTTAAAAGTATTTCTGGTTTAATATTCAATGAAGAAAAAACTAAAATACTACCTATATATACACGAAAAAATATTCTCATTAGTGATTTTACTAAATATGTACCCAATTCAGGTCAGATAACTTATTTAGGTATAATACTATCTAAAGATATTAAATCTATTATATATAATAATTATAATACCTGTTTTCTTAATATACAAAATCTTTTTAATACCTGGAATAATATGTTTTTTACTATGGAGGAGCGACTTACAATTATTAAAATGATAATATTCCCCAAGATTTTATACGTAATACAATCAATAATATTATCAAGAAACTGAATACACTAATGTTAAATTTCCTATGGGCACCTAATAGACCTAGGATTGCATTAAAGAAACATACTAATAGCTGGTCTCAAGGGGGTATTTCTTTTCCAGACTTTAATTTATATACTATCTCTTCTATTGTAAAAGTTATTACTTTATTAATAGATCAGTCATATGTCGCAAAATGGAAAGATTATTGGGAGCTAATTAGTATGCACTTCATGAAAATCTCCTTAACACATAAAAATATGATTGTAAATAACTCCATGTTATGGTTACTAAAGGAATTTTGTACTTCACCTATTACACCTAAACATATGGTTTGTTACCCATTAAATATTATTATTAGCTATCGTAACTTTATATTCATGCACCCTAAGTATAGGGAATGGAATTTTATTATATTCCCTATAATGTATACTCAGGGTATGCTTTTGTCATCTACTTCTGAAGGAACTCATTTAGCTATAGATAATGATCTAAAGTACTGGTATGAGTTGATATCTGATAATAAAGTTAAAAATCTAGATTTCTTAAAACAAGAATTTGATCTAAGAGAAACTTGCTGGTTAGAGGTTCAGACCTTTAGACAACATCTCATTAATAAAATAGATCTAATGTCTATAACAGTTAAAGAATCTATTCCAACACTGATTGATTACTTGATATTAAATTTACAACATAAAGTTTCTGATAAAGGTAAACTTTCATACATACATAAAATTATCAGACAAGAAACTTTTTACAGTGTAGATACATACTGGAATGATTTCACTTCTATTAATGGGGACCCACCAAATCAACAAGATAAACAATATATATTGGAATCTGCCTATAGAACTACGCCTTCCATTGTCTGGAGACTTTATACATGGAAATTTTACATAGATCTTTTTATACACCTTTGATGATGAATAAAATAAATAATAAAGATAATCTATGTAAGAGATGTAATGTAGAAATTAATGCTGACTGGGCTCATATGTTTTATGACTGTATAAAATTGAAAGAATACTGGAAGTCAATTAATGAATTTTTGCAGGCTCTTTTTACAGATAATTTTATTATTTCTAAATCTCTTATATTATTCAACACACCTGTACCTCAAAGTGTTAAAAAGGTTAAGCTTCCCTTGTTATGGTCTATTCTAGCAGTGGCTAGGAAAATAATAACCAGAAATTGGATTTCAGATACACCTCCTTCGTTCAATGAATTTAAAAATGTTATGAATATAGTGTGCCATATGGAAATAAACACAATTAGGTCAAGAACAACTAGAAAAATGTCCTATTATATTGTATGGGATAATTTACAAAATTTGTTAAAAAAATCCTAATTTCAATAGCATGGTATTTTAGTTTAATTAATTGATCTGATTGTAGTGGATGTCTTTGTAAATACTTTAGTTGTTTTGTTGAATGTTATAATCATATCTATTTTTAATTACTTGTATAAAATTATGATATTTCTCTTGTATGTTAAAACAATAAACCTGTTTTGAAAAAAAAGAATCTATTCAGTTACCTCAGAAAGTAGCTATTTGTAAATGCGTAGCTCATACCAAACAACAGGACAGGATTTCAAAAGGTAATGCAAGAGCTGATACAGCTGCAAAACAGGCAGCTTCAGCTTCAGAAGTATTTCTTTTGATTGAGGAATTACAACCTTCTGAGATTTTAGATTTAGAAATGTTAAAAACAATGCAGACACTTACTACAAATATAGAAAAACAAAAATGGATAAAACGAGGAGCAATTCTTGAGAAAGGGCTGTACATCTGCAAAGAAAGAAAACCAATTTTGCCATCTAACTTATTTAGATATGCAGCTTTGTTGAGCCATGGGCAGTACCATGTCTCAACAGGGGGGATGGTACAGTTAGTGAATCGAGTGTTTACAACGTATGGATTTACAAACTACACATAAAATTTTTGTGCAGCATGCCATGTTTGTAACAGGCATCATGCACAAGGGGCACTGAAGCCTAATCAAGGGAGTTTCCCTACACCACCGTACCCATTCCATACTATCTGTATGGATTTCATAGAACTAAACAAATGCGAAAATAAAAAGTACTGTCTTGTCATTATAAATATGTTTTCCAAATGGGTGGAAGCTTTTCTGACCAAAAATCCAGATGCAGCTACTGTTGCAAACGTCCTCGTTAAAGAAATTATTCCTAGATTTGGCATACCGGAAAAGATCTACAGTGACAATGGCACACACTTTGTAAATCAAACCATACAACAATTGAGTCGTTATTTCGGGATTTCCTTGAAAAACCATTGTGCATACCACCCCCAATCTGCAGGATTAGTAGAGAGGCATAATGGAGTTCTGAAAAATAAGCTTAGGAAATTGATTAGTAAGACACAGAAGAACTGGGTGCACTGTCTACCTCTGGCACTGTTGAGCATGAGAACTGTTCCAAATGCAAAGGGATTAACTCCCTTTGAAACACTGTTTGGGAGGGCATATTATATACCTCAGTGGAAACCTCTCATGCCTGCAGACCAGGAGGCTGACAGTTCACTTGCAGAGTATATGAGGAGACTTCTGAATAACAAACAACTTCTGCGTTAAATTCTGTTTCAGATAAAGGACAGACCAGACCATCGGAAGCAGTAGTACAACCGGAAACGTGGATCTGGGTGAAGGTCGTGAAGAAAAGAAACTGGAGTTCTCCAAAGTGGGAGGGACCGTACCAAGTTTTGCTGGCAACACCCACTGCGGTCAAGATAGCTGAACGTGTGCCCTGGATCCATTTGACGCACTGCAAACTGGTCAAGAACTTTGAGCTGGACAAAAACCTTGTTACTGTTATATAACGAGAACAAAATGACCAGGTATAGAGTAAACAGAGATGCTGAACAACCTCAGAAAAATTGCATGATCATCCTGTTAGCTATACTGGTAACAATAATCTTTTTGCTGTGGCCTTTCCTTTTTCCAGCCACACGAGTTGAACTGAACAAACGTGATGCGTTACACATAGACTGGCACCCAAACTTTAATACTTACCAAGCAATTAAGTATGTGTATGCTGAGACTTTTAATGTTTCGAACTGCTGGATTTGCACAGCTATACCAACAGCATACGGGAGATTATTAATGACTGCTGTCCCCCTAGGGGTCAATGAGACCTGGAAAAATTTGATTTTTGATACTACCCCTGTGAAATCACAAGACAAAATAGCATTGTACCTACCTGTTACACAAAAAGGAATTGTATGTTTTTATAAAAATGACACTGTTCAGGTAGGTTGGAGCAATTGCAATGTGACTGTTTCTTATAAATGTTATATTAAGGCTAATAAGGTAGAAACTATTTGTGATACAAACTATGACTCATATCTTGAGAAAATGCAAAAATTTGTTAGTGAAATACAGCATAATCCTGTTCTTTTGAAGCAGCTTTCTATCATTGATAAGAAAATGTTTCATGCAGGGCAAGCATATATCAATACTAAAGTAGAGAATTGTTATTTTGTTTGTGGGAAAAAGGCATATAAATGGCTACCTGAGAACTGGTCCGGCAGTTGTTTTTTTGGGTTACCTGGTTTCGGCCATACGACACACTGCAGCTTTGCCTCGAGGGAAAATTCGAAACGTCAGAGAGGTCAGCAGTAAACCTGGAAATCCAATCAAGAGACCTGAGAATCCAGTGGGATGAATCGAAGCAGGGTGGAGAAACCATAAACAAAGATAAACTGGCACAGATGGACTTGAGTGACACTATTATATCATGGGCAGGCATAGCCCCTGCATATGGCGCAGTGAAATCAATTTGGGAGCTGAGAAAACTGTCCAAACTTCTCAAAGTTATGAGCAATGCAACTTTTTCTGCTCTCGAATTAATGACTGATGAACTAAACGCTATGAGAACTGTGGTGCTACAGAACCGCATGGCTTTCGACTTCGTGGTACATGCGCTTTATTCAAAGAAGAATGCTGTTCGTATATTCCTGACAACCAGCATGAGATAAACGACCATCTTGAGGTGATCCAGCAAGTGTCGGCCATGACCAAACCAGGCCCAAACCCTCTGACGGACTTTTTCCAGAATTTGTTTGGGGGGTGGGGTTCCATCCTAATGATCATCCTGATTGCCATTTGTGTGGGATTGCTCCTGTTAGGAGCATGCATTTGTTGTGGTATTCCCTGCATGAAAAAGTTAATCAAAGATTTTATAGACATATCAGTTTCTGAGACTTTGTATCAAAGTACTGAAATTGAAGAGTTGTTGAAAACTGAAATGCTTTCATAAGTTTAAACTAAATGACTCTCTTAACTGTAAATCCGAAATGGAAGAGGTTAGGAGAAGAAGCAAACTGTTTATGCTTTTGAAAATAGAATAAAAAGTATTAACAGGGGGGAAATGTTAGAGAAATATGTATTAATATATATGTTTAGTGCTTATCAGAAGCTAAAAGAGTTAACACATTTCATTCTGTTTTATGTACAGCTTAATTCTGTATGAAATTATAAGATGATTTTTAAAACCACAGTATGCTTTCTGAAACTGCAAGATGCACCCTGACCTAGTATTTGCTAGCACAGCAAAATTCATGTTTATGCCTTTTGGAAATGTACTGAGAAGCAGGTGATTATCTGCTAGGTCAGGAAAATTAATGAATAGTGTATGAATAGAACAATAATGTTTTACTATAATATGATTGAATATGAACAATCAGCTCTGTTCGTGTTATGAGAACATGCACAGCTGTGGAAAAGAAGAGATACATGAAACAAAAGACTGCTTGAAGAATCTGTACTTGCTTTGTGCTCAAATTAGCTATAGTACCTTGAATGGTAACATAACATAGTGGGAAGCTGCATCTAACTGGTGGTCACCAAGGCCACGTTGTTTTTCTTAGGAAGTTTTTCATAAAATTGATAGTGCAAGCAGAAAATCATGGACAAACAGCTGCTATGAAGTAATGATGTTAATACTTGTGATCTGTTACATCAGCTTGGTAGGCAATGTCTTGTTAGAAAATGTATAAAAATGACCTTACTTCCTGATTTTAGTTAGACAAACTCTGTATTAACATGTTTTTGTCTCCTTGCTGCAAGATTAAAGTGCCTTAACCTGAACCTGCCGTGTATTGATCTTTTCGGAGTTTATTTTTCCTTTGACAGTAGGGAGGCTAGTACTGTACACTGGTATATAGGAAAGCTGGAATGGTAAAGGAGATGGATAAAGAATATTTTCCTGCACAAGTTAGTAACTGTTACGTTCTCTGGTGCCCCCCACTTCCCACAGGGATTTGTTTGAAGTCTAAATATGAAGAGCAGTGATTTGTCTTTGAACCTAGAATATATCCAGTAGCCTTAAGCAACTCATTCAGTGTTTCAAACTGAAGCATGGCATCACCTTTCTTCATCAGCATTAAAGTGAGAGGATGCACTGAATCTTTTCTTGGTTATTATCACTTGTAATATCTGTGACAAACCGAAATGCTGCAGCCCAGCTAGCTGGAATTTTGTAAATAATTCTATGTAATTTGTGAATATTGCTATTTATACAGAACTGTATGTTATGTACTGAGCTTCAAGAATATAACTGCAGCATACCCTGCTGGGACATAGAAGATTGACTTACAGAACTTCAAGAAAGTAAATTGAAATTAAATGCTTTACAATGTGCTATAAAAGTTAGTTTCAATGCAGCAAGAAGACAGGTTGTCTAGAGCTAGAAGTTTTTTTCTGTTGTCTTGGAGAGAAGTAATTACTAAGTTTAAAATGTAAAGTGTTTTTATTGCTTGATGACTTCCAGCTTGCAGCAAACATCTGAGAGATATATATTTCTAACACAGAGATGTTAGTTTCTGTTGGCCTGTGAACTAAAGGCAGGTGACAGAGTGATGTCATCCAAGCTAACCCTGCAGTAATGTTTGATAGTAATTTATGAACTCTCTCAGAGAGAGACTGTGCATTTTGTATCTTGTCTTGGACCTAGAAGCATCCATTCAGCACTTCTGCCTGCGTGTTGTTCTGTAAGTATGTTATTTAGGGCATAGTATCTCTTAGATATAGATAAGAATATAGTAAAGATTAGTTTAGATGTTTTCTGTATTTATTTGAGACTGTACTGCAATGTTGTTTTAAAATATTTCTTGTGATTCTGAACTCTGCAGTCACTGTGTTGATTGAGCATTGTCTTAGTCTTTTATTATTTATTATGAAATATATTTAAATCTATCTTTGTGGCTGATATCTGTGAGACATATTTAAGCTCTTACACTACTTGCATGTGTATTAATGACACTGTACAGGCCACTCCTAAATGGCCTTGTTCTTGGTCACACTTACCATTTGGATAATAGTAACATTACACAGTAAGATTGGTCACTCTTTGGGAAGGGCCTTAAAGTGGCTGATAAGGGGTTCTGGTGGCAGTGATAACTACCTTATGGTCTGGGCAGAAGGGGGCATAGCTAGTAATCCTGTGCCAGCCTTTTCCAGGTGTGTGTTTGTGTATAAATCAAATCTCAAGGTGTGTGTGTGTGTGTGTGTGTGTGTGTGTGTGTGTGTGTGTGTGTGTGTGTGTGTGTGTCAGCTACTTCAGCAGGGACACGATGCACTGGTTAGACAGAGTGAGTGTTTGGAGGACTTGGCTTGGAACCCTGGCTAATGACTCAACTCTATAGCATTGCCAGTGGGGTTTTATTGGGGATCTGGAGAAAGAGGGAGAAACCAGCCCCAGACTGACTGTGATCTCTGTGTGCTCTTAAGGGAAATTGTACTTTAATGTGTGTGTACTTGTCATCATCCCATTGTGTACGTCCCTCATTGTTGCTAGTGTGAGGATTTAAGTTCCCTGATTACTGGGCCAGTACGGGTGCGCCACATATTAATTGCTGGACAAGGGTGGGATATCCACATCCCATATTAATTGGTTGATAGTGGTGAGATAGACCCATCACGTATTAATTGGCTTGTAGTGTTGTGGATATTGAACTCCTGTACCCTGTGTACAGTGGTCACTGAAGGTGTTTGTACTCTCAGCCACACAGTGAACATTCCGAGTTCATATCACAATTGTTTTATTTTTTGTTAGCTTAGTCAGTCTGGGAGAGCAGGCAAGCATGTCAGCAGAGGAGTATGGCAAGCTGACAAGGAGCCAGTTGGCTGAAATCTACCAAGCTAAAGGACTGGTGCATGCCAGCTTGACTAAAGCAGACATTTTTTTAGCATTAGTCACAGCTGCATCACAGGATAGCAATGAGGAGGACAATCAGACTGGCCGTGGAGATGTACAACTCTCAAAAAAATCAACAGCTCAACCTTTCCACAGAGGACTTAAAAATCTGTCTGGAGTTAAAGCGACTTGAGCTGGAGGCCAGGCATCTGGAAATTGAGGCAGCAGAGAGACTGTGACACCTAGAGACTGAAGAAAATGAGAAACTACAACATCTGAAGGCTGAGGAAAATGAGAAACTGTGATACCTGGAAGCTGAGGAGAAGGAGAGGCAGAGGCAACATGAAAATGAGATGCTGGCTCTTCGCCAGAGACATGGAGGTAATGGGGAAGGGAGTAACCGAACCCCAGAAGCAACAAAGGTCAGCAAATTTCAAATTTTTTCCACAGTCTACAGAGGGGGGATAATGTTGATAGTTTCATTCATATGTTTGAGAGGGTATGTAAACAGTATAATACTGACCTAGGGCTCTGGGTACGGTTCCTGACCTCCTTACTCTATAGTAAAGCTGTGACTGTAATTTCTAAGCTGTCTGATACTGATCGTTTAAATTATAATGTTTTAAAGAACTGTCTTTTAGAATGTTTTAAGTTAACACCTGAAGCATATAGGAAAAAGTTTTGTGAGCATAGATGCAAGGCAGATGAAAGTGTGTGTGATTATGTTGCTGAAATAAGCACTTATTTTCATAGGTGGGTGAGTAGATGTCAGGTCACCACTTTTGAAGGGCTGCAGACCTTTTGGTGAGGGAACAAGCCCTTAGCACTTTGCCTGAGGACATGAGAATCTGGTTAGCTGATAGACAATGCAATACTGCAGATGAGTTGGGGAAGAAGGGAGACCTGTATCTAATAAGCAGGCATCACTGCACAAGAAAGAGGCACCCAGTGCTGCTTATGGATCTAAAGCAACCCATGGTGGGCAGCCCAGACTGCCCCAGAAGAGTCCGGCAGTAGCAGGGGAAGCCACTACTCCAGGTACACGTCCAGGATTAAGGGTTAAATGCAACCAGTGGGGCCATGTAGCATATAGACGTCCACTGAATAAAGGTGGGGGACAAAGGTGGGACAGCCAGTAAGTGGGAATGACAAAATGCCAACAATAGGTTGTCTCAAGACGACAAGGGAACCAAACTGCCACAAGAGGTTATATCCTATCTTAGTGGATGGGAAAGAGGCCACTGCTAAGAGAGACACAGCCTCTGACCTAACCATTGTGAAGCCTGCAATGGTTAAAGAAGAGCACTGCTTGCTTGGGCAGTCTACTCCAGTCAGAGATTTAGGAGGGACCCAATTCCAAATAATTTGGCTATGGTTCACCTTGACTGGTAGGGTGGAAAAGGAAGCCAGCAAGTAGGTGTATTTGAGGATATCCCTGCAGATGTCCTGACAAGGAATTATTTTGATATTGCAGTACCATGTGTTCATGCAGTTACACGCAGCCAGGCTTGGAGACAAGCATGTGGGTCTGATAGCCTGGTGGAGACCCAGACAGACTGCACACTTGCAGCCAGAACTGATGAGGTGGTTACTTCAGGGAGAGAGCTACTATGTAGCCGTGAAACTGAAGGTAAGCCATAGCTGCTTGAGAGTACTGATGTTCGCTTGTTCAGAGTGACTGCAAGGGCAGTGGTGAGTAGTAGTAGTACCCAGGCTGACAGTGAGGCACCACTGTCAAAGGATGCTAGACTTCTTGTGGAAGGGGAG
The DNA here is from genome assembly GCF_019279795.1 of Protopterus annectens. Taxonomy (NCBI): domain Eukaryota; kingdom Metazoa; phylum Chordata; order Ceratodontiformes; family Protopteridae; genus Protopterus; species Protopterus annectens. The sequence continues at coordinate 400,174,194 of NC_056728.1, forward strand.
CTGGGAAGGGTTACTAAGAGAGAGTTGAGACAGGCTCAGCTGTCAGACACTACATTACAAGGCCTGAGGGAGGTAGCTAGTGAAGCATCTGATTCTCAAGGGAAGGGAATGTCTGTATACTGGGACAAAGGGTTACTGTATAGAGAGTGGATCCCTGAGAGAGGGCTAGAGGGTGAGAGAATACAGCAATTGGTAGTGCCCAGGTCCTACCATCTTATACATCTAGCCATAGCCCATGATATTTCCTTTGGAGGTCATATGGGTATAAAGCATACAAAGAGACGTATTATGCAGAAGTTCTATTGGCCTGGGATTTCCAGAGATGTAGCCGGGTACTGCAGGAACTGTGAACAGTGCCAGAAGGTAAGCAAGGCTGGAGACAAGGTGAAAGCTTCTTTGATGCCTTTGCATGTGACTTAGGAGACATTTCAGAGGGTAGCTATGGATATTGTGGGGCCTCTGAGTGCCCCAAGTTCCACAGGGAAAAAGCATATCATGCTGGTAGTAGATTATCCTACCAGATACACCGAGGCAGTGGCTCTGTCCTCCATTGAGGCAGAAAAGGTGGCAAATGCTTTATTAGAGATTTTCAGTAGGGTAGGTTTCCCAAAAGAAATACTGAGCGACAGAGATGCCAATTTCATGTCAGACCTGCTGGCTTGTCTGTAGAAGTACTGTGGGGTGAAGCACTTAAAGACCACCCCCAGCCATTCCCAGATTAATTGTCTTGTTGAGAGGTTAAACTCTACACTCAAGTCCATGCTACAGGCATTTGCAGACCAGTTTAAGAGGGAGTGGAACAAATATTTGCCCCCTCTGTTGTTTGCTTACAGCGAGGTGCCCCAGAAATCCACAAGGTTTTCACCCTTTGAGTTGTTGTGTAGACATAGGGTGAGGGGACCTCTAGATTTTATTTGAGATGAGTGGAAGGGTGAGTGTGAATCCCACAAGGAGTCTGTTGTGACATATGTCCTAAACCTCAGAACAAGGCTCAGGGAACTCATGGGCTTGACCCAGGAGAACCTGGCAGAAGCCCAACAGCAGAAAAAGGTCTGGTATGACAGGAATGCTCAAGCTAGAGAGTATGCTGTAGGGCAGCAGGTAATGGTTCTTATTCCTGTCAGACACAACAAGGTGCAGGCAGCCTGGCAGGGACGCTACAAGGTAGTAAGGAAGGTCAGTGATGTTAACTACATGGTAGAACTGCTAGGCAGGAGGCAGGAGCACAAATTGTGTAATGTTAACATGATAAAACCTTACCATGATAGGGAGGCGCTTGTGCTGAGTATTTGCAGTAGATGGCAAGAGGAGTCTGAGGTGGATATGGTTACTGATTCTCAGTGAGGCTCAGACTGACACATCAGTGGAAGGGGTAGCATTGTTCCATCATCTATCCCCTTCCCAGGTTCAAGAAATCCGAGCAGTGTTGCACGAGTTTGGGGACATGTCCCACCTGGTGCAGCACCACATGGATACAGGACCCCAAAGCCCTATTAAGCAGGTCCCTTATAGGGTGCCTGAGAGTCAAACAGACTGTGAGGGAGGAGATACAGAAAATGTTGGAACTAGGGGTAATTGAGGAGTCCAGCAATCCCTGGGCCTCCCCAGTACCAGTTTGTTGGTACCAAAGAAGGATGGCAGCACCAGATTCTGTGTAGACTACAGGAAATTATATAGTCACACAGAGTCACATGCTTAGTCCATGCCTAGGACAGATGAAGCCCTAAAGCAGCTGGGTGGGATTAAGTATCTTACCACTATTGATCTTACCAAGGGTTACTGGCAGATGCCTTTGACTCCCAGCGCTAGAGAGAGGTTAGCCTTTGTGACTCCTTTTGGCTTGTATGAGTTCACAAAGATGCCCTTTGCGATGAAAAATGCCCCAGTAACTTTCCAGAGACTGGTAGCTCGTATCCTAGCAGGAGCAGGAGATTTTGCCCTTGCTTTCCTAGATGATATTGCCATCTACAGCCATTCCTGGGAAGAGCACCTTCAGCATGTAGTGGAGGTGCTGGGCAGACTACAAAGGACAGTGTTGACCATTAAGCCCAGCAAATGTCAGGTAGGTATAGCAGAAGTCTGCCAAAGTGGAAGCTATTCAGGCATGGCCTGCCCCTGTTACAAAAAAGGGACAGCAGGGTACTACAGAAAATTTGTCCCTGGTTATAGTACCATAGCTGCTCCCCTCACAGACCTGAAAAGGAAAACCATTTCAGATAAGGTAGTGTGGACCCTAGCATGTAAGCAGGCATTTCAGAAACTTAAAGGAGCTTTGGGAGGACCCCCTCTGTTAGTCAGTTCAGATTACAGCAAAGAATTTGTTGTGCAGGTGGATGCTTTAAGCCATGGGATGGGGACTGTACTTAGCCAGGTTTCATCAGAAGGAGAAGAGCACCCAGTGGTTTATCTCAGTTGTAGGCTCCAACCCAGGGAGGAATGCTATGCAGCTGTAGAAAAGTAATGCCTAGCCATAGTGTGGGTACTGCAGAAACTTCAACCTTATCTGTATGGAAGGAAATTCATTGTAGTTACAGACCACAATCCCTTAACATGGCTACATTGAGCCAGCCAGCAAAATGCCAAGTTACTAAGCCAGAGCCTAGGGCTGTTGTAATTTTGTTGATGCTGAAGTTCTATGGGTAATGTAGTAATTTTTCGTGACTAAGGGATTGTTTATGTATAATGTGCACTGGTCACTTTAAAAGTGGGATGTATAGACAAATTTTGAAACACAATTGTTTAATTGTTTAGTATATTTAACCTTTAGAATTTGATATGTTGATATCCCTTGAAGGTGAAACGCCAAGGTGCAAGGATTAAAGCTGTTTGGTGCTCCAAATCTGTGTATGCCTTTTGGATTTATTAGGAGCCTAGGGTTGCAAGCATATGATATGAGAGTGCAGCAGTGCAGTGGGGTTAGCAATGCCAATGCAGATGGGCTGTCAAGACAGGGAATGGGGTAATGTATTCCCAGATAGGCTCAACCCTCTCAAGCAATGTTTCTCAAAGGTCACTTGAAAAACTAGTTTGAGTTTTCGGGGGGGGGGGATTGTGACAAACCGAACTGCTGCCAACCCGGATAGCTGGAATTTTGTAAATATTTCTGTCATTTGTGAATATTGCTATGATTTATACAGAACTGTATGTTATGTACTGAGCTTCAAGAATGTAACCACAGCTTGCCCTGCTAGGACATAGAAGATTAATGTACAAAACTTCAAGAAAATAAGTTGAAATTAAGTGGTTTACAATGTGCTATAAAAGTTAGTTTCAATGCAGCAAGAAGACATGTTTTCTAGAGCTAGAAGTATTTTTTCTATTGTCTTGGAGAGAAATAATTACTAAGTTTAAAATGTAAAGTGTTTTTATTGCTTTATGACTTCCAGTTCTCAGCAGATGTCTGGGAGATATGTATTTCTAACACAGAGATGTTAGTTTCTGTTGGCCTGGGAACTGAAGGCAGGTGACAAAGAGTGATGTCATCCAAGCTGACCCAGCAGTAATGTTTGAAAGTAATTTAAGAACTCTCGCAGAGAGAGAGACCTTGTGCATTTTGCATCTTGTCTTAGACCTAGAAACATCCATTCAGCACTTCTGTCTGCATGTTGCTCTGTAAGTAAATTATTTACGGCATAGTATCTCTTAGATATAGATAGGAATATAGTAAAGATTACTTTAGATGTTTTCTGTATTTATTTGAGACTGTCCTGCAATGTTGTTTTAAAATATTCCTGTGATTCTGAACTCTGCAGTTACTGTGCTGATTGAGTTTTGTCTTGTTCTTTTATTATTTATTATTAAATATATTTAAACCTATCATGTGAAGTTGTTAAATCTCAACGTTTATTCTCACTGATGGGTTTGGAGCCGATCCTCGGCTCCAACATGGCCGATAGCAAAGCTCAAGGTTTGCCAGTAGCTCGAGACCAAGCCTCTTATCCCATGATGCACTGCTGGAATTACCTCAGATCTAGTTTGCCGCGGCACCGATCTCGGTATTCCAGGTAGCTCAGACCAATATTAATTGATAGATTCATCTATTTGCAAGTTTAAAAACTTTTTTTCTTGACTTTGTTGATAGGATAGTATATGTATATGTATATGTATATGTATGCATATAGATATATATATATATATATATATATATGTATATATATATATTTATATATATATATATATATATATATATATATATATATATATATATATATATACGTGTGTGTGTGTGTGTGTATATATATATATATATATATATATGCAATCCATATAGTTTTAGACTTAGACTTAGTTTTAGATAAGTGCCCTGTGTTGGCTTGTTTTTTTCTATAGTGTTGGCCTTGTATTTAACCACATTCTTAGGAGTACTTTGATAGATAATTTATTGAGTGTGTTGTTTCAAGTGTTTAAAATTGTTTAAATTTATAATAGAGATGTCTGACGAGAAAGAGAAGCCACATCCTAAATCTGGCTTCAAAAAATGTCCGGATTGTGGACAAAAAATGTCAGTCACTGACTGGCATGTTCAATGTGTTTATTGTCTGGGGGCTAAACACCTCCAAGACTCTTGTAGTATCTGTCACTCCTTCTGTTCCAGGGTACTTTTAGAGAGAAGGAGGAAATTAGTGGATAGGGATTTACTTCAGCACCCTTTCTCCAAAGCACTGGGTGACCAGGATGGTGCTAGTAGATCCTCAAAGTCTTCCAAGTTTTCAAGTGACTCGAAAGCATCGAAAAAGGCTAATAAAAAGGAGGGTGTAGGGTCATCGGTTCCACTGTCCTTGGAACCGAGTGTCCCTTCTGTTCGGAGCCAGCTCACAGCTTTGGAGCCAGTTTCTGAGATTCCCTCATCTCCTCTGCTCCAGTCAGCACCCTCGGTGCACTCTTTGAAGTCTTCTGTCAGCCTCTCAGATCACGATATGGACCTGTTGGTGCAGAAGCTTTTACGGGCACCAGGCCTTGCTACATTGTTGTGAGCTCCGACGCCTTCGTCAGAGCCGAAGACCATTAACCCAGACTTGACTACTCCTCCTCCGAGCCATACTGGACTTTCAGAGCCGAAGCAGCTCGACCTGATGGTTGTTGAGCCTGCGCAGCCGAGACATGCACCAGTGTTATCGATTCCATCTACTCGGATGTCCTCTGCGCCGACCGGGGACTCAAGGAGCCAACACTCTCCTGTCGGGTCCGGGGAGGATAGTCGTACCGATTTGTCGGTGCCATCTCTTCCTCTCGGGGCTTTGGCTCAGATGAGCTCAGCTCCTACCTCGGGCTCGGAGCCCATGGCCTCAGTGCGGGAGGATCGGACAGTCCCTTCGGATCCATCTACCCCTTCTCGTCGAGCCATGGTGCGTTCGATGCCATGAGGAGAGTCCTGTCTCCAAAGACATCATCAGCATCAGGTCTGGCTTCCTCCTTCCCTCAAACGCCTGTGTCCGCTCCTGATTCTACCGGTCCACTCAAGCATAGTGACCCTGAGCCTCAAGTAGCCCCACAGGGCGCCCCCTGCTCTTCTGAGACCTCCCCAGATCCCCTCACTGAGGAGGTACCCAGGAAGAGACTGTGCAAGAGGAGGCACTTGGACTCCCCACAGGAGTCTTTGACATATGACACTGACTTGGATGAGTCAGAAGGGTCCCCTCGATCCCCCTCTGAGGATATCTCCTTTGCGGAAATATTAGAGATCCTTAATCAGAGGGGCGGTTGGCAGTCCAAAAGCCCTACTGAAGACGAGTCAGTGCTCTTGAAGGCTTGCGGGTCTCAACCTTCCACTTCTTGGGTGTCTCCGCCTTACGATGAGCTCATGGTGCTGATCTCTCGTAAGGTGTGGGAGTCTCCGTAGGCCATGGAACATGTCCCTCAGAAGCCAAATAAGTTCATCTCTGCCCCAGTGGACAAAGCCTTTTTGACTAAGGGAGTGCCTGTTGATGCCATGGTGGTGGCTGCAGCCACCAAAAAGGAAACGTCTGAGACATCCTCATCTATCCATCCTCCTAACAAAGATTCTAGGATCATGGATAGATATGGGAAATGCATGTTTAGTTCAGTGACCTTTTCCCTTCGATCACTGAACTATTTAACCAATTTTACAAGACTACAAAGAGATCTCCTGGAAGAGCTAGGAGATACTGTCCAGGGTACGGTAGCTGCAGGGATTGCCAACAAAGTTAACACACAACTTGCTACCCTAAACTCGATTGTGAACTCGTCCATGCATCTCATATCTTACGCAGCTGATGGTTCGAGTAGAGCCGCTAGTTCAAGCATTGCTCTGCGTAGACAAGCCTGGATGCGTCTCTGTTCCTTTGCGGAGCCTTTCAAGTCTTCCTTTATCAACACCCCATTTGATGGTTCTACCCTGTTTGGGCCCAAGGTAAAGCAAACTCTAACCAGGTGTGAGCAGGAAGGCAAGACTCTATCTGCAGTTGGAGTCCATTTTTCTACCCCTACACGGCCCTATCCCAAGGGCCCTAAGGGCGGAAAGATGTGGTTCCGAAAAGCACAGGGAGCCTTTCAGGACACACGTGGAGAAACCCCCTCTAGAGGCAGAGGAGAGGGTTACAATGGAAGACACTTCCCCCACAGCAGGGGGGGTCCGCAACAGCAGGGTGACAGAGACCAGTTCTCTGGTCAGCCCTACCAGCACTCCTGAAAGGAGACCCGGCTGTCCGGCTCTGGAGGCAGTCGGGGGTCGCTTATCTTTGTACCCAGAAGCCTGGCTAAGCATCATCCGATACCTGGGTACAAAACATCATTTCCAGAGGGTATTTCATACTGTTCTCTTCCTCTCCCACTCCTGTAAACAGAATCCCGGATGTTCCACCCAGTCTCAGGGAACAAGCAACTATAGAGGTCCGCAAGTTGCTAGAAAAAAAGAGTCATTCAGCCAGTCCCAGCAGAACAGGTTGGATTCGGAACTTACTCAAGATTCTTTTTGGTTCCAAAGAAAACAGGGGACTAGAGACCTATCTTGGACCTCAGCAGATTCAACCAAAAAAGAGTAGTTCCGAATGGTCACGCTTCAGGCCATTCTTCCCTTTCTAGGGAAAGGTGATTGGATGTGCTCCATCGATCTCAAATACACGTACTACCACATAAAGATGGACAGATGCTCCAGAGATCACCTGCATTTCTGGCTGGGAGACAATCACTACCAGTTTCGAGCCCAGCCCTTTGGTCTCACTACAGCCCCCAGAGTGTTCACCAAATGCATGGCAGTGGTCACGGCTCACCTGAGGTGTCTAGGATTCCAGGTATTTCCATATCTAGACGATTGGCTTGTCACCGCTACCACCAGGCATCAATTGATTCAGGCAACACAATCTACTCTGACACTCTGCCACCACGTAGGTATTACAATCAACTTTGAAAGTCTGCCTTGTCGCCATCACAGCATACCGTCTTTATAGGAGCAGAGTTAGATACCTCAACCACCACTCTACGTCTTCCAGTCGAAAGGGTCTCACTTCTTCGCCAATACGTCAACTCATTGGTGTCAAAAAACAGAGCTACAGCCGCAGAGGTCTTGAAGGTACTAGGTTTGATGGCGGCAGCAATTCTAGCCATTCCTCTCTCAAGGATGCATATGCGAATTCTTCAATGGCTCCTGCTCGCTCAATGGTCTTACCAAAAATTACCAATGAACCATATGATTCTCATCACAAATTCTTGCAAGAGAGACCTTCGCTGGTGGTTGACGTCTCTTCATGTCACTATAGGAAGACCCTTTGTGCCCCCCCCCCCAGTAGCCACTGTGACCACGGATGCTTCCCTGATAGGGTAGGGGGGGGCATTTTTAGGGAAAGGCTGCCCAAGGCACATGGATGGATCAAGAGTCACATCTGCATATCAATGTTCTGGAGTTGAGAGCAGTACTTCTGGCATTGCAGTACTTCCAGGACTCTCCTCCTCTAGGGACAAGTGCAATTCAGACAGACAACATGTCATTGGTCTGGTACTTGAACAAACAGGGCGGAACCAAATCTTATCCCCTTTGTTGAGAAGCCGTCAGGGTATGGCAATGGGCTGTGTCATCCCAGCATTTTCTGATAACGCATATCCCAGGGAAATCCAACGTGATAGCGGACAAGCTGAGCAGGGCAATCCTGTTGCCTCACGAGTGGTCTCTCAACCAACACATTGCGGACTTGATTTTCCACAAATGGGGCCAGCCTTGCTGCAACTTCTTTGCCAGTCACATCAATACCAAATGCAGAAGCGACTTTGCCCTAATACCGCCTCCGGGACATCCCCCGAGAGACGCACTCGTACACGATTGGCCTCCAGGTCTCCTATATGCATTCCCACCAATTCCATTGATACCCAGGTTTTTACAGAAAGCAAAATCGTTGGGAAGGACTGTTATCCTTATAGCCCCCCATTGACCTTGACAGATTTGGTTCCCTTTTCTTCACCAACATCTGCTGGAGGATCCATGGATCCTGGACCCAGTTCCAGACCTCCTGACACACCCGTCAGGGGACCACCATCCTTCATTGCAGTCTCTAAAGCTGATTGCTTGGCTGATCCACTTCCCCAAATAGCCAGGCTTCATTCACTCTCAGATGACACAAGACAAATTCTATTGTCTTCTCATAAGCCATCCACCAGAAAACTATATAGCATTAAGTGGAAAAGGTTCTCCATTTGGGCCAGTATACAAAAACGTTACCCTTTCCGAGCTCCTTTGTCATCCATTTTAGAGTTTTTGACAATGATTTTTAAGGAAGGAGCAGCAGCTGCCACATTTCAGGTTCAGTTAGCCGCCATATCTAATTTCCACCTTGGGTTCAATGGGTTAAATATTATGGCCCATACGTTATCTAAGGTTTTTCTCAAAGGTGTTTTTCACATGAGACCTCCTGTCAAAATCCCTTATTCTCCCTGGAATTTGAATTTTATGCTGTCTCAAATAATTCTTCCCTCCTTCGAACCAGCATCATCTTGTGATCTCAAATTTTTGTCCTGGAAAACTATTTTCCTAGTGGCCATTACTTCTGCCTGCAGAGTGTCAGAACTTCAAGCATTATCTGTCAGACCTCCTTATATGATTTTCCATGCTGATAGAGTATTTTTCAGGACAACCCCCTCCTTTTTGCCCAAAGTCTGTTCTGAGTCCAATATCAATCAGGTCATTGAGTTGCCAGTCTTTTTTCCCAACCATTCCAACAAATTGGAATACATGCTGCACAAACTTGACGTACACAGACAGCTCAGATTTTATCTTGATAGAACTAAGGATATTAGAAAATCAGATCAACTCTTTGTATCCTTTTCTCAGGCCAGGAAATGTAGACCAGTGGCTAAAACAACCCTGTATCTCATTTGTTCATGCCATTGCTAACATACCTTTGCCACACAAAGCAAAGGCTCATTAATCCAGAGCAGTTTCTATGTCTTCTACCTATCAAGCTAAATTGCCCCTTGACAACATTTGTGCTGCAGCCACTTGGTCTAAGCCTCATACCTTTATCACTCATTACAAAGTAGATAAGGCTTCCAGGGACAGGTCTTCTTTTGGTTCTACGGCCCTGAAAAATGTACTCCGGTGAGCCACCCAGGATTGCGGGTGCTAGGGACGCTACCCATCAGTGAGATTAAACAACTTCACATAAATAAGTTATGTACTCTCCATAGCGCTCCATGTGAGTTGTTTATCTCACCTTTATTCTCACGCCCCTCCTTCCATCCCCCTCCTGGCTGACAGTTGACCTAGAGGCTATTATCATCCTGGTTGTTCAATGCCTCTTTTTCCTTCTTGGGGAGTGCTCCCCTTACAGGGGTATATATACATGCAGCGAACAAGATCTGAGGTAATTCCAGCAGTGCATGGGATAAAGGGCTTGGTCTCGAGCTACTGGCAAACCTTGAGCTTTGCTATCGGCTGTGTCGGAGCCGAGGATCTGCTCCGAACCCATCAGTGAGAATAAAGGCGAGATAAACAACTCACATGGAACGTTATGGTGAGTACATAACTTCTTTTTTGTGGCTGATAGTGAGCCATATTTAAGCTCTGAGAGTACTTGCATGTGTATTTGGTGACACTGTACAGGCCACTCCTAAATAGCCTCACTCTTGGTCACACTTACCATTTGGATAATAGTAACATTACACAGTAGGATTGGTCACCCTTTGGGAAGGGCCTTAAAGTAGCTGATAAGGGGTTCTGGTGGCAGTGATAACTACCTTATGGTCTTGGCAGAAGGGGACATAGCTAGTAAACCTGTGCCAGCCTTTCCCAGGTGTGTGTTTGTGTATAAATCAAATCTCAAAATGTGTGTGTATGTTAGCTGCTTGGGCAGGGGCATGAAGCACTGTTTGAACAGAGGGAGTGTTGGAAGGAGTTGGCTTGGAAGGGTCTATGTCATAACAATGAAAAATTAAAATCTCAAGCGCTGGAAACACCAAAAATCCATAATATCAAAACCTTTATTGTGGGGAGGTGTGCCTCCCACTCCCCCCGCTAATTATATATACCACTTCAAGATCGCACTTCTGTGAGGAAAGGGCAAAATTCCCAATCTTCACTGTTTTGCATTCTCACAAAACACACATCAATATACTGCATTTTTGATGTTTCCAGAGCTCAAGATTTTAATTTTTCGTTCATCTGACGGACACAGCTTGGAACTCTGGCTAAGGACTCAACTCTGTAGCTGTGCCGGTCGGGAGTCTTATCAGGGATCTGGAGAAAGAGGGAGAAACCAGCCCCAGACTGACTGTGATCTCTGTGTGCTCTTAAGGGAAATTGTAATTTATTGTGTGTGTACTTATCATCCTCCCATTATGTACATCCCTCACTGTTGCCAGTGGTGAGGATTGAGGCTCCTTGATTACTAGGCCAGTGTAGGGGTGTCACAATATCCATGATTACTATTTGGGGGTTGGGAGTTGATAACATGATACAACTCAAACATGCTTGTTTACATACACATTGATTTGTGTATTGTGCATTTGTGACACACATGGCTGATTCATTATGCTTTAAAAAATCACTTTTGTTATCTTTTTGATATCATGATGCAGTTTTACTCATTTATTGAAGTTAATTATTATGAGTGTTGTTTAACAGAGGAGTGATTTTAACAAAATATACTATTTTTTCAGAGCGCTTCCATTGATCAAGATTTTGTTCTTTCTACGTTTGGGCAGCTTGTTTTTTCAGACCATTGTAGTATTTATGTTTGATCCCAACTTCTTGATATGGAAAAGTAAGTATATCACAATTGTTAATTACTATGCAGATGAAACAACTTTGGTAGTGCCATGCTAAAAACGTGCAACTAACTACATTTCTTGAATTCATATAAAGTAAGAATATGTTTTCATTTTGTATGTTGTTTTTTGACAGAAAAACATACTTGATTTCATTAAATTACCCTTTTAGTGCTAAGTATGTGGCAGATGAAGTCATAACTTGATGATCACACCTGGACAAGTTGTAACTTATCGATTGGTATGTGTCATAGAAAGTCATTGCAGGCACTGTTTCTGTTATAGGGCTGACAGTGATCTAGTCTTAGTTTTTTTCCTTTTCTCCATGGTTGTATGATTGCAGAGGCGCCATATAACCAAGAATGGTGGAGAAGAAAACACAATGACTTGCTCATCCCTGCAAAACAATGCTTTTCGTTGTGTTTTCTGTTTCTGTGTCGACAGAGCTAGTAGATGTGTTAGTAGTGTGGGTCTATATTAGTTTTTTGAAAACTAACTTCAGCAAACAGCCATTCATCAACCATGAATCAGGGAACAGCCCTTCATCTAACATTGACATTACTGAATGTTATTCTCAGGGAACGGAGTTAGTTGGCCAGCATTAGGAAATTTGCCCTTTTCCCCACTGTAGTGCGATCTCAGAGATGGTATATATAAGTTGGAGGATTTGTGGGAGTTGCAATCCCTCGCCTTGGTGGGTTTGATATTCTGCGGTGTGTGTGACGTTTGGAATGTTGGACAAGTAACTCTGTTCTCTGTGAAAAGCATTTGCTGATGTGGATGTTCAATGTACAGCCATTCACTGATTTGTGTTCGATGAATGGCCATTCACTGAAGTTAGTTTTTCACGAAGTAATATACACCCAGTAGTGTAGCTAGGGTGGAACAAGCTGTTGGTGGCTTTAGTGTTATGATACACAATCAGGTGACCCTGGTAGATCGGTAATGCAGTAACTGTATTCATTTCTTCCAGTACAGAAAGGAATTTTGGCTGCAGCACTGAAGTGTTGAAGTGCATGGTATAAGTAAGCTGTAACAAATTGTGGCAATGGCTTGCTATAGCTGTTTCAAATGCTGAAGAAGCTTTTTTTTTTTTTTTTTGGTTCTTCTCGACTTTGAGTTGAGGGATTAAGAGCCACAGAAACGGATGGATACTAGTAGCTCTTGAGCCAAATCAGAAACTACACCAGGTGCTAGATGTGTGAGCTACAGTGCTGATTGATTCATCTGATTGTACAATTAGCTGGATGTAAGTCAATGATTCATAGTGGAACTCTGTTGTTAAACATCTCAGTGATTCTCTAAGAAATGTGTAGCTGAAAACACATTTCGACACAGCTGTTATTTTGTTTAAAGAGCTTCATTGACACTGCTTAATGCCATCATTATCTGTAGTTGTGGAATGTCCTTTTCATGCTTACTGGGTATACATCAGTCTGACTTTCTGCTGATGTAACCTGTGACATTTATAATTCTATGAATTATTGGAAAGTTGCGAAATAATGGCTATTCCTACTGCTCAGAATATAATATGACTTCCTGTGTTGGCATTTTCTGTACCTCTGTTTATATTCATTAATATACTGATAAGAGATTTTTATTTTGCTTTGTATTTCACTAATATATCAGTGAGTACTTTTTTATTTTATATTTGTCTTTCTTTCTGTCTTTATTCATTTTGTTCTCTCTCTCTCTGTAAATGATTTATAGGAGACTTTGCAGCATTCTTAAAGGGTTATGTTCTGCTTTGTGAATCCTCTTCAAGTTGACACGACCATTTGAGCAAAATGTTTTCAAACAAATTATGTTAGCAGTCCTGGGTGAGGGAGGGATTTAGTTTCCACACCCCTTAATTAATATAATATCCACCAAGAGTGTCACACAACCTCAGCAGAATTTTGCAAGTTTTGGGGAGAGAGTCCATGATGGATTGAGATTCATTGGATAATACAGAGCTGTCTGAGAAAGAGACTATTCCCATACATCACTAGCACTGAATGTAACAGCCTTTACTTCATAATTTTAACTAATACAAGAAAATGAAGTTCTCTGTTATTTTCTTGCATCAGTTAATATTAAGTAGGTTTTCTTTCTTCTTGCTGAGATAGTACTCTGCTTTATAGATCAAGACCTGCATTAGTTATATTTAGCCCGCTTTATCTGGCAAGGTTTGATTTCCTACTATGGACAAGGTTACCAGGTTTTTCCTTTTTTTTCGCAGGACAGTCCCTGTTTGGGAAGAGGTGCAGATGTGTCCTGCATGGGGTGGTGAGTGAGAAATGGCAAATGTCCTGAGATTTTATGACAAAAACTATTTCCTAACTTTTCTGTAATAGTCGCATAAAGCAATTAATTATCATCTCAAACACCTTAGTGTTATATGAAACAACAGAAACAATTCAAATTCTACAAAAGTAAGTTTTTTTTATTTTGACAAAAAAAAAATGAAGTCCAGTCATTTGCACTGCTTGTGGGTATATTCCTTCCTGTAAAATCTCATGATTCCATAAAAAAAGTCCCACTTCGGGCATGTGAACAGGTGGTAATGCTAACTATGGGTATCAGATATAGAGTGTGAGAAATGAACATCACAGAACTCTCTGTCTCACTTGTGCTAGCTAGTTTGTGGTGTGACTTAATGACAGGATTGGTGAAGACATGTCTCAGCTGGTTTGAAAATATCTTAGTGACTCTAGTGTCTATATGAAAATGTTTGTTATTTATGAAAATGTGATGAGACGCAGATGAAATGCTGGATGTCTGTCTACCCTCTCATTTTTCTTCTGGACTAATTTAGTGTGAATGGCTTGCTGTTACAGCTTTATCTGTTTATTTATTGGTGGAATAGCCTCCCATGTTTACATTTATACATATGTAGACATTTGCTTGTTCAAAACTCTCTTGCTTAGAAGTATATATTATGTAATGATGTAATTTAAAAAAAAAAAATATATATATATATATATATATATATATATATATATATATATATATATGGGCGCCCTTCATTTGATCAAAATTTCAAATGTTCGACACCCATATGGCTGTCACCATATGACCGAACATTTGAAAGGCCGACAAATGATAGCAGAGAGCCCGCTACAGTGCGGAACCAGGAGATTCCCCTTTCCAGCACTGTAGTGCGATCTCAGAGTGAGAATATTTAAGTAGCGGGGGTGTGGAGGGTGCAGGGGGGCTTGCCCCCCTGCCCCACACTGTTTGTAGTAGTTTGCACTACTATTTCAGGTTGTTGGTGTTTCAAACTGTCGGCCATATGGTGTTGGCTATATGGATGTCAGCATTTTGAAACGTTGGCAATCTGAAGTATACCCATATATGTATATGTATATATATGTGTGTGTATATATATATATATATATATATATATATATATATATATATATATATATATATATATATATGGATTTCTAAATGGACAGAATGGAAGCTTTAGCCACAGCTAAATCTGCATAACTACTGAGTTGAATATCCTTGTTCTATTTTTTTCATACTGATTTACTTCCTTCCATAAATGACCTGGTAGAAATCTCAAAGAATAAAGTAAATATATAGAGTTAATAAATTTAAGTAAAATAAAATGAGTTGCATTTCCATTAATAAATAAATTAATTAAATCCTCAGTATCTTTCTGTGGTGTAAAATGGAGTCTACAGCCATACTACATTGATGTAACTACTTACATCCTTGTGTACATATACAGTACAGTGGGCCCTCCTCTCCTACTGCCACTCTAATGTAGAACCATTCTTAGCAGCACAAATAAATTCATTATATATGAGTGACGTACCATGAGCTATGGATCAGGCTAAGCTTACCTGCTATGGCAGTATTTAACGTGTCAGGCTTTTTCCATGTGAGCAGACTACAGCAGCAGCTGTGGGTGAAACCAATATGACCATCATGCCATACTGCATTATTGCCAAGTATCTGAAATTTGTTACATTAATGTTATGTGTCTGCCACTAGACTTTTGTGAAGTTTTTGGAAAGAAGTCAGAATGTGAAAGTGACCATGCAGCTTCAGTTTCAGAGAATACACTCCATGTCATTTATTATATCCCTGGCTGAGGCTTCCTGAAGTATTTATTGTACTGGACAGTATAATGGACTGTTTAAGTTTAACTGCATATATCTCCAGTGTCTATAAATCAAGTAAGACCCTTGCTTATTCTTTTTTGGAGTTATAATGGTTTTCTAGTGTTGTGTTGGTTTTTATCTGGGTACTTCACATTCTATACCACCTCCTAAAATGTCAAAAATGTGCTGGATAAGAGATATCTCTCATTGCTGCAGGAGGAGATATCCTTTCTACCCACTCTGTAGGTATTTATACTATAGTGACAAAAAGGAAGTTTTTTTTTCTAGTGAGGATGTTGAAAATGTATGTAAATGTAAGTTTCTTTGGTATAGGTAGTGATGTCCACCATATTGATCACTGCTTCACTTAACTTAGCTATATGGGTTATATGCTGACAAGGATATAACAGCCGGACAGCTTCCAAAGCTTCAAGGCATCTTCCACAGGCCCAAACCTTCAGTCAACTCAAGCTGAGCTGACTAAAAAGACTGGTTTGGGTGCCAAGCCCTTCAGAGTTTTAATACCAACAGAAAGATGGAGGCTGAGCCCTGAATTTACAATGCTAAGAACAAAAATAAGTATTTACTTCCTAACATAAACAGCACACCAAGAAACAAGGTGGATAGACAAAAGGAGCGGCTACTGCAACCGTGATCGTTCAAACATCTGATACTATGGTAACTTTACTTACACATCTGTACTGTGCTCATCATGTTGATCACTGCTGCAGTAACCATAGCTGTATAGGTAGATTACCCTTTCTTACTACTTTTGGGAGGTGGAAGGGAAAGATCCAGGAGGCCCTGAAGAATGGCCCTAGTAAAACCTGATTTAGACCTAGAAAAGGAATCAAGCTTTTAAATTCCTTGTAAATGTACGTGTAGAAGACGAAGTTGCTGCTTCTAGAATACTTCTAGAATCCGTCCCTTTCCAAAATGCCTGGCAGTGTGGGCCTTGACCTTGACTGGAATAGTTTTGCTATGATGAGTGTAGCAAAACATAGTAGCCTGAGACAACAATTTGGAAGTAGTCTATTCTGACACAGGTTGTTCCTTCTTACCTTCAAAGAAATGAAAAACTGATCTGAAAGATTTACTTCTGTCAAGATAGTCAAAAAATAAAATAAGCACAATTTCTCCACAGAAAAAAATTAAATGGTTTAAACAACTTTTAAAGTGACAAAAAAGAGCAAACTCATTTAACAGTAAAATACAGTCTTGTAACAGTCTATTAAAACACAAACTCCTAGCTTTTTTCCTGAACATAGAAGTGTTATAAAAGAAACACATTTTTAAAATGGAAGGCTTTTTCTCCAGGGTAACCCCCCCCCCGCAAAAAAAAAGTCCTTTTCAAAGTCTCAGGAATCTTTCACTTGGGTAACATATTTCTTAAGCTGGGATTCCTAAAAAAACATTCACACAGGATTGTGTTCCTGTGGAGATACCTGGACACTTCAGTTTAAGGCGCTTTTCTTCCACAGGAAAAAAATAGATCTACAAGTAGATCTGTTTCTAGGTTTGTCCACTCAGACTTCAATCACGGCAAGGGAATACCTCATGATTTTTAGTTTCCTGACATCTCTGAGTCTCACAATACTCCGGGCAAGACTCCACATGAGAAAAATGCAGTGGTATCTGAAGTTTCTTTGGTCCCAGCATCAGCATCCTTCATCTTTTCAAATCCCAGTGCTGGGGTTTGTCAGCAAATAAATCATTTGGTGGAGACGCAAGAAGACTTGGAAAACAGATGCTTTCACTTTTCCTAGGACAAGAATGTTCCTGTCTGCTTTTCCACCCTTTGCAGACTCATAAGGAATCCTCCAAGATCATTATGATGACTCCCTTCTGGCCTGGGCAGCAGTGGTTCCCACTTATTTTGGAAATGGTTAGGGGAAATTACTACAAGCTTCCTTACCGACTGGATCTACAAACACAAGATCAGGGGAAGTTGATGCACTCTGAACCCAATCAACTTCAGTTGGGTACCTGGCTGGCATGGCAACTGTTTACTGAGGAGGTGCAACAGATACTAATGGAGGCAAGAAAGTCTGCTACTAGAAAATCATATATTAGTAAATGGAAAAGCTTTTCTAGTTGGTGCCAACAAAATAGTCAGCATCCTTTCAGGGCTAGTTATTCTCTGGTTTTACAATATTTGTCTGAGTTACTATCCTATGGCCTTTCTTGTTCCTTCATCAGTGTTCATTTATTGACCATTTTATCATGTCTGCCAATGGATCCTCCTCTTTCAATCCATTCTTATGTGAAAATGTTTTTGAAAGAGGTTTTACATAAGAGGCCTCCAAGAAAACTGGTGACCTGTCCTTGGGATCTTAATTTTGTGTTGCAGAAACTAATAATTTCTCCATTTGAACTAGCTAATCTTGCTGAATTGAAGTTCATAACACAGAAAACAGTTATACTGATTGCGCTGCTCACTACAGGAAGAGTATTTGAGTTACAAGTTCTTATGGTGAGTCAGTCCTGTCTCGTTTTCCACAGGGACAAGGGTTTCTTTGAGAACTAATCCTTCTTTCATGGCTAAATTGGTATCCAAGTTTACTTTAAGCCAAACTGTGCATCTCAACGTTTTGGTTCCTGAGCTTAAAAATGAGGGAGTAAGGATGCTCCATACCTTGGATGTCAACAGACAACTCAGTTACTGTCTTGGCAGAGCTAAATCATTCAGATCTTTGGATCAACTTTTCATTTCTTGTGAAGGTAAGAGAAAGGGACAACCTGTGTCAACGCAAACTATTACAAATGTTTGTTTAAGTCCATTACCTTTTGTTATACTCACAGTAACAAAACTTTTCCAGGCAGGGTTAAGTCCCACTCTGCCAGGACCTTAGCTTCATCTATGGCTTTTTGGAAAGGTTTGGATTACAGAAGTATTCTAGAAGCAATAACTTCATTTTTACAAGTTTTTACAAAGCACCATAAGCTTGATTCCTTTTCTAGATCTAGTTCAAACTTTGATAGGATCATTCTCCAGGTATTCCTGGACTCTTTTCTTTCCAACACCTAAATGTAGTAAACTAGGGTAATTTACTCATATAGCTAGGGCTACTGCAGCGGTGAACAATGTGATGAACATAGTGCGGTTTTGTAAGTAACTAATAGGAAATAATGTAGGTAAGTAAACAGGAATAATCTGGATTACAATTTGGACGTACATAATCTCCTAGCAGATCAAAAATGTTGCGAAGAGATCACGGTCGAAAGAATAAAGAGGAGTTTTGCAGATGCTGACCCAATTTTATTTGATTTGTTGTGTCAAGGAAATCTCGGCCATTAGGTATATAGATTTCTAACGGTTGATCAGCCCAAAATGGGCATGTATTTCGGCATACCGAAAATCCACAGAGACAGGTTTTATCCACCATTCAGGCCAGTAGTTACGGCTGATCATTATAAAACTGAAGCTGTATCAGTGCTTCTAGATCACCTTCTCGATCCGGTCGTCCAGAGGTCTGAATTTTACCTAAAAGACTCATGGCACTTAATTGTTCTGGTCACCCAAAGGTCTGAATTTTACCTAAAAGACTCCTGGCACTTAATTATTAAGTAACATTAAGAACATTGATGATGACTTTGTGTTTGTGTCATTTGATGTAACATCCTTATACAGTTGTATTCATCAAGATATGGGCATTGATTTTGTAAGAAGTTATCTTATTAAGTTCACTGATTTTGATAATACGATTAACACAATTTGTACCTTGTTGGAAGTGGTTTTAGAAAGCAACTTTTTCTTGTTTTAAGGCAAATACTACAAACAAAAACAGGAGTTGCTATGGGGGCAACCCCATGTTTTGTTTGAAGAAGTACTATTTTACAGAATATTTATAGATGACCTCATACTTTTATGGATAGGAAATGAAGTGGAACTACAACTATTTGGTTTCATCATTTCTAGCACCTCATTCTTAAGATTCACCATGAATGATGGTGGAAAGACGATTAATCTTTTGGACATTACATTTTCCTTAGAGGAAGATGCCACTAAGTATGCAAGTAAAATATTCAGAAAAGAGACCTTTATAAACCAGTTCTTGCATAGAAGTTTACTCCCCTATCTCATGAAGAAAGGGGTAGTAAAAGGACAATTTATTAGACTTAGTAGGCTCACTGGAAACTATTTTTCAGGAAGTTGTTGAATATCTAAAATCCATTTTCCTTCAAAAAGGCTATGATATAGATTGGCTTATGAACATTATCAAAGAGGTATGTTTGCCTAGACTGAACAAAGCAAAACCAGTTTTGAGGAAACACCAGTTCAAATCTATTTCGGACAGGGAGGATGAATTGACTATCACAAACAATTTCACTTATAAATATAGTAGAACTTTTCCACTTCCTATTTCCACTGATGTGTATCTTATTAGGGACATACTTAAGGACAATTGGAAAATTGTTTTAGGAAATATAGAATTATAAGTGAATAATGTTCTAATGATCACTGATGCTGTAGCCACTTCCTCTCCCTTGGTTTTTGGTGTGTTTTTATGAGAAGATGTGTGAATTCTTATTATATTTTTTGTTGTTATTGTTCCTGACACTGCCCTTTTAGGGATCAACCTCCCTCTCTCTGCTGGCGTGAAAGCTCTGAAAGGTTTAGTGTCCAAACCTGTCTTTTAGTCAGCTCAGCTGGAGCTGTCTAACAGTTTGGGAGCATGTACGGTACCCTGTATCTTTGGAAGCTGGCCAGCTGTTATATTGTTGACAGGATGTACCCCTATAGCTAAGGCGACTGCAGCAGTGATCACTTGAACATATATTGTTATGTTAAGTTTACTTACACAACTATATTTTCCCTTTGGTACTCTGTCCCACTTTAGCTCATAGAAATACTGATGGATCATACTTGATGCCAGTGTGACATCAGTACCATAGTGACTGGTTTAGTGTCCAAACCTGTCTTTTAGTCAGCTCAGCTGGAGCTGTCTAACAGTTTGGGAGCATGTACGGTACCCTGTATCTTTGGAAGCTGGCCAGCTGTTATATTGTTGACAGGATGTACCCCTATAGCTAAGGCGACTGCAGCAGTGATCACTTGAACATATATTGTTATGTTAAGTTTACTTACACAACTATATTTTCCCTTTGGTACTCTGTCCCACTTTAGCTCATAGAAATACTGATGGATCATACTTGATGCCAGTGTGACATCAGTACCATAGTGACTGTAAAATATTATTAACTGTAAAATATTATTAGCAGAGAGTTAGGCTGACAAGACAGACACTGTACTACTGTATCCATTAATATTTATTTGTATTAGTACAAATTCTTGCCAAACAGTTAATACTGTCAGAGTTATTTCAATTCTATTATAACACGGCTAGACAGATATTAACTATAGACCAATGAACACTCAGTCCAAAAAGCCACCAAAGAGTGAAAATTACTGTCTAGTTTATATACTCTTTTAAATGTTAGACAATATTATTTTTAATGTCCTTGTGACTTGTTCTTCTGGTTTCAGTTTGTATCATGAAAAAGTCCATGGTTATTTCTAGCCTGGACACATTCTTATGTCCTTCTTTTGTGCTGTATCTGAAGACTTCACAAAAAGTCTGTCCACATCATCTTTGCGTCACTTGAAGTGTCTGTATTTTATTTCATTTATTTCTGCATCTGAAAGTTCACAGAAAGTCAACTTCCTTTTTTTGTATAACAGGATGCCTTTACAGTAAGCCCACAGCTATATGTTATTAATATCTACGCTGAACATTTACAAGAAATTAACTGTTCTTGCAAAGCAAGCCATATTTTCTTTTACTGCACACACAGTATGATTTTGGGGAAAGCATTTTAATTTATACAATCTCTATTAATTCCCCCTTTTTAATTAAAACCAAGAAACTTGTAAGACAGTTTGCAACGCAATATGATCTTAATTACTTTGAATCCCTTGGATTTTTGCAACATACGAATCATTTGCATTCAATGCTATCTCTTCCTACAGTGTTACATTACCAACGGCTGTTACTTGAGTAATAGTTTTATTAACGCAAATCTTATAATGATGATAAGAGCATTTAATGCAGAAATTATAGAACCCCACCGTAGACCCATAGCCGTTGTTACTTATTTATTTTTAACTGCATTCATGCTTGTTTAAGCAAGTTGTCAGCCTTGCAGTTACACAGAAGCATTTGTCTCAAAATCTTGTCAAATTAACCCTTGCTTTACAAGGCAAAACCTTGTATTAGAAACAAGCATTGCAGCATACATTTAAATACTTTATTGCTTTGGGAAAATAATATTTACAATATCTATCAATTCCCCCTTTTTTAATTAAATCAAGGAAAAATGCAAAAAAGCAATTTACAGGAAAATGTGATCCTTTGTACTTAATAGTTTTTCTTCATTGTTAACAACAGTTACTTGTTTTCCTCTGTCATACCTGAGATAGCTCCATAAGTTGCATTTGCTATCAACTTTGTAACTTTTCATATTGCCTTAGTGGCACCATACAAGTGAAAAAATTGAGCTCCTGAAATAACACAATTTCCTATGTCCAGCTGTTTTAAAATCTTTATCATCATGAACCTCCCTCTTTTTCTGGTGATTTTTTACCATGTACTCTGGTAATATGTGAGTAATTCTTATTATTGGAACTGCATACTCTATATAACAGAATTCCTGTTCTTTCATCTCTTCCTTAAAAGATGTATTATGTGTGAACTCCCATGCTGTTTTTATTTTATACTCAAGCTTTTTCACGACTAGAGTTGGTGTAAAGTAGCAACTCTGACTGTCCCTTTCTTTTGAAAACATAATATCCCTTTTTTCTATTTCCGTCAACTGTAAATGTTTTTTTATGGCTGATTGTTTTGTAACTCTATTTTTATAAGCTTCATTAAGCATAAAACCTGTATGTGTAACCTCTACAGGGACTGCATGTAATGGCATTTTCCCCTGTAAGGAATGTGGCTAAAAACCCAACAATTTGACTTGTTACATGCCTTTGCAAGCAAATTTTGCATGTCCAAAAATATATTGAAATCAGGTATCCGATGATGTCCCTGTTGTCATGATCTCTGAGTATCTCTCCGCATATTTTTTTTGCAACTGTTTTATTTGCATTGCCTGGTATGTACATTTTTTTTTAGATTGCCTTGTCCTGTCCATAGATTGCTATTATAGAAACAAATGTAAACATTTTTAAGACTGTTAACAGACTGTTGCTGTACTGATACTGTTTGATTGTTATTAACTTACACTTATTTTTATGAACCAACATGGTGTGCTGCTTTTGCTTGGATTTTTATTAGCTGAAAAATGCTATTTTTCTAAGTTTTTATTAAGTTTTTTTAATGACTCTGTACTTTACTACCTGTATGTCTGCTTGTGTATTATTCCCAGGATGGTAGTTACACCAGTATGACTCATGATGTTCTTGCTGTACTAGTTTGTTTATAAGACTGTTTGCTGTTATAGTTTATGTAAGACATTCTTTTGAAAATATGACATTACAGTCACTGTTTTTTACCAATATTGGTTTTGTTTGCTGTATGCATAAGCTGCCTTTGGAGACATACTGTACTTTTAATGTGTGTATATGTGTGTGTGTGTGTGTGTGTGTGTGTGTGTGTGTGTGTGTGGGGAGGGGGGGGGGTTGACCCTTTCTTGTTACCATAGAACATTTTGTCATTTAGGATTTGTCATAGGTACTGCCTTAAATGTTACCCCATCTCCAGATGTAAGTGTGGACTTACATACCCAACATTCAATTGCATTGTTTGGTTTTGCATATACCATTTGCATTACTGTAGATGTATTTACTGTATCTGTGTTAACTTTAACTTTACACTGTATCTGTATTAACTAACTTTACACTGTATCTGTATTAACTTTACTCGTCTGTAGATTATTTTTGTGTTTATTTTGAATCCGTCCTAGCTTATTAAACCAGTAAAGTAATATTTATTTTTCAGTCTTTTCCTGTCTTCGTTGTTTAATTAATTTACATTGAGTTGAAAAAGATCCTGTACTTTCTTGTGAACTGATAATGTGTGTTTTGTTAATTTATTGCTTTAATGCCTGTTGCCTGCCATGATCTGGGTTATCGGGAGGATTATTCCCATATTTTACTGGTCATAATTTACCATTTTTATTATATTGTTAGTGTTTGTAATTAACCTTTTCAGTAAGGCAAGGTGTACTCTGATGTTTGCAGGTTATTTGCATATATGCTCTTTTCTGTGTATGATTTACCTGTTCCCATTGTTGTATACACCTCTTTATATCCTCTCCCGCCTCTTTGGGAATTGGATATTGCTTCTGAAAAGGAGGAATGTAATCCGAAGGATTACCTACACTCACTAGTACTGCTAACTTACCACAGTCTGTCTTTGATGTAGCCCATAAGGGCTAAAATTGTGATTTGATTTGCTCCCATTTATCCTGCAGTTGTGAATGTCTCTTGGTAATGTCATTTTTTTAGTGACTTACGTCAATTACAAAGCAAGGAAATTGCTGAGCTGTATTTTAACTGTCTTGCGCTGTGGCAGACAATAAAAGCTTGTTATTGAAATCAATTACTATTCCCAGTTTGCCGAGAATATCAGCCCCAAGGATTGTTGTTCCGCAACTGGAATTCATAAGAAATGTACCCTGTATTGAAGATCCATTTTCTGTGAAACACATTTTAACTGGCTTACTGTTTATGGCCATGCAAGTGTTGCCATGAAAGCCTTGAATGTAAGATTTTTTTAACTGATTTACAGTTAACTGTTTGTTAGTGACTGAGACTGCTGCCCCTGTGTCAAGTAGGACATCTTTCCATAGTGTCCCCTCCACCCATACATCCACTAACAAGCGTCCGCCCTTTTCACATTTAAAATTTGTGAGAAAGGTTACTTGGGGGGGGCACCCCTAATCAGAATTATATTCATTCTGATCTGTTTTTCTGGGTATGTCTCTGATTATACAGACTGCATGTTCTGTTTCCTGTTGACTGTTAGTGTTTTTCCTGTCTAATGTGTACTTTGTACTTTCAATTTCACGTTTTAATTCCTGACTTGCACCATGTGTGAGATTATACACTTTATTTTTTCTGTATCCCTCTGTGTTTGTTCCTGTGACTGATTCTCCCTTAATGTACCGTCTTTATTTTGATTGTTTTCCTTATTTTGGGGTTTTGAAGAAACAGTATTATCTGCATAGATACCCTTTTGTATTTGACTTTCCTTTTATGTTTTGTAATATGGACAATCCTGTTTAATGTGGCCTATTTTATTACAAGTAAAACATATCACCTGTTTTTCTGAACTTTGTTGTGTATTTGTCTGTATTCCTAGTGGAGCAGAAGCTGGTCGTGTTCCCCCGTGTTTGTTTTTTCATCAGACCATGTATTACGTCTCTTTTCTTTCCCCACGTAGTCTACAAGCTGTTTTTGTACATTTCCTATGCTCATCTGCAATACTGTGTACTTCTTTTAAACTGTCTAGCACTCTGGCTTTTCTGTTACTCCAGGTGGAGTATGAGATGTGTACTCACTGAGTCTGTATCTGTCTGTCTGGCAGAAACTGATTTTAAAGCTGCATGTGCATTTTGCAGTATGTCATTAACTGTCTGATGGAATTGCTTTAACGTACCATCTTGCCTGACCAAAACATTATTTTTTTTTGTCATGCTATTTAGACTGATCAGTTTTCAATATTTTTTTTTAAATGGTGGAAACTGGCATTACCTTGGCTGTGTGTTTAAAACAGTTATGTGAGTCTAGACACTCACCAGTTTCAACTGCTTGCTTTGCTTTGACATGTGCCAAAGTATTTACTGTAGCCTCTTCTGTATTACATTTTTATGTGCTTTGATTTTGACAATACTAAACTTTCCTTGCAAATCATTTCGGGAATCAATGCTCATAACTCCCGTAGTACTGGAGCATGTTTTACAGGTTTGCCAACACTGTTGATGAATCCCCTTTTGACCCAACTGGCATGTGTAAATGCAAAAAAAAAAAATGTAAATGAAGCATCATTTGAAATAGACCATACAGTGTATGTCAACCATTGTTTAAATGCGAACATATTGAAACAACATTTCTTTCTTGTCTTGCCACTGAGGCAGAGTCTGCAATAAATAAGACTATTGATATTTATCAGCAGGAGAAATAACTGTCATTTATGCTGAACCCTGCTCAATGTCAATTGATGCATTTTGTACCCCCTTGTAAACCTTGCTGGGCTTTTTGTAACTGTCCTGTCAGATTAACCTCTGTAGTTTGTGCCCTTAGTAAATGTTGTTGGGCTCTATCTGATTGTTACATTAAACCAGAAATGTCATTATGTAAAGTCTGAATGCTATGCTGAGTATGTTTCTCTAAATGGCATTATTGTCCCTTACTACTGTCCCTTGGGAAATTTTGAAAAGCTGTGAAAACCTTTTCTTTAAAAGGTTAATATTAATAGCACACTGTACTATGTTAGAACTTTCTTTCTTTGCATCTGCAATATTTACTATAAATAACATTTTTATGTAGTGTATTACATTACTGACAATAATTGCATGCACTTGTACTGTATGAGATGTAGGTGACTGCGGAAGGTACATTTAACTGTTGTATATGTGAAGAGCTAACAACGGTAGAATCAAACAGATTGTTTATCAGAATAGGATATTACATACTAGACTCCTGTGACAAGATAGACATAAGTTTGGAAAGTTACTTTCACTTAAAAACAGTCTTTATGAATTGCTGAACATTTTATGTATAGATTATAGGCAGTTATGCATTTACAAACACAACTGTTATGTAAATTGTGAACA
This sequence comes from Protopterus annectens, assembly GCF_019279795.1. Lineage (NCBI taxonomy): Eukaryota > Metazoa > Chordata > Ceratodontiformes > Protopteridae > Protopterus > Protopterus annectens. The sequence goes on from NC_056728.1 coordinate 400,200,287, forward strand.
TTAAACATTTTAGAGTTATATTTTATATCTGACACAGAAGGTTTAAATCATGTAAAGTTATATATACAATATGTGGGCTTTGTAACGTTAACTGTCTGTACTGGCATCCATGTTACAACTGTGAAGAATTTACTGTATTTTGCATAGATGACAAACAGGTGATGAGGCTGAAGTCACTTAGAAGACACGGTGTCCTTCAACAGACGAATTGATGGAACGCCGCAGCACAGCTTATACGGCCTCACTCTGTATTCACCAACGAAGTACTGGAACTGTTGATCTATTGATGCACTGGAACTGTATCTGTTGAACTCACAAAAAAATTTAAGGTCTTTATGAAAAATTAACTGTTGATGTTGTTGTTGTGTCTTTCGGCTTTTCCCGGTTAGGGGTCGCCACAGCGGAACTCCGGTCCGCTGATGATTAGCAGTAGATTTTTACGTGCCGAGTTGCCAGCCCTGACGCACAACCTTCAACGAAGGTACGCCCATTCACGCATGTCTCCACGCAGAAGACGGTCTAGCTGAGAATCGAACCAGACATCGTCATACTGTGAGGTGACAATGCTACCGCAGCACCACCACCGGATAAAAAAAGGTTGTGGCCAGTGGACTAGGCTCACGGCCATTGGGCTAGGCTCACCATTGTAAAATATTATTATCAGCTGTAAAATATTACTAGCAGAGAGCTAGGCTGACAAGACGGACACTGTACTACTGTATCCGTTAATATTTATTTGTATTAGTACAAATTCTTGCCAAACAGTTAATACTGTCAGAGTTATTTCAATTCTATTATAAAACGGCTAGACAGATATAACTATAGACTGATGAACACTCTGTCCAAAAACGTCACCAAAGAGGGAAAATTACTGTCCAGTTTATATACTCTTAAATGTCAAACAATGTTATTTTTAATGCCCTTATGACTTGTTCTTTTGGTTTCAGTTTGTATCATGAAAAAGTCCATGGTTATTTCTAGCCTGGACACTTTCTTATGTCCTTCTTTGGTGCTGTATCTGAAGACTTCACAAAAAGTCTCTCTACGTCATCTTTGCGTCACTTGAAGTGTCTGTATTTTATTTCATTTATTTCAGCATCTGAAAGCTCACAGAAAGTCAACTTCCTTTTCTCTGTGACAGGATGCCTTTACAGTAAGCCCACAGCTATATGTTATTAATTTCTAAGCTGAACATTTACAAGAAATTAACTGTTCTTGCAAAGCAAGCCATATTTTCTTTTACTGCACACACAGTATAATTTTGGGGAACGCATTTTAATGTATGCAATCTCTATCAATGACCACCTGAACTGTAATTCAGAATTACAAACATTTTAGTCCTTAACACCAGAAACTCTGTTGCCAGAAATATTCCCATCCTTAAGAATATTCTGAAGTATTAATAACATTAAGAAGTTGTAGAAATAGCATCATCTGAAAACCCCTACACAATTTTTGTTGCTTTATAACACTTTCTGATAGTAGCACTTATCACTACAACTTTCTTATTGTAACAGACATGCTTGGTATCAGTTAATGAGCAGCCCCCAGTTCTCCACTACTGTTTACAAAATCCTGTTAACTTTCTGAATACCCCTTGGTCTGTTCTTTAATATTTACAATACATCTTACTACTTGCCAGTTTGAATATGCATGCTGTCAAGCTGCATTGTCAACCCTTTACCAAAATGCTACAGAAAGGCATTTCTTTCAGTTGTTCCTGATTTTGCCTCATATTATTGATCTGTTCATCATACAATTTTTGATTTTTCTGACAAGTCATTGAGAATTGCAGTCACTAAATAATTGGAGGCATTTGAGTTTCAGACTTTACATTCTTTAAAGAATGCATGTTAATGCTAAGATGTTCTTCGTGTTTCACTGTATCAGTCATCATTCTTGGGTTATCTGCCTGCAGGTAGCCCTCGATCGGCCCAAATACTAGAGACTTAGTATTTCTGCGTCAGTTGCTGTCGCTCCAGGACTGACGTCAGGTCATCAGGGGTATAAAAACAGGCAGCTAACACCATTACATCAGTCTTTCTTGCCAAGGAGCCCAAAGCAGAAGCAGTTCACAAGTGCTGTTTGGCCACTACCTGACTTTTCGTTTACGAATTGATAATCCTGAAGTCTTCTAAAGCTAAGTACCCCGTTGTGGATCCTTTTTTCTTGCTCTAACCGATGTCAGAAAAAGTTAACAATTGTCTTGCCTGTTGAAAGCAAATACCTCACAGAGATTTTCATTCTTACTGCGTCGCCTGTTTAGGCCCAGACCACGACGTCCCTCGCTGTCAGTTTTGTACCTTGTTTAATGCCTGAACCATTCGTCGTTGGGCTCTCTTTGTTGCTAAATTCTTTCGCTCTTGATCTCCATATTCTGAAATGGCTTCAGTAAGCCATCCGACTACCGATATTCGAAAAAAAACGTAAGGATAAAGACACAGACAGACCACACAGGTCCAAAACTGCTGACGATGCTTCCGTTAAGCTAGTCGCCAGTTCGCTGGTACTCAGTGACGTGCTTTTGCAGCCCCTGATGCTTGCTTCAGTGGATTCACAGGCCTCTACGGAGACCCATTCAGAGTCTGGAATGCCATGAGATGCTTCTTCGACTATGGAACGTGTGGATGTCTCTACCTTTGATGGCTCTGGAGCCGCTGTGCAGGCACCGGCTTCTGAGGCAGGTCTTCACTCAACCGATGTTTGAATCAAACCGACGACTTCATTTTTAACCAAAACTACTGAGTTTCTTAGGCCCAGAGTATGCACTATGCCTAGAAAACCGATGACCAAAGAGCATGCTCATACTCCCATGCCACAAAAACAAATGCTTAGAATGGCAGAAGACCTTATTACGCTGATTAGGAGAAGTCAACTTTCCCCTGCAAAGAGACAAAGAACCCAGTTCCCTTCAGCTTCTACAGACCAGGAGTCCGTTGACTGTGATTTCTAATTACGAAGACATGCCCTTATCTGCCTATGAGGATTCAGATGCAGAGGAATCCATTCCCTCTGCCTCCCCTCCAGAGGATTTTTCTTTTGGTGAAACCTTGCATATTTTAAGAGAACATTTCCTCTGGGAATGCCAAGACTATTCTCAGTCCAAAAAGACTCAGAGAATTTCTAGAGTTGCCTCAGCACAGGCTTTTAGCTGGTACCCCCTGTCCTGAATGTACTGGATGATGTTTTTATGGAATCCAGTCTTACTCCTGACACTTTACCTCCTGAACCCTAGGAAACCAGACAGGTACTACCAAGTGCCTGATACTCACAAATTCCTTTTCAAGAATCCTACTGCTGACCCAGAGATCATTTCCCAGGGGTCTAAAGGTATCAAAGCTACTACAGCCAAGAATCCCACCCCTTTGGACATGGATTCCAGAGCTTTGGACAGATGGGGTAAGAAGCTATATACCTCTGCAACTCTTGCTATTAGGGCATTGAATTGCCAGTTTCACATGCTGAAGTACCAGCAACATATTATGGAACTCATTAAACAAAAAGTGGCAACCTTTTGAGACTGTGCAGAAAATAAATAATTGCAGGTGCTTGTGCACTCTGCAAGCCAAGTCAGTAAGCATACTTTGCAGTGTGGCTTTGACGCCCTAGAAGCATCTTGCTGGGCAGCAGTCACTGGTTCTGTACTGAGAAGACATGCTTGGCTGAAGGAGCAGACCTTGGCAGACCATGTCAAATCAAAGTTACTAGATGCTCCTTTCAATGAGGACTGTTTGTTTGGCACCAAAGCAGAAGAGGTTCTTAAAAAGATGGAAGAAAAAGCTAAATCTATGCAGACTGTTAACGAATTCTTACAAGTGCAACCCCCCTAGATTCAGTAGGCATTTCCCTTCAAAACACTAGTCCTTTCCAGCCCCCTCCAGGCCGTCCCAATCCAGACCCAGGGGAAACAGACCACCCAGAGTACAGTCTCAGGATATGCAGAGATCTAAGCACTGGAGTGCCCCCACCCCTAAAGCAGGGAGTGGTAAGCCACCTCCATACGGAAAAAGCTCACGATGACTTCTTTACTCCACTTCCCAGCCCTGCCTAATTGCTTGTGCCCCTAGGAGGAAAACTTGCCCTTCATGCAAAAAACTGGATGTCCATCACTCAGTACCAGTGGGTCCTCAATATTGTATCCCAAGGGTACAAATTTTATTTCCATTCACTGCCAATCCCAAGTGGGTTTCCAGACCTTCCTCTAAACCAGTGGGCAGAGGCTCAAAACCAAGTACTTTCCCTGCTCAATATCAGAGCTATTCAGCCTGTTCCAGTAGAACAGAGGGGTCAAGGATTCTATTCCAGACTCTTCCTGGTACCCAGGAAAGAGGGCTCTTGGCGCCCGATCCTGGATCTTTTAATTCTAAACACCTTCCTAGTGGTACCAAAATTCAAAATGCTTACCCTGCAGCAGCTTCTTCCAGTGCTAACCAAGGATGCCTGGTTAGTCACCCTAGACTTAAAAGAAGCCTACCTGCACATCCCCATAAGGGAGTCATGCAGGAAGTATCTACACTTCAGGGCAGGATCTATGCATTATCATTTCTCTGCACTTCGCTTTGACTTATCTACTGTGCCCAGGGTGTTCACAAAATGCCTGGCTCCAGCCATTGCATACACCAAGCAGAGAAATATCCAAATTTACCCATACTTGGACGACTGCCTGATTCAGGCGGACAGTCAGGAATTGCTACTGCAGCACCTGACATTTGTAAAAAAACCTTCTCACTTCCTTGGGGTAACCATCAACGAAAATTAATCAAAACTGGTACCTAGTCAAAAAATTGTATTCCTGGGAGCAAGCTTGGACACAACTTTCCAGGTGGCATTCCTCACTTCAGAAAAAAGTCGACCTGTCAGACTACTTCAAACAAATGGCCACCAGAACCCAGCTATCCGCAAAAAAAAATACTGCAAGCCCTAGGGTTCGTGGCCTCATGTATGCTGCTAATTCCATATGCAAGACTGCATATGAGGAAACTTCAATGGTACTTAAAAAGTCTTTGCTGCCAACATTCTCAGGACCTGGAAACAGTCATTCCTATCATACCCTGTCTAAGGACAGAGTTCCTTTGGTGGACAAAAGCACGCAACCACAACAAGAGACTTCCATTTACTCAACCCCATGCCGCCCAGACCCTGACCACAGATGCATCAGACCATGCCTGGAGGCACACATGGACAGCAAATGTATTCAGGGCCACTGGAGCCCAAGTCAAATTCATCTGCACATCAACCAAAAAGAGATGCTAGCTGTACAAAATGCCCTGACAGCTTTTAGATTCCTGCTCTTCCCAGGACAACTGCTAATAAAGACAGACAACACCACAGTTATGTGGTACATCAGCAAGCAGGGGGGAACCCATTCCTATCTGCTCTGCAGGCTAGCCATAGCCCTGTGGAACATGGCCTTGGGCATTCATGTCCATCTACAAGCTCAATTCCTGCCAGGCAAACAAAGCTCACTGGCAGACGACCTAAGCAGAAATCTCCTAGACCCACACGAGTGGCAATTGTAGCCCAGCACCTTCAATCTTCTGATTCAAAAATGGGGGACCCCAGAGGTGGATCTCTTTGCCTCCCCCTACAACCACCAGCTCAGCAAATTCTGCACCAGGAATCCTCACAGCAGGGCCTGGAAAGTGGATGCCCTATCTTTTCAGTGGGAAAAGCTCTCAATCTATGCCTTTCCCCCTCTACCCCTTCTCTCAAGAGTTTTACTCAAGATAAAATAAGACAGGCCAAGGACAATGCTGATTGCTCAGGACTGACCACACCAGCACTGGTACCCACTACTGCGCAGCTTGACACCGGTGCCACCCTGGCACCTACACCAGACCCCAACCCTGCTCTCTCAGCGGGAGGGACAGATTTTGCATCCACAACTGCAGACCCTGAATCTTGCAGCCTGGCTTATTCCTTGAATTCTCCCCCAGCAACCCTAAGCAAGCAGATGCTGGACATCATTCTTGAAGCTAGAAGACCCAGTACAAGAAAATCCTATGCTGATAAGTAGAAAAGGTTCTGCTCATGGATTCTATCCAAAGGAGACGACACTACTCTGCCCTCCCTGCCTCTAATCCTGGATTACTTTGCAGATCTACTCCACAAAGGCCTGTCCTTCTCATCCATTAAGATACATACTTCAGCCATTTCTGCACCTTACAACACTGAGCCACCTCTCTTCTCACACCCCCTGATCAAATAGTTCTGAGAGGGGCAAACAACTAAAGGCCACCAAGGAGAGCACCCACACCTGCTTGGGACCTTAACTTTGCTCACGCTTCCTCCTTTTGAACCTGCTGCTCCAGCAGAGTTAAAATTCCTCTCTTGGAAAACAGCCTTGCTTCTAGCCATCACTTCAGCTAAAAGAGTGTCTGAGCTACAAGCACATGACTGTGGAACCCTTCATTATTTTCCATTCTGACAGGGTTTCCCTCAGGACTAACCCTTCCTTTATGCTTAAGGTGGTGCCCAGTGTGGCTCTCAACCAATCCATCCATTTGCCAACCTTCTTCCCAATCCTCAAATAAAGGGAAAAGGATCCTGCACTCCTTGGATGTGCACAGATAGCTCAGATTCTACCTTGGTAGGACTAAACCCTTCAGAAAATCTAACCAGTTATTAGTCAGCTTTGCAACAGGGGCAGAGGGCAAGGCCATTTCAAAACAAACCATTTCAAAATGTATAGCACACTGCATCCATTTCTGCTACAAGCACCATAGGAAACCAATCCCTCAGGGGTCAGAACACATTCCACTAGGGCAACATCTACCTCTACAGCATTTCTCAGGGGAGTCCCTACCAGGGACATCCTGGAAGCTGCTACCTGGAGTTCTGTACACACCTTCACCAAGCATTACCACCTGCCTATCTTTTCCAAATCCAGGGCAGGTTTTGCTGCAGAGTCCTGCAAGGCATACTAGCCAGCCCTAACTCGTATTGACTGCCTCCACCCTTCTTCAGCTTTGGGAATCCACCCAAGTGTGATGACTGCAACAGTGAAACATGAAGAACATAGTACAGTTGTGTACACTTACCATAAATGTAGATGTTCAAATGTATTCACTGTTGCAGTCCTGGTTTCCCTCCCTCCAGCCCCTTGGTATTTTATCTCTCTCTCCTCTCTATGCCTATTACTCACCCTTTCTGGGGTATCGGTATTGGTGTTAACTTTTTACTGGTGGTGTTTTCCCCGCCATAACTTAGCTCCCTATTTGGGGGCTCCTGACATTTGGGGCAAGAAAAACTGATGTAATGGCGTCGGCTGCCTGTTTTTATTCCCTTGACGACCTGACGTCGGTCCTGGAGCGTCAGCAACCGACGCATAAATAATAAGCCTCTGGTATTCAGGGCGACTGAGGGCTACCTGTAGGCAGATAACCCAAGTGTGATGATTGCAACAGTGAATACACTCAAACATCTACATTTATGGTAAGTGTACACAACTGTACTTTTATTATTCTGTCAACTATCTGAGGACATAAGAACAATGTATAAAATCTATGTCTGTTTTCAGGGCCTTGCCCCCCCCCCCCCAGCTAATTTTTTGGCTTTGTCACTGATTCATGATCTAAGAGGTTAAGAGCTATGCCAGAATGTTTTTAACAAATTAGCTGCAACAGTCTGGAACTCTCCAGTTTCTTCTCCAACCATCTACATTTAAAAATGTTATATTTTACAATCAGAACAAAATCTGACCTATATGATACCACGCATTGCAGATGTTTTAACAAACAACTGTAGTACCAGCTGTTCTCTCAATCCATTTGAAAATCGCTGTAGGTACTTACATTTTTCCATTGCAGAGGTGATACTGTGTGTACAATGCCTTACACTACGTTTGTCTGTGTCCTGTAATAATGTCATTTGCTGTACATACTTGAAAATGTTACACATTCCAGTGTAGCTGGAGTATATACTTGAAATGCTATACTTTGTTTGATTTTATATGTATATATAATACCTGTTCAGAAGGTGTCATTCTGTATGTTTGTTGACTGGTCATTTGGTATGAACAAAATATTTCTTCTTTAACTACCTTGGTTAATAAACATTTTATAAATCAATGAGATTTAAAGAGCATCTCCTGTTTAATGAACTTAATAGTAACTGTGTCCAGCCAATTACATTTTTGGATGTTTAATTTCATAACATAAACTTAAAAAATTTAACAGAGACCTTAAAGATTATAACTTAAAGCATGCTTTTAAAAGACACAAATTTAAATGACGTATGCATTTTCAAAAGATTTTGTTCATGGTTAAAGTAAGACTGTGAGATCTAAATGCAAATGTTTTAGTCACCCAAAAAGTATTTCTCATATATCATCAAATTCTTTTGCATCTTCCAGTACTGACATGGGTGCTGAGAACATTGCTGCATCACCACAATAAGAAAGGAAAGTTTTCTGCTGTTGGCTTAGTTTCAAGTATCCGCGAGATGGCAGGAAACAAAGGCTCCAAAAGCCTATTTTTAAATAAAGGCACAGATTTTGCATCTAATGTCTTTGATCCAGAATGATTTTGGGAGATAAAAAAATTTTCTTGGAGAATAAACTTGGAGTGTTCCACACAGATAGGCAACTGATGCCAAACCTTTTGACAACTTCAGTTTTTATAAATCCAGTTTCAATCCAGTACCACTACACAGTTAACATTTTGAGCAATCAATCAATCATTAATAATTTATATACCCACCAAAGAGAAATTTTTTTTTAACTTGGGTACAAATTTAACTGTTGATAAATCACATGCACTGAATAGGTTATGTAACAATGATGGTGTTATCTATGATAAATGTGAAGCTGTTGTGGTACAGGGTCAAAAGAACTACAGTTACAAAGCTTTTAAAAAGCTAAATAATAAATCAACTTACTCAGTAATGGACATTGACCTCACAGATAAGTTAAAGGGGTCCACTTCTGAATCTCAAAATACTGAAATATCAAATTTCAGTATCTCGAGACCAGAATGCCAAAAGTGCAGTTGTTCAAAAACTGCATTTTGTCAAATATTAGGTTGTCGAATGTATGGTAGTTATTGTGCGGTCTGTTTTTGTAGTGTGCTTTCCCTTTAAGGTTTAGTGGTTTTTGGGTTTTGAAGATGGCAGTTGATGTGTGGTTATGTTTAGAGATCCAGGTAAGTTTATAGTATGTCAGGGTTTTGTGTAGGAATGTTGTTTTATTTAGTGTTTTGGGATGTTGTAGGACTAGGTTAGGGTAGGTAGGTGAGAATGTGTGTGTAGGTGTTGACAGTGCTGATTGTTTTACATGTGTAGTATGTGTGTTTCGTGTGGGTATGTGTGTGTGTGTGTGTGTGTGTGTGTGTGTGTGTGTGTGTAATGGATGTGTAGGGCATGTAGAAGTAGGTGTGTTGTAGTTTTTGTGTTAGTACGACCTCGGAATTGGTATATATAAGTAGTGGAGGTGGGAGGGCAATGCCCCCCACATGGGGGTGCAGGGGGGGGCATCCCCCCTGCTTATACGTAGATTAGTTGGGTTTTGTTTGTGTGTGTGTTGTGTTGGTTTGTTATGGTGTAGGGAGGAAGGATTTGCATGTGTTTTTGTGTGGTGGAGTGTGTTTTTAAAAAAAGAAGTGCCGCTTACTGAAAATTCTGTATTATGAAGTTTTAGCATAGTGACGTTCTTTTTTTGATTTTTCGGTGTAGTATAGTTTCGACATTCTGGTCTCGAGATACTGAAATCTGATATTTCAGCATTTTGAGATTCAGAAGGGGAACCCATTTAAAGAGATCATTAAATAACATTTAGTTAGTATTACAAATAATGTGGTTATTAAGGATGTGTTGTATGACAGACAAGGGTGGGAGAACTGTTTAGCAGAGGTTTTATTTACTACCCAAAATAAATAATACAGATTAAACTAGTTCCTGGTAGACATGTAATGGCTGGGAGGGCTTATTACTTGAACCCCTTCCTGAACTTTTGGAAGTTTATTTAAAGCCTCTTTTAGCCAGTGTACAGTCTTGTTTAAGGTATACTACTGAATTTTTATCATGAATAGACAAAAAATCCATCCAAAGTGCTACACTTATGTGTACTCTTGATGTTGAAAGTCTCTTTACATCTGTGCGTCATGAATTTTGTATTTTGGCTGTGAAATGCCATTGCAGTTTCCACAAATTATACTCAAATGTATTTACTTTTTTTTACTCTTTTGCATATGGTGTTGGAAATAAATGTGTTTTATTTTAATAATAAATGCCATTTACAACTTAGGAATATGGTTATGAGGGCTATCTTCACTTCTATATACACTGATATTATTTTGAGCAGGTTGTGGTGTATGATTTTGAATGACATACTTTCAGATCCTATAATGAGATGTGGAAGCTATTTTTGGATGACTGTTGGTTGTTGTGGAATGGTTCATCCTGCAAACTTTTTTTCCATTATCTAAATGCCAATGATGTTGGTTTAAAATTTACTGTTAAATTTGTTCAGTTTACCATTGACTTGTTAGGTGTTAATATCTTCAAGTCCATTGATGGATCCATTATTACCTCCATATTTAGAAGGGCTTTTTCAAAAAACTCTGTTTTATTAGCTTCCAGTTGCCATCCCAAATTTATGAAAAATAATATTCCAGTCTCACATTTTCATACACCTAATGATAATTTGTAATGATCCAGTATACTGGAAAATTCAAGCTGAGAATTTACCCAATGTATTTGAAATGAGGTGTTATACATATCTGGTAGTTTTGGAAGCCAAAACTAGGGCTTGGAGTGCCACCAGGGAAGTTTGTTTTTAAAGTACAAACATGAGGCATGTCAGATTCAACAAAATAGTTCATACAAATCCGATGATATATCCAAAGGAACAGAAAATGAAACACAAGTGTTTTTAGCGCTTTCATTCACTGAAATTTAATACGTGAACTTCTTCAGAAAAACAAACATCAGCTATTACCCAAGCTGCCTCAAATACTAAACACTACAGGAAATGACATCAAAAATTGAACATATATATGTTTAAAAATACTTAAACAAATATAAAATTAAATGATCTATATCTTACTCTATATATATTGATCAAATAAATAACACCTTCTAATTAGATGACAGAATAAAAAACATATGTATATATATATATATATATATATATATATATATATATATATATATATATAATGATGAAACATATAAAAATGAATAAAAATGGTTATAAATGCATATTAAATTCATTTCATCAAATGCTAGTAACCACATGCATGAAAAATGCACATGTAATCCAACCAACCAAACTATCTATCCAACAAAAAACATTTTAAATTAATGGACTATAATGGACTTCTAAATTAATGGAATATATATAGAGTAAGATATAGATAATCATTTAATTTTATATTTGTTTAAGTATTTTTAAACATATATATATGTTCAATTTTTGATGTCATTTCCTGTAGTGTTTAGTATTTGAGGGAGCTTGGGTAATAGATTATGTTTGTTTTTCTGAAGAAGTTCACGTATTAAATTTCAGTGAATGAAAGCGCTAAAAACACTTGTGTTTCATTTTCTGTTCCTTTGGATATATTACCGGATTTGTTTGAACTATTTTGTTGATTTTTGCCGTTTTTTTTTTTTTCATTTTGGTGCATTGGTGTCGTCTGGGAGATATCCATGGCAGCAGAAAGTGTGAGCCAAGCAAGTTTATCCAGTTCCCGAAAGTGGCTCAGGTTCCACTTTTCCCTCAGACTATAAGACTCAGGATTAGTTCATTTCTATGATTGTGAGAATTGTGAAGGAGAATATGAATAGTCCGGTCCATTTGGACAATTTCAACAAGGAAGGTTTAATAGTGTCTGCAGATGGTTTGAAATCACTACCTAGCGACACGGCAAATGCTGCAGTGTCTGTTAATGTTTCAAAATCACCGCTGAGAGGTACAGGAAGTAACGTTTTGGTGGATAGAACACAATCGGTCGGTATAATCACAGCAGCTAAGCCAGCTTCTAACATACAAAACAACGGTAAAGAGACGAATGTCTGGGATTACGTTAATAAACTCAACACCAACTCATTTTCAGCTGTACAATTAAACACCGTGGTTGCTGCAACAAGTCAAATACCGACAGTATTCACATGGATAATGTGAACTGTAGGAAACTCATATATGAACTTGAGAAAAAGGTATTTAGGCATGTCACTTTAGAACTTGAGATATCTTATCTCGAGGAGTGCATCAACAGGAAACTTGTGCCACAAGGTTTGCGTACAGCCAAGTTTCCGAATTGTGCAAAAGCGGGTGGCAAATTGAGTGAACTTTTGATTGAATTATATAACAACACCGGCATCACTATGATGCATTTTTTAATAGCACACTATCAAAAAGAATTGACAATCATTAAGGACATGATAAAAGAACTTGATGATAAAATTAAAGGTTTTGGTTGTTTTAGAGATCATGCTGTACTTTACAACGGTGTAGAGGTGAAGGCTGATAGACACCGGGCCGCTATAGTGGCAAGAAAACAAAACTTAAGAGAGACATTTTAGCTTACCAAACTAAACAAGCTTATATGTTACAAGACAAGGTGGTGAATGCACCAAGTACCAGTGAACATTCTGTTGATAATAACCATTTGTCTGGTGCCAAAATTGAGACTAATGGCAATGTAGAAACATGACCTGTATTGGCAGACGCCAATACTAGAGTTGATGGCCTGAGTATCAGTGATGAAAATGTTCATCAAGGCAACGCACAAATTGGTGTTTGTACTACAGAAAACACCAATCACAACCAAATTAACTATGCACAAGTAGTTTCTAATGGTCATCAGGCACAGAATTCAGGCCCTTTTCCTTTGAACCATGTACAGAAAAATCAGACTCGCAGGTGGCACAATACCACCCAAAACAAATGGAAGGGCAAGTGCAAAGGGAAAAATCACAATCAAAAGAGGTACAAGTGGTGAACGTTTTGGAGGCAAGAGAAACAGCGGAAGACTTTTGTATCAGTGTGATTAATCTGTCTGACACTGTTTTATCGAGTGAAATAGTAAATGTATTGAAAAAAGGTTTTTCTTTTATACCCACAAATACTATCAATACAGGGAAGTTGTTGGTAGATTTTAGGTTGTATCTGAGAAAACTTAATTTAAATTACATCATGAAAGATGTGATAGAAACACCTCATGTTGCTTTCAACAATGAACCTAAGAAGGCAAGCACTTTCAACCCTCCCTTACACTTCAAGTGTTCCAAAATTTATGTGAAAACGATTTTAGAAAAATGAGTTTTCACAACGATGTAGAAAATCTAAACCATAAAAAAAATGCTTTATATGATTTATGTAGAAATTCAGACATCAGAACCATGAAGGCGGACAAGGGTGGCAAGATAGTGGTTATGAACACCATACAATACAACAATTCTTTGTTGGAAATGTTGGACGATAACACTATATACAAAAAAGTTAACATCAGAGATGTGAAACAGAGCTTCCAAAAAGTTGATGTAGCTTTGTTCGATATGTTCAGTCAAGGTGAACTCAATTACAAAAGTTATGAGTATTTATTGGTGGAGCATCCAAAATTAGCTACATTTTTTGGCATTCCCAAGATACATGTTAATCAGAGTAATCCACCCTGTAGGCCCATCATTTCAGCAAAATGTTCAAAGACTGAAAATATATCAGTTTGGCTTGACTATACACTAAACCCAATAGTGCAAAATTCTAAATTTTACATCAGGGACTCTTGGCACTTATTGGAAGATTTGCGTAATCTAAACATATCATTAGAATCTACTGTTTTTGGTACCCTTGACGTCAGGTCTTTATACACCTCTATAAATCAAGAAGAGGGGTTAGAATATCTTAGGGAGTACCTGACTAAATACTCAGATTTTGATAATATCAAAATCAACACCATTTGCAGCCTGATGGAACTTGTTCTTGACAACAATTTTTTTTTAGATTTGATAAAAATATTTACAAACAGGTTTCAGGTGTAGCAATGGGGGCAAGGGTAGCACCAGCCTTTGCAAATTTGGTCATGGCAAATTGGGAGTTGAAATTTTTAGTAAAACATCCAAGTTATAGCAAGGTACAATCTTATTTTAGATTTATTGATGATCTATTCTTTCTGTGGACAGGCACATGTGAGGAATTTACTTGTATGGTTGAAGATCTGAACAACACCACAAACTTTTTAGAATTTAAAGTAAGTGGGTTTGGTGAGAGCATTTCTTTTCTGGACATATCACTTAGTTTAGACAAGGTCAACAACACATTTAACAGTAAGATATTTAGAAAGGAGATATTTGCAAAAAGATATTTACACAAGGATAGCCTGCATCCACAGCACATGAAGAAAGGGGTCGTCAAAGGTCATATAATCCATTTAAGTAGGCTCACAACTGATGACAATGCATTTTTTAAAGAAATCACATTTCTAAGATCATTGTTTCTTCACAGAGGATATGGTGTAGAATGGATTCAAAAGACAGAACAGGAAGTAATATCTTTAAGGCAAGGTATAGCTAAACCTATTCTTTTATCTGGGGACATTTGTACAAGTTCAGTTTCTAAGAATTGTGCAGTTAATAACAGTTACAACATTGCTTTTCCTCTACCTATAGTTAATGAAATGTGGTTTATTAAAGATGTAATAGAAAACAACTGGAAAGTGTTGTTAGGTAACAAGAAACTGGCTGCCACCATAGGTGTCAAACCAAAATTTACCTATAAAAGGTAGTCAACTTAAAGTCCATGTTAGAAGCTGACAGTACCAAACGTTATGACACTAGTAGAACAGTTAGTACTAAAAGGAGCACGTATGCCTGCAAAAATTGCAAACAATGTAGATTTATTAGCAATAGTTCTTGTGTATTTGTCAAGTATTTGAATTACACCATTTGGGCCAAAGGATATTTTAATTGTAACACGGATTTTGTGGTGTACATTGCTTGTTGTGTGTCTTGTGACCATTTTTACATAGGCAAAACAAAAAGGGTTTTGAAACGAAGGATTTATGAACACAACCTAGCTATCAAAAATAAAGATAAGTTTAATTCTTTGGCAAAACACGCGGCAGTATGTACACAATTCAAGAAATTTGAATTTTCAGTGTTAGAAAAAGTCAAAAACATTGAGTTTGGTGGGGATTTAAACAACATTTTGGAATGTAAAGAGACATTATGGCAACTCATTTTGGCTGCTGACAAGTTACCAGGACTCAACGAGTCCATTAATTTAAAATGTTTTTTGTTGGATAGATAGTTTGGTTGGTTGGATTACATGTGCATTTTTCATGCATGTGGTTACTAGCATTTGATGAAATGAATTTAATATGTATTTATAACAATATTTATTCATTTTTATAGGTTTCATCATTTTATATATATACATATGTTTTTTATTCTGTCATCTAAGTAGAAAGTGTTATTTATTTGATCAATATATATAGAGTAAGATGTAGATCATCATTTAATTTTATATTTGTTTAAGTATTTTTAAACATATATATGTTCAATTTTTGATGTCATTTCCTGTAGTGTTTAGTATTTGAGGGAGCTTGGGTAATAGCTTATGTTTGTTTTTCTGAAGAAGTTCACGTATTAAATTTCAGTGAACGAAAGCACTAAAAACACTTGTGTTTCATTTTCTGTTCCTTTGGATATATTACCGGATTTGTTTGAACTATTTTGTTGATTTTTGCCGTTTTTTTCGTTTTGGTGCATTGATGTCAGATTCAAATTTACTGCCTTCTAGAACCTGCAAACAGGCAAGGTTAGGGTAGGGCACTTGCAGAAACATCCTGTACAACGTTACAGGATAATGAGATATGTTGTGAAGTGAGAGAGAACATCTTGCAGAAAGAAACAGGCAGTAATAAATAATGGTTCTCTAAAATTCTTCAGAAATCATGTGGAGGAAATTACATTTTCTTTAGTTGAGTTAAGTTCCCTTTTCTTGCTAGTAAGTAATTTGTGTAAAACAGGAAGAAAAATAGTAGACAGTTCCACAGACATGAAATTTAAGATTGAGACATTTTAACAACTGTTTGGTGTCAGTTAGCAACAATAAGGTAACAATAACATTGAAGCCCCCCAGACTTCCTAGCCACTTTAATTGATTCACACCTATAGTGCGTTCTGGTGTATTTCCACTTGACACTTATAGTTCCTTTTGGCATTTTGACACTGTTTGATGCTATTACCCTTAATGAAGTAAGTAAATTAATTGTAAGCATTATGTGAAAGGGTAGGTTATGAACAGCAAAATAACAAAAAGATTGTTTGACTAGGATCCACACTATTGGAGATACCAAAGCAGTACTTTTGACACATGATGCATATTTTTATAATTACATTTGTATTTTCAAAATTGAGTGAGCTATATATTATTTAGTGACCTAATGTAAAGTGTCATGATGGGAGACAGAAGCAGACTACTGCTGTAAATATATAGTGCATTATGGTGGAGATATTGCTTATTGTTAGTGTTTAAAAAATGGGCATTATTTCCATATTTGCCAAATCCAGGTAACTTACAAATTGCAACATGCCGTCAGTTGAAACCTTAGATGCTGCTGAAAAAATCTGTCACTGACACTTGCACTATAACATTTGTTACATAAATGATATAACGTTTTGATTTTACATTTAATAATGTATATAGAAAAGACTTTTCCTATTTCTGCTAATATCCCAGAAAACTAGCTGCCAGAAAGGAAATTCTTGTCATCATGTAAAAGTTTAAATGTAGATAATAGAACTGTCGCTGATGCTGTGTGTCTAGTTGGTATGTTTTTCAGGATATGAAAAGTAGTTTGTAAAAGTCTAAGAAAAAAGTATATAAATTTGACATTTTGTATTATGTTAGTGCATTGATGTAAAGACTATGTGCAGTATTCATAGCCGCTTATGCAAATGGGATAGGGGTATCCCCTGATGCTTACAAATGAGCATAGCAAAGAAGAGATTCATAGAGTACATTTACACTAATGCAAAATGCCTCAACAAAAATGAGAAAATGAGATGCAAACATAGCTGTCAACTTTTTAGCATAAATATTCTGGACAAAGCCAAAAATAATGGAGCAACAAGGCTTAAAAAATAGTGACAAATTTTAACTATTGCTATTATAAACTTAGAAAGTTGCTAGAATAAAAAGGTCTTGTGTTATCGTATATTTTCTGAAGGATATGAAGTCTGATATTGGAATGACTTTTGTTATTTAGTGAATTCAGTCCTCACTAATTTGCCAAAAAATCCAGAAAATCATAAATTTTATGAGGAATAGACCAAAAATATGAGGCACAAATCTCAACAGTCTGTGAAAATCTGTGCAGTTGAGAGAGGTATGGATGCAAATGAGAACTGGTGGCATATGTTAACGAGGTGTTTTTTTGATTCACAGACTGACATCTGCTCAATATGCATATCCATTGTTAAAAGCGATCCTTTGCCTTTATATTGGAGTTGCAGTCTGCAAACTTGCTCCCAGCTATCCATTCAGTAGTTTGTCCAAGTATGTACTACCACTTCCCTGACACACACAAAAAAAGTTTTCCCTAGCAACCCCTTAAATAGTTTGTCTTAAGTATTCACAAGCACTAAAATGACACAAAGTCAATTATTTTGCCAAGCGATCACTTCAGCAATGTGAACATCTATGCAGAAGCACTTTCCTGACACTTAAATGTATTATTTGCTCAGCCACCCCTTCAGGAGTATGTCTTAAGTATGAAAAAGCACCAAACTGAAACATTTTCCCCAACACCCCTTCAGCAGTATATCCATGTCTGCACAAACACTTGATTGACACCAAAATGAAATATTTCCCCCATGACCCCTTCAGTAGCATATCCATGCCTGTACAAGCACATGACTCACTCCAAAATAAAACATTTCCTCCCAATGACCCCATCAGTAGCATATTCATGTCTGCACAAGCACTTGACTGACTCTAAAATTAAACATTTCACCCAACGACACCTTCACTAGTATATCCATGTCTGCATAAGGATATCACTGACTACACAATAAAGATTTCCCCCAAGGTCCCCTTCAGTACTTTTCCCAAGTATGAAGAAGCACTGAAATACAATAAAAATGATTTCTTTAAGTAATAGCTACACTTCCTTTTAAAATGCATGACAGTTCATACCCCTTTTTTTCTTCCACTTTCATCTCCATATTCTCCTGGTAAACTGCTGCTTACTGGCATAAGTTTTGTGCCATTTACAAGCTTAGTATGCAGATGTCTAAAGCCCGTTATCTGCGTATTACCTGTCCCCATATTGCTTATGCGTTAAGCATGTTAGGCTTTTGTGATGGGGCACATGTTTATAAAAAGTCCTCCACATTTCCATAGTCAACCTGAAAGTCTGGGATTTGCATAACCAAATTGCGCCACTGGATTACTGTTATGAGAATGCAAAGCCCTGGACTATGAATACCAGCCTAAATGTATTGGTCTCTATAATTATAGAGAACAAACTTTGCTGAACTGCAAGGACGTCTGTAGGCTGTTAGATGTGTGATATTCCACATCTGCTAATTATTAAAGAGTTAACAGTCATTACTGTTTGTATAGTAAAAAACATGGATATATATTTTTTTTCTTGTAGGTTGGCGACATTATAGATGTGTGCATTCAAAAGTGTATAAAGGTGCTAAAACAGACAGACCATAGACTAGAATACTCATTTTAAGGAAAGCAGGTAATTTTGAGTAGACTCAGATTTTCTCAATTTCTCATTACCATATAGCCTTTAGACAAGTTACAAAGGATTGAAGTGGATGTTAGTCATGGTCCTTCTTCCCCGTCAACATATATAGTACAACATGTTCGGGACCAGCTGTATAGTAGCATGATAGTGATAACTTCAGAAATTGTAGAAGTGGTTCTAATAATCGTTAAGTTCAGTGCTAGAATTATCATCTGGAACAGGGCAAAGGATACTGTTTTGTGTGACAGTGTCCAGTCTCCACCATTATGACAGTCTAAAGACTCTTGTCTAAGTGCTAGGGGACTAATGGGATAATTGGGGCAGGCTTAGAAAGGGGATGCACTAGATCATAAGGCCTTATTGATTCAGTTCTCGATTTGGCATTTTCTATAGAAGATCCAGACATATAAGGAATAACATATGAATCAGGGGTGTTAAATGACCACACATCACTAACTTTTTTCCACTTATTTAGGTCCAAGAACAGTAGACTGTATAAGGGCAGTCAGTGTAATCAAAATAGGCTGTATGTTGAGATTATACTGAACCAAAATGTTTTAAACCAGGTATAGATAATTTGCAGGAAGAGAGTACAATAGGAAGGAAAGGACCATTTACCAAATCTATAAGATAGTTGGGGAAGTCTATTGAGCAGTTTGGTAAGACCCAAGTCCTGCAAAAACAAGTACTGTTGGTGACTTCCTGATGATGTTCTTCATCTCACATTGCTGCAGTCCGTACATATGGGTAGTCCGCTGTCCTCGGTCGGCCCGAATACCAAAGTATTAGGCTGACGTCGGTCAAGGCGCTTTAAACTGACATCAGGACGTCAGGGTACAAAAGCGCATGACCGACGTCATATCCTCAGTCTTTTTTGCCGCATGGTCCGATGCAGAAGCAGCGTTGCAAGTGCCGTTCGGCGTTCTGAAATTTTTCGAGTTCGGAGTTTCAGACCGAATCCAAGTTGGCTAAGTACCCCGTTGGGGAATATTTTGTTTTTTACTTGCCTCAGTGTATTAACGGATGTCAGAAAAAGTGAATAACTGTATTTCTTGTGGGAAACAGATACCGCATAGGGATTATCATTCTTTGTGCATTCCTTGTTTGGGGCCTGAGCACGACGTTGTTGGGTGTCGCTTTTGTGCTAGGTTCAATAAGCGCACTATTAAGCGAAGGTTAGGTTGTGCTAGGCTGGTCTTGAAGCGGTGCAATTATACTATGCCGTCGGACTCTCCGGCGCCCGCTTCTTCGAAGAAGCGCAAAGACAAAACAGTTAAACCCAGGCAAGATGAGTCGTCCGTTCTGGACGCCGGTTCTTTAGAGGCTTCAGTGGAACCGGTGGTTCCGACGGAGACTTCTCTGGAGTCTCAGGGGGAGACTTTGATTTTGCGATGTGGCCTCTCAAGAGGCAGGTCAGGCTGAAGGGGCTTCTCAGGTTACTGTACTCCCCTCCCTTCCTAGGGTGGTTAGGCCCTCTCCTTCTGTTTCCAAGGCTTCTCCCAGAGGCAGGCCAGGTTTAGCTTTTGTTGGTGTCACTCCTAGTTCAGCAGGGTCTGTGCCTAAGAAGCACATGCTTAAAATGGCAGAAGATTTGATTACTCTGATTAGAGGTTCTTTGCCCCCTCCTGATAAGAGGCCTAGGGTGGAGCCAGAGTTGGGAAGTTTGGAGCAGGCTTCGGATGTTTCAGAGTCTTCGGCTGAAGACTTGCAGGAGTACTCTCCTTATTCTGATTCTGATGCAGATGATTCCACTCCTTCTGCTTCTCCTCCAGAGGATTTTTCTTTTTCAGAGACACTTCATTCTATGAGGGAACATTTTAAGTGGGAAGGTCAGGACTTCTCTGATTCTAGGAAAAGGCTTAGGGAATTTTTGCTTTTACCCCAGCATAGGCCCTTGGCTATACCCCCTGTTCTGGATGTTGTAGAAGATGTGTTTTCAGAGGCTTCACTTAATCCTGATTCTCTGCCTCCTGCGCCTGTTAAACCGGATAGGTATTACAGGGTGCCGGAGGCTCATAAATATCTTTATAAGAGACCTAGGGCGGACCCAGAAACTATTAGTCAGGGACCTAAGGGTGTCAAGGCCTCTGTTGTAAAGAATCCGGTTCCTCTAGATAAAGAGGCCAGAGCTTTGGATAGATGGGGAAAGAAGGTCTATACCTCTTCTACCTTAGCTATGAGGGCTTTGAATTGCCAGTTTCATATGTTGAAATATCAAAACTTTCTTCTTTCTCAATTGAAGTCTAAGGTGGATGCTCTGGTGGAAGGCATTGAGTGTAAAGAATTACAAGATTTGGTGCATGTCTCTGAACAGGTGGGTAAGCATTCATTGCAATGTGGTTTTGATGCTGTGCAGGCCTCGTCTAGGGTGGCTGCCACTGGTTCAGTTCTTCACAGGCACGCCTGGCTGAAGGATCAGAATTTATCTGACCATGTTAAGACAAGGATTTTGGATGCTCCTTTGCAGTCTGATGTGTTGTTTGGTTCACCTGTGGAGTCAGTCTTGAAGAAAATGGAAGACAAGGCTAAGTCTATGCAGGCTGTTAAAGATTTTTTGCAAGTTCAGCCTCCGAAGTTTAGTAGGAATTGGCCTGCTAAGGGGTGGACGTATCCTTCTTATGATTCTCAGTCTAGGGGTAGATCTAGGCGTGGTAGGGGCAGAGCTCAGAGTTCTTTCAGACCTAGAACAGGGAGTTCACCTGCACAATCTTCGGGTGAGGGCAGGGGCCAGTCCTTTCGTAAACAGGCCCAATGACCTACTTTTTCAGCTGCCAGATCCTTCTTGCCTGGCAGCACCTTTGGGAGGAAGGTTGGCACTCTTCAAGGAAAATTGGATTTTGATTACCCAAGACAAATGGGTATTGGATATCATACACCAAGGTTACAAGTTTTATTTCCATACCTTGCCTCCTTTCAAAGGCATGCCAGACGTTCCTCCTCAGCAAAGACTAGAGGCTCACAAACAAATTTCTCTACTACTTCAATTAGGGGCCATACAACCGGTCCCTCTGCCAGAAGTGGGCCTAGGATTTTATTCTCGCCTGTTTCTAGTACCAAAGAAAGGGAACACGTGGAGACCAATTTTGGATTTATCTATCCTCAACACATATCTGGACATTCCCAAGTTCAAAATGTTGACGTTGCATCAGCTTTTACCTCTGCTGGGCAAAGATCACTGGATGGTGACGCTGGATCTCAAGGAGGCTTACCTTCATGTTCCTATCAGGCTCAGTTGCAGGAAGTATCTGCGTTTTCGGGCTGGGACTTTTCATTATCAATTCTCTGCATTGCCCTTTGGCTTATCTACTGCGCCCAGAGTGTTCACGAAGGTTCTGGCTCCAGTGGTGGCTTTCTTCAGGCTAAGAGGAATACAAATCTATCCTTATTTGGACGATTGCCTGATTCTGGCCCAAGGAAAGTACGAACTTCTTCATCATTTACAGTATGTGATGGCAGTGTTAAGATGCCTGGGGTATTCTGTGAACGAAATAAAGTCCAGTCTAGTACCCTCTCAGGACATGTGCTTTCTGGGTGTGAGGCTGAATACAGCATCCCAGATGGCCTTTTTGACCCCGGACAAACAAAAGAATCTTTCTCTTTACTTCCACCAATTGTCTCGTCAGTCCAGGCTGACTGCAAGGACAGTCCTTCAAGCCTTGGGGTTCATGGCATCTTGTATTCTGGTACTTCCCAATGCCAAACTGCATATGAGGAAGCTACAATGGTATCTCAAAATGTATGGACGCAGCACTGCCAAGATATAGACACTGTCATTCAGATAATACCTTGCATTCAAAAGGAATTTTTGTGGTGGGCTCAGGAATGTCACCTAAACAAGGGACTCTCTGTGACCCGACCAGAGGCGAGTCAGATTCTAACGACAGATGCCTCAGACAAAGCTTGGGGAGCTCATCTAAATGGAAAATGGGTACAAGACACGTGGCCTGCCAGACTTCAACATTTACATATCAACTTGAAGGAGATGTTAGCAGTCCAATTTGCATTGATAGCTTTCAAGGATTTACTTCTTCCAGGGCAGGTGTTGATTCAAACAGACAACACAACTGTCATGTGGCACATCAACAAGCAAGGGGGGACGCATTCATATCCTCTATGCAGACAAGCAATGATTTTGTGGGAGACTGCTCTCAGTTTACAGCTAAATCTTCAGGCAAGGTTTCTGCCAGGAGCACAGAACTCCTTAGCAGATGTGTTGAGCAGACAAATTATGGATCCCCACGAGTGGAAATTGGATCCTCATGTATTTCAGAAATTGACAGTGTTATGGGGAACTCCAGACATAGATCTGTTCGCTTCTCCACTAAATTACCAGCTGCCAAAGTTTTGCACAAAAAGTTTCATCCCACAGCTTGGAAAGTGGATGCTCTCTCATTCAATTGGAGCAATCTTCACGTGTATGCCTTTCCACCTCTGCCTCTCCTCCCAAAGGTACTCCTGAAGGTCAGACAGGACAAGCCAAACATGATTTTAATAGCTCCGAATTGGCCTCGACAGCACTGGTACCCATTACTGAGAAGTCTGGTACGGAAGCCTCCATGGCCGTTGCCTTCGATTCCTCACCTGCTGTCTCAGGAGAACAGTCATTTACTCAATGTCAAACTTCACTCTCTGCATCTAACAGCCTGGCATATTCTGTTTTAAACCCTGGAGGGTCTCAGCTTCCACAACAAGTTTTGAATGTTATTTTGGAGGCCAGAAGGCCTAGTACAAGGAAAGTTTACGCAGATAAATGGAGGAGATTTTTATTTTGGAGTACAGCAAAGGACTTTGATGTTTCTAAACCTAATTTAAGTGTTGCTCTTCAATACCTTACTGAGTTATTGGACAAAGGTTTGTCCTTCTCCTCTATAAAGGTTCATGCTGCAGCAATTTCTGCTCACTATGACTGTGACCCACCATTATTTTCTCATCCTTTGTTTAAGCAATTTCTTAGAGAGGCAAAGAATATAAGACCCCCACGTAGAGCTCCTACTCCTGCTTGGGATCTCAATTTTGTGTTGGAGAAACTCACTCTACAACCTTTTGAGCCTGCAGCAACTGCAGAGTTGAAATATTTATCATGGAAGACTGCTTTTTTGTTGGCCATTACCTCTGCGAGAAGGGTTTCTGAATTACAGGCCCTTATGGCGGTTGAGCCTTTCTTAATTTTCCACAAGGATAGGGTGTCTTTGCGTACTAACCCTTCTTTTATGCCTAAAGTGGTTTCTAGTGTGGCTTTAAACCAAACTATTCATTTGCCTACCTTTTATGCAAACCCCCAAAATAAAGGGGAGAGGATTTTGCACACTTTGGATATACACAGACAGTTGCGATATTATTTGAGCAGAACTAAAGGGTTCAGGCAGTCTCAGCAGTTGTTTGTTTCTTTTGCTTTGGGTTCTCAGGGCAAACCTGTTTCAAAACAAACTATTTCTAAGTGGATTGGTTTTTGTATTGCTTTCTGTTATTCCCATCATGGTAAGGAGATTCCAGCTGGGATTAGGCCTCATTCCACTAGGGCTACTGCCACTTCTACAGCTTGTTTAAGGGGGGTGGCTACTAAAGATATTTTGGAAGCAGCTACTTGGAGTTCAGTGCATACTTTCTCTAAGCATTACCACCTTCCACTTTACTCTAAATCTAGGGCTGGATTTGCCACTGCAATTTTACAGGGCATTTTGGCAGCCCCTAATGCTTTTAGTTTTGCCATCCTCCTTACCTCTGCTTTGGGATTCTACCCATATGTAAGGACTGCAGCAATGTGAGATGAAGAACATAGTACAGTTTTGTACCTACCATAAATGTAGATGTTCAAGATCCACATTGCTGCAGTCCAATACCTCCCTCCTTCCCTCTGTAGTTAGAGGTGGTGGTGTGGTTTGGGTTGTACATATTGTAAATATGGTTAGTGCAGGGGTGGTTGGTTATTTTTTGCTGTTTTTTGGCTTTGGCCTTTCTTGTTAGGGCCTTCTGACATCTGGGGCAAGAAAAGACTGTGGATATGACGTCGGTCATGCGCTTTTGTACCCTGACGTCCTGATGTCAGTTTAAAGCGCCTTGACCGACGTCAGCCTAATACTTTGGTATTCGGGCCGACCGAGGACAGCGGACTACCCATATGTAAGGACTGCAGCAATGTGGATCTTCGAACATCTACATTTATGGTAGGTACAAAACTGTACTTTTTTTTTTCCCACCCACCTTCCCATTCAGATTTCTATATCTGCTTTTTAAACTTGGTGATTTTTAAGCTGCCCATCCTTACTGTATATTAAGCTTCATAAGCTCCTCCCTTTCTACACTGCTGTTGATATTTTGAATGATTAATTTGCCATTCCTTGTGCTTATTTTGAAAAAAGTGTGTTTTGCATCTCATTGTCTGTTCTACTGATTTATTTGCTTTGAATTCATTACCTAGCTAGCTGTTGGATGAATCAGTGTATTTGTACTCTCTCACAAGCTCTCTTCTGCATTTTTACATCAAGAGGGCATAGGATTTTCCATCTATTGGCAGTGGATTGTTGCCTGTTCTATATAGATTGGGGAAACACACTAGAGATTCCTGCATTTAGTTGTTTTATTGGTCAGAGGGCTAATCAATCAGCTTACCTTGCTTTTAGTGCCTTTATAAATTCTGCACAATTGAGTGGCTCTTGGCTCATTTTTACAAAGTGAATTCCTTTTATTTAATAATCACACTTTTATAAGCTGTTTAAAGTACACTGATGTTCATCGAGTTTCACTGTTGCAGTCATGACTGTAGGGTTCTCCCCTGCCGGCAGGCAGCCCTCAGTCGGCCAGAATCCCAAAGTCTGGGTCCGGCGTCGGCTGTTCAACCATGCTCCCTGACGTCAGAGCGCCAGGAGTATAAAGCTGACAGCCGACGCCATCTTCTCCAGTCTTTCTTGCCGTGCGGTGATAGCAGTTCACAAGTGCCGGTTGGCTGACTCCTGACGATTTGTCCTGATAAACTTCAGTCCGAAGATTTTCTTCTCCATTCAAAGCTAAGTACCCCATTGGGGAAACTTTTTTCTTGCTCCACTCCGATGTCAGAAAGACAGGCCTCCGAGGTCCAAATCTGATGATAGCGCACAAGCGGAGCCAGCTTCAGGTTCGGTCGTCGTCAGTGAGGCGCTTTTGCAGCCCCTGTCGCCGGCCATTTCAGAACTGATGGCCGAAACGGACTCTCATGAGGAGCCAACCAGGCCTTTAAATATTTCGATTGCAGAACCTTCGGACAATGCTCCTTCGGATGGGTCCGGAGCCGCTGTGCAGGTACCGGCTTCCGAAGGGGTTTTTAGGCCTACTCAGCTCCTAATAAAGGCAAAGCCAAAGACAAAGGCAAAGACTCCTTCTAAATCAAAGACTGCAACACAGGCCTCTTCTGAACCGGCTCCCAAGTCACAGAAACAGTTACTCAAGATGGCGGAGGATTTACTTACTATGATTAGGGGTTCTCATCCCCCTCCAGATAAAAGGCCAAGGCAGGATGTTTATTATGATTCTTCTGATCAGGCCTCTGTTTCCTCAGTTTCTTCTTCTGACCAGGAATATTCTTTCCCTCCTTATGAGGATTCTGATGCTGAGGAATCCATTCCTTCAGCTTCTCCCCCTGAGGATTTCTCTTTTGGGGAAACTTTGCATGAAATGAGGGAACATTTCCACTGGGAAGGACAGGAGTATTCGGAATCTAAGAAAAGACTAAGGGATTTTCTTCTTCTTCTAACATAGACCCCTGGCTATTCCTCCTGTTTTGGATATTGTGGATGATGCCTTTTCGGAGGCTAACTTAACCCCTGACTCCTTTCCTCCTGCTCCTGTTAAACCTGATAGATATTACAGGGTTCCTGATTCCCACCAGTTTTTATACAAAAACCCTTCTGCTGACCCTGAAACCATTTCTCAGGGTCCTAAGGGAGTTAAGGCAGCTTCTGCCAAAAATCCCATTCCTACTGAAAAGGATTCTCGATCCTTAGAAAGATGGGGCAAAAAGGTGTACACTTCTACTACTTTATCTATTAGGGCTTTAAACTGTCAGTTTCATATGCTGAAATACCAGCAATTTCTCTTGTCTGTTTTAAAACAACAGCTTTCTTCCATTTCTGCCTGTGCAGATGATAAGGAATTACATGACTTATTGCATGACACTGAACAAGTTGGGAAGCATGGTTTACACTGTGGATTTGATGCCTTAGAGGCTTCTTGTAGGGCTGCGGCCTCTGGCACAGTCATTAGAAGGCAAGCATGGCTAAAGGAACAAAATTTGCCTGAACAAGTAAAGGCTAAATTATTGGATGCTCCCATTCAGCATAATGTTTTGTTTGGATCAAAAGCTGAAGAGGTGATTAAAAAGATGGAGGATAAGGCGAAATCCATGCAAGCAGTTAAAGATTTCTTACAAGTACAGCCACCTAGATTTAGCAGGAATTGGCCTTCAAAAAATTGGTCCTTTCCCTCTTCAGACAGGCCTCAGAGGGGTAGATATAGACGCTCCAGAGGAAGGCCTCAAAATCAAGCCTCTTATAGACCAAGACAGTGGACTGCTGCCACCCCTAGGGGAGGAGAGGACAGGTCACAAACTCAAAGGAATGGAAGCCCATACTGGATCTGTCGGTCTTGAACACCTTTCTGGAGATTCCAAAATTCAAGATGCTTACTCTACAGCAGCTACTTCCAATGCTGTCCAAGGATTCATGGATGGTAACTTTGGATTTGAAGGAGGCATATCTACACATTCCCATCAGGCAGGATCGCAGAAAATACCTCAGGTTCAAAGCCAGATCGAGGCACTTTCAATTCTCTGCGCTGCCCTTTGGATTGTCTACTGCGCCCAGGGTCTTCACCAAATGGGTGGCTCCAGTAGTAGCTTACTGCAGACTCAAGGGAATTCAAATTTACCCTTATCTGGACGATTGTCTAATTCAGGCAGACAGCAAGGATGTCTTACTCCACCATCTGGAATTTGTACAGAACCTCCTCAAGTTCCTGGGATTCTCTGTAAACATAAAAAAGTCAAATTTGACACGATCACAACACATAACTTTTCTGGGTGCTCTTCTAAACACTACAACCCAGATGGCATTTCTGACATCCGAAAAACAATTACAGCTGGCTTCAACTTTCAAAACCTTGGCAACTTTAACTCAACTATCTGCAAGGAAATTCCTGCAGGCTTTGGGTTACATGGCCTCCTGCATCCTTCTCGTACCATATGCAAGACTACGCATGAGGAAAATACAGTGGTACCTAAAAAGTGTTTGGTCTCAGCATTACCACAGTTTAGACATACTGATATCCGTCCTTCCTTGCCTTCAAAAGGAATTTCTTTGGTGGTCCAGGGCATGTGCCCTAAACAAAGGGAAACCCTTCTGTCTGCCTCCTGCCACTCAGATTCTAACCACGGACGCCTCGGATTATGCCTGACGAGCCCATTTTCAGGGCAACTGTCTGCAGGGCCTTTGGACAAAGGATCAGAAGCACCTGCATATCAATTTAAATTAAATGTTAGCCGTTCAGAAAGCTCTATTGGCCTTCAGGAATCTTTTACAACCAGGACAACTACTAATACGGGCAGACAACACCACAGTTATGCGGTACATAAACAAGCAAGGGGGATCTCATTCCTACCCCCTTTGCAGACTAGCCATGGATCTATGGAACACAGCTCTAGCTTACAATCTGGATCTTCAAGCTCAGTTCCTACCAGGGAAACAAATCTTCCTGGCAGACAGTCTGAGCAGAAACCTTTCGGATCCACATGAATGGATGCTGGACACCAAAATATTCAGGATGATAACAGCAGTCTGGGGATGTCCTCACATAGACCTCTTTGCATCCCATCTCAGTCATCAACTACAGAATTTTTGCACCAGGACTTTCCACAGAAAAGCTTGGAAAGTGGATGCCCTGTCATTCAGTTGGAGGAACCTCTCGGGATATGCCTTTCCGCCTCTTCCTCTTCTTCCACGAGTCTTACTGAAGATAAAACAGGACAAGCCCAAGATGATAATCTTGCTGGCTCCAAATTGGCCTTGGCAGTTTTGGTATCCAACGCTGAAAAACCTATGCCTGGAGCCCCCTTGGGTTTTGCCTCAGTCTCCGAACCTTCTGTCCCAACATCAGGGTCAGGTTCTTCACTCTCATGTCAGAACTCTCTGCCTGGCAGCCTGGCTAATCCAGGACCTTTGATTTCTTCTTTACTACCCAAGCAGGTTATGGACGTCATTTTAGAAGCCAGATGTCCTAGCACTAGAAAATCTTATGCAGGAAAATGGAAAAGATTTTGTTCCTGGATGCAGGCTCAGGATTCTGATCCTCTTCTTCCTAACATTACTTTAATCTTACTTTACTTGAAAGACCTCTTACATAAGGGTCTCTCTTTCTCTTCCATTAAGATACATGCCTCTGCTATTTCTGCTCATTATAATTCCAACCCTCCCATCTTTTCCCACCAGCTCATGAGGCAGTTTCTCAGGGGAGCTAAGAACTTAAGGCCTCCTAGATCTCCTCCCATTCCTGCTTGGGATCTCAACTATGTTTTGAAAAAACTAACCTTGCCTCCTTTTGAGCCTGCTGCTTCTTCTGACGTCAAGTTTTTATCTTGGAAGACAGCTATTCTGTTAGCCCTAACCTCTGCCAGAAGGGTTTCAGAGTTATAAGCTCTTATGGCTGTGGAACCATATATTATTTTTCATCAAGACAGGGTATCTTTGAGGACTAATCCTACTTTCATACCTAAGGTGGTTTCCAAAGTGGCTTTAAATCAAACTATCTACTTGCCAACCTTTTTCCCCACTCCTCATAATAAAGCGGAAAGGATCTTACATTCCTTGGATGTACACAGACAGCTACGTTTTTACCTGGGCAGAACCAAGGACATCAGAAAATCAGAACAATTGTTTGTTTCTTATGCTTCAAGTTCCCAAGGTAAAGCCATTTCAAAACAGACCATTTCTAAATGGATTGCTCATGGAATCAGATTTTGTTATTCACACCATGGAAAGCAAATCCCAGGGAGTATACGAACTCATTCCACCAGAGCTGCTGCCACTTCTGCGGCCTTCCTCAGAGGAGTTCCTACCAAAGACATTTTGGAAGCTGCAACTTGGAGTCCAGTGCATACTTTTTCTAAGCACTACAATCTACCTCTATACTCTAATCCTAGGGCAGGCTTTGCCTCTGCAGTCTTGCAGGGCCTTTTAGCCGCCCCTTCATCTTTGTGACCACCTCCCTTTCTTTCAGCTTTGGGATTCTACCCTACAGTCATGACTGCAACAGTGAAACACGATGAACATAGTACAGTTGTGTACACCTACCATAAATGTAGATGTTCGAGTGTCTTCACTGTTGCAGTCTGGGTTTCCCTCCCTCCTGTCTCCTCTTGTTTTTACTTTTGTGTAGTTCCTTTCTTCACCATTCTTCTGAGGTGTATTTGCATAGGTTATGGGACCTTTTTCATTTTAGGACTCCTGACATCTGGGGCAAGAAAAACTGGAGAAGATGGCGTCGGCTGTCAGCTTTATACTCCTGGCGCTCTGACGTCAGGGAGCATGGTTGAACAGCCGACGTCGGACCCAGACTTTGGGATTCTGGCCGACCGAAGGCTGCCTGCCAGCAGGGGAGAACCCTACAGTCATGACTGCAACAGTGAAGACACTCGAACATCTACATTTATGGTAGGTGTACACAACTGTACTTTGTTATCTTGAATTACTTTTTGTCTTTCCTGAAGTTTAAGTTAACTTGTGGTAGCATTTTACTCCAGACATTGTTTTAATGTGTTTTTACATTAGCAAGAATGGGATTATTCATCTAGTGGCAGTAGGTGGTCTATCTGATTTGGGAATCACATAAAAGAGCTTTAAGTGTAGTCATTCTTTAGTCAGAGGGCTCAGTAGTCAGTTTTGCATATTTCCAGTGCTGGTATAAATTTGGTACATTTGCACAGAGCTGCTTGCAGTGTGCAGACACAAACATCTGGAAACATTGCTTAATTTCATCACACTGTGAAAGTTTACTATAATGTCTGTTTTTTGTATTTCTTTAAAGTTTGAATTGCATCTTCAATCTGCGGTAAGGGCTGCTGTCTGCTCTGAAATACATTGTGTCTAGTGTTTCTTATTTAATATTAGGCATCTGTTCATGGTTACTTTACATTTGGGCTCCATATCAGCCATTTTACATTAAGATGGTGAAAGTTTGCAGTCTTGTGATAGGAGATGGCTGATTTCACCTATCTGAGCTGGGAATTGCCAGTGGAAAGCTCATTGTGTACTTGCCTTAGGTCATAGTTAGTGTAAAAGTTGCTTTTATTCTTATCCTTATATAAGCCTCATGTTTGCACAAAGCTGATTCTCCCTCAGAGGCAGTTACTGGGCTTTGTATATACACAATTACCAGAAGTTGAATTTTTCCTATAAAAAAAAAACATCTTGGAACTTTATTTTAGTTCCACATTACTCATGGGGCAACTAGTTTGCACAGTGAGCAGCATTCACGCATTTAGTTAGGACAATATAGGTCTACCTTAATTTATTATAGCAACCAGGACTATCGCTGCTCAGAGAGTATCTAGGTTGGATGTTGGGCAGCATCAGTGGTTAGGTTAGCTGCAGATTACACCAAGTAAGCACTTTTCCCTCTTCCGTTTACAAACAACCTGCACTTCTATCCCTTGCAAGTACACTTAAGGACCTGCAACCATGGATAGGCACTTTTCTGCTATCACTGCATCCAGCTTGGTGGATGTGGGCTTCCTGAGGCAATGTAAAAATTGCCTTATGTACACTGACCACCACTTAATTCTCTAACGGACAAATACAATATGTGAGAGATGTAGTTGCATACTGAAACTGAAGGCAAGACTCTCGCATAATTACACAAAAAGCAACAAAGAGGTTGTCAGCAACTCACACACATCACTCACTGCACCCACAAAGGACCACACACATAGAACCATATATGTGGAAGTGCTCACATGTAACTTACAAACCTCAAACGCCTCTCAGGTGCAGTCCTTGGAAACTCTGATTGCACACAAATAAGACAATTCCCATCAAAACACATTAAAGCCATATCTCATTTTGCCTCAACTACCAAGTCCATAAGGCAAAATACTCCACAAACCAATATTATGGTCATAGGAGACTCCATTGTGAGACACACAGATTTCCCTCTTAATAGGCTGGAAAAGAAGGTTACAGTTGACTGTCAGTGGCCAAGATCCACCAGTTCATGCAACCACTCAGTTCACTTACCTCTAAGTTCCAGTATGAGTCTATACGTAGTCCATGTGGGCATGAATGATCTGAGACGTACCTCCTTGGACTGTGTGAAGAGAGACATAATTGAGCTCTCAGAATATGTGTCACAAGCAGGTATAAGCATAGCTTCGAGCAGCATTTTACCTTCTCTAAGGGTGATGCCACAGTACCAGCATAAAATGAATGACTTTAACAATTGACAAGTATTTGACCGTCAGCCTGGGAGGACATGGTTGACAGGCCCCCTACTTTGCCAGGGATGATATTCAGTTGTCACTTCCAGGATATTGGATATTAGCCAAAACATTATCTACTCGTATGGTGCCCTTTTTAGGCATTGCCAAACAGACCTTCCAACATAAAACCTACACAGGACAAGCTAAAGGTGTTACTGCTTAATGCTTGGAGTCTCAGCAAGAAACTGCACTACCTAGAAGCTCACCTAACTGCGCAATTACTGAAACTTGATCCAAAACCAGAGAAAGTACTCGTGACAGTGCATGGCTATAACACCTTTCATACATTTCGACCACCCACTAAACATGAAAAGGACAAAAAGTGGAGGTGTATCTATTTACAAAAAGTATATTCATACCTCAAGGCTGGTCAAACAATATGACATGCTTGAGCTACTCCATGCCCATCTTACCATGGAAAAAATCCATTACCGTATTCTTGGTAGCTACAGGTCCCCACTATGAACTAGGAAACCCATACATCATACCTGAAGTTACTAACTACCCCCTCCATTAATTTGGAGGCATACACAGCCACAAACATGCAAGCCCAAAGATTTCTTGACATTGTAAATTCAAATACCCTGGAGCAGCTAGTCTGCATTCCTACTAGGGGAACAAATATTGTAGAGCTGGTGCTCACAAATATGTGAAATTGCTGCACCCCCTCTAGTGTGAAGTCCTCACTGGTAAAATCAGATCACAAAGAGGTCTCCCTTGAAATAAAGGTAAGACTAGTTCCCCCGCCTAACCGCAGAAATGTTACAAACTGCTCTAAGGCAAAAAAAACCCTATTAAGAGACAGCATAGTTACTTTCCAAGCTTCCACAAATCCAGGAAACACAGAAACTTATGCAGAGGCATGCACAAAAGCCCTGTTCGACCATATAAATAACTGAATAAGAACAGCAGTACCAGACCAAAATAAACTCAGTGCAAACCACAAAAATGAGCCATCATGGTGAACCCCTAGTTTGTTTGTTTGTGTCTTTCAGCTTTTCCTGGTTAGGGGTCGCCACAGCAGAACTCTGGTCTGCTAATGATTGGTAGTGGATTTTTCGTACCAGGTTACCAGCCCTGACGCACAACCTTCAACGAAGGCACGCCCCATTCACATATGCCTCCACACAGAAGACACTCTAGCTGAGAATCGAACGGGACAACGTCTTGCTATGAGGTGACAACACTACCGCAGCACCACCACCGCAGTACGGTGAACCCCTGGTATAATAGGTTATTAAACAAAAGAAAGAAAACCCTGTTGAGAAGTAAGATGAAACGTACACAACAGTGCAAAAACTCCCTCTTTAGTATAAACAAGCATATCAAGTCTCTGAAGGCAGACTGAGATAAAAATAGAGGATAACTATAAGGAAGGCATTTTTCAGTTATGTCTGCAGTCTTAAGGGCAGCACCCAACAATCTGCGGAATCACTTAAAGATGGCATCACCTGTAGTCAGCCAGAAGATATAGCATGTCTGCTGGTTGATGAATTCATCTCACATTTCACCTCCCCATTACCCACAGTTCTCCCCCAATAAATACCCTGCACCACTCCAGTGCCAGTTATCACAAAACAACAGGTTGCCACAGCTCTCTTCAAAGCTAACAACATGGTTTCACTGGGGCCTGATGGTATATCAGGTTGCCTCTTAAACAGCTTAGGATCTCAGTTTAACTACAGCAACAGTCATCCCTCTCCATAAAGAGGGCCAACTACTAATCCGGGAAATTACTGACCCATAAGTTTGATTTGTCTTATAAGTAAGGCCATGGAAAGAATAATCATGGACCTGATAAATGATGTCATTGGAAACCTCCAAATACAGGAGCTGATCCGGTTCGGCTTTGTCAAGGGCATGTCATGCCTCTACTGAATCTGCTGGATTTCTCTGGGAAAGTTACTAATAACATGAATGATGGTAAAACAGTACATAACACCCACCTCGACCTGACCAAGGCATTTGAGACCATTCCCCACTCAGGTGTTATAAATAAACTCACAAAACTGGGCATAAATCCCTACATCACAAGATGGATAGCCAATTGGCTCACAGACAGGCCATATGTAAAGTAGGTGAATCCCGATCCAGCAAGAGGCCAGTTACTAGTGGTGTGCCACAGGGCTCAGTGCTGGGATCACTCCTTTTCAGAATATACTTTTCAGAAGTCAAGGTTAATGTTGAAGACCTTTGGATGACAAAGTTTGCCGATGACTGCAAGCTGGGGGAAATCATTGAATCCCCCAGTAGTGTAGATATCCTTCAGGAGGGTCTAGATCAGACAGATGATTGATGCTACAACCTTGGGCTTAAAACCAAATGTGAAAAAAGTGCATTATCATACCCTTTGGAAAGTCAAATACCCCTGCAAATTACAACATCAATAGCACACCCCTAAGACTAGACGTAGAGGTGAACGATCTAGGTACTCAGATAGATAGTAGCCTGAACTTTGACTGGTATGTGTCCATAGTGGTAAGGAAGTCCCTCTACGTAGCACAACTTATAAGTAAAGACATGGTATCTAGATCCTAGGAAATTATAGCTCTATAGTCTTGCTGTACTCAGCCCTCTTTAGACCAAGAATCAAGTACAATTCCTCACAAAAGAAAATACAGGTTGTAAACAGCATGCCCTTTGCAGATAGAATAAAAGCTCTGTTCCTTTACTGTGTCTTCTACCGACTATTAAGGGGTGAGCTATACTTAACCTACAAGGCACTCAAATCCGGCCCTGATGGAGCTGCAACACATCTGTAAATCAAATAGCATGAGATCACCTGATCTAGGGATGTAACGTTAGTCAATGATTCAAACAAAACATGCTGGAGAGACAGATATGTGTCTCAAAGATTGACCCTTCTTTGGAACAAGTTTTCCTATTCACGTTAAGCCTAGCCCTTCCCTGTCCCTTTTCACATGCAGTTTGTATCAGTGGATGGGGAACCACAAATTCATACCTGGGGTACCACATAGGTCCCTTACGGACAAAAGCAATTTGTAAGATATTCAAGGCATAAGCACAAACCCATGCCATCCTCTTGCCCTTAGGGGCCATATATTGGGAAAAATCAGGTTACATTCGCTAGGCTTGTAAGGCCTATTAAGCCATTAGCCCAGAAATCTCCTATGAACCTGTGGTACTGATGGTGTATTAGTGGGCAGCTAAAATATGGGGCCAGCAGAGACAAGTAGGGAATGGAGGTTGGTTTGACTCCAAGTGTGAAAATATGAACTGGAAGTGGAATAAAGTTTTGAGAAAATTCCTTGTGTCAGAAGCATCACAATTAAGTAGAGGATTGTTATGTGGAAGAAAGAGACACTACATGCGAGAGCAAATTTAGAATGACAAGAGAATGGCTGTGCAGATGCAAGGCTCAAGATGTTTTAGGGTCCTTATTAAATCAGGTAGACATTCTGACATGCAGCTCTGTGAATTCTGTTTTGGCAGAAGTCTGGAATCAGTATTATAGAATACTTTATTTTTGTTTTGAATTTGTTAACTGGGGGTAAAGTACTGATCCCACTGGACCCATTTCATTCTCAGCCCTGGGAAAACACTATAGTTACATGACAGTATATACAGAATGATTGAGTAAATGCAATATGTACATATATACAAAGTGAATATCATAGTTATTTTTTGGGGAATAAAGGCAATAGATAAATGACATTATATACATAGTGAGTGAATAAATACAATATATACATGCATTATATATAGAGTGGAAATCAGAGTTGGCATGCTGAAGTATCACAATCAAAAATAGAGCAAGTTATATAGATGGGTGAAGGGAATGAAGAGGTTAAGCCTTGAAATGTGCTTTGTAAAGTTACATAACATTGGAGCAGAAGTAGATGCAGGAAAACAATGCTGGACATCAGGGAGAAGTAATAGAGGTTCAGAATGGGGATAAGAGCAAATGAGCTCAAAGATTCTATCGGCGCTTTAAGGAATGGTAAAGTACCAGGTTTAGAAGGTTCCCCTCTGCAGTATAAAGTGCATAACGATGAATCCACTAAAGTGTTACTCTACTACTATGATATCTGAGCAAATACGTGTACTTTCCAGATTTCCTGGCAGTGCAGGATACAAGTGACAAATTATAAAATTGTTGATTAATTGGCTCACATAATCTGTCATCATATTGTAGTACTTGACTACTCATTCAAAGTTTTTGAAGGAATAATTCAAAGGAAGTTCAAAAGTATGTAACAGAAATGAGTATGTTAAGTTATTTACTGTTTAGTTTTGCAAAGAGATACTTATCACCTAGTGGAAAATTCATACAGCAAAATTTACTGATCACATATAATAGGTTTTGTAAGACGTAAGTATATACTCTTTTTGTAGATGTTTATCTACATGTAACCAAGTGAAAAAAGCATTATATATTATGGAGAGTTATGGAATACCTAGCAACATAATTAACATAGTACAAGCTTTATATACTGATGCACAGTTGCAGGTGAAATTTATAAAAAAATAGTAAGAGTAAGAAAAAGTTAAAATAGAGTGGGTGAGTGGTAAGAATACACTGCTCCCCCTTACTTTATGTGTATATCCAGCTCTTTTTTTCAAATAATTAAATACTTCCCTGCTAGGTTCTCCAGAGCCCATAACACCTGTGAACAGCTTTAGAAAAACATCTTGTACGATGTAAGAATATGTCATCTGGCTTGCTGTTATGCACATACAAATGTTGTGCAGATTATTTAAAGGTACTGCTGCTAATGATGAAACCTGAACCTTTTTCAAACTGTGTGAGGAAGCAGCTTGAACCATCCCTGAAGATATTGGTCACTAAGTGCTGAAAAGTCTACTAAGGCTATCAATTTTTTTTCGGTGAATGTTTTCTTACTGAGAGTTTGTCCAAGTTGTATTACAGAAACCTTATTTAAATAGCAAGGTGGTTAAAAAACACCAAAAAAAGACAGTTCATTTATGCAGCAAAAAGCAGCAGAAGAAGAAAGAGGCAGGTGGTAGAAATGTGGGTATCATTTTTTTTAATTTCTTTATTGCAGTTTTTAAGGTTACAACATATAAGACATTTGACAACAAAAACACATACAACAAACCATAACAACCTATATACAATATATACAAAGAAGTCACTTCAGAAATCCAATTTTTTATACTAACCACTTATTCTGCAGTGATAAAAAGAACAAACAGTAACCATTAGCTATTTAGGGGGATATTACAGATACGATGGAAAGATAAACTAAAACCTTTACATTGGGTACATCTATTTGTGAACAGCTTATCAACATAAAGATTTATAAAGTGACAATGATAAGGTTCTTAATATATCCTTATTGACTTTCTTACAAATATTGAATATTTCACTTCTAAAATTAATATTTTGCCTTCTTGAGAATGAAATCTAATAGGTATTCCCAATACTCTTGGTAGTATTTACGTTTCTTAGTAACATATAGTAACTTGTAGGAGATGTATTTGATTGCTAAATTGCTAAAACCTTCCCATGAGAGTTGGGTTGCAAGGGTCCAACTCTTTGTAATATAGAATTTGACAAGAGCACATATGGTGATGAAGACATGCTTTAAGTCTATTGGAAGATTATTTATATTAATGTGCAGTATAGCCGTTTCCCAGGATAAAGCACTTTTTTTGTAGTCCATTTTTTCTAGTCTTGCCCTTAATGAACACCATAGGTTATGAACTT
This sequence comes from Protopterus annectens, assembly GCF_019279795.1. Classification (NCBI taxonomy): domain Eukaryota; kingdom Metazoa; phylum Chordata; order Ceratodontiformes; family Protopteridae; genus Protopterus; species Protopterus annectens. The sequence continues at coordinate 400,238,178 of NC_056728.1, forward strand.
TATTACATTCCCACATAACTTGGATAATGTCTGCTTTTTGTTTAGTGCAGTGAGGACATTCAGGTGGGTATCTGTTATTAAATTTACAAATTTTTTGAGGGGTAAAATATGCATTATTGTTAATCATAAGTTGTGTGTAAAGCAACTTTTTGAACAGACTGAATTTGAGCATGTTTTTGATGGCATCTTTTTTGTCTTGTTCAGTAATTTGTGGGTTTTTCTTTCGCCAGTATGAGGAAAATAAAGTACAATTCTGATGTTTTATATCAATTATAAGTTTGTAGACTCTGCTCTGGAAATTGTTTTCCCCTTGGTTGCTATATGTTTTAGAATTAACTGGGATAAATTAGTGTCTTGTTTATCAAAATTATCAGGTGGAAATTTGGTGTTTACAAGGTATCAGAGTGAGTTCATAATATTTACGTATTTCTTTGGGAGATTTAATTTCTCTCATAATTGTGTTATATCACATTCCTTCCATTTGTAAATTTCCCATTCTGTAATATCTCTTATTAAGGGATAATTCTGTAAGTTTATCAGTTGATTATTTAATAGTAAATTAGGATTAAGGTGTATAGGTTGCAGTAAAAGGAGGGCATTTAATAATTGTACAGATGAAAAGAGCTTTTGAGTAGTTAATAACATCCGTTAATAAGTGGATGTAAATTCTTAACATAGATTTTTGATTTAAATTTAGGAATAGGAGAGTCCTAGGATTGCACCCAAGTGTCTTAATTTGTTCATACCAAATTCTAGACCATAAGGGGGACCATACATTTTTTGTTTGATTCATAATTTAAAATTTGACATAGCTTATATGCATTAATAATATTGTAGTGCAGTTTAAAATCAGGTAACCCTAACCCACCTTTAGATTTAGGAAGTATAAGCTTTTCATATTTGATTCTAGTAGCTTTGGGATATCAAATAAAACGTTGGGGGGGTATAATTGTGAAGGTAATGTTCATTTGGAAAAAAATTCTTGGTAGCAGGTTCATCTTAATGACACTACTTTTTGATAACAAAGACATATTGATATTTTTCCATCTGTTCATATCATTTTCAATAGTATTCCAGGCGTGATTTAAATTTTTTTTAATAATGTCACTAAAATTAGAAGTATATATTACCCCCAAGTATTTTAGTTGATAAGTTAGCTTAATCTCGCTCTCTGGGAAGTAAAAGTGTATATGTCCAATTGGATTTAGTGGGAAGAGATGAGATTTTTTGGGATTTAGTTTGTAATTTGAGATCTCTGAGAATTTGTCAATGGCTGTCAGTATTTTAGGAAGATCTGTTGTGGGGAGTTGTAGGTATATATTTAAGTTGTCAACAAATGCCGAATACATAATTTTAGTATTTAATACTCTTGGAATGTGTAGAAAAGATTTTTGTGATATAAAAAGAAGTAGGGGTTCAAGATATAAATTAAAGAGGTAAGGAAAAAATGGACACCTTTGTAGTGTACCATTTGAAATAGGGATGGGTTTTGTTATATTATTGTTAATCTGAATGGAAGTAGAGGCCATCTGATATAAGACCTTGACTTTATTAATAAATTCTTGAGGAAATCCGAATAAAGGCATAACATTAAATAAAAAGTGTAGATTTACTCTGTCGAAAGGTTTGCTAGCATCTGCGGCAATAACATGTTTGGATGTTTATCTGTTTTATGTAATCTGATAGCTGTGTCTAGTAACAGAATGTTATCGCTTGTTTGCCTATTTACCATGAAACCCAGCCGATTATGAGATATAATAGAGGGGAGTATATTCTTCAACCTGTTGGCTAAGATTTGGGCAAAGATTTTAAAGTGAGTGTTTATGAGGGCTATTGGTCTATAATTAGTAGGGTCCGTCGGGTCAGAATTCAGTTTAAGTAGAAGGATGGTCTTAGAGTTATTTATATATATATATATATATATATATATATATATATCTGTTATCCCATGTTGTATTATATAATTATATACTTTAAGTAGGATTTTAGAAACAGGTTCTGAGAATATTTTATAAAATTCAGAGCTGAATCCGTCAGGTCCTGGAGATTTACCTGGCTTGAGATTTTTTTATTGCTTCTTTTATCTCTGTTAGGTGAAGTGTTGCCCTAAAAGTTTTTGTTAACTTGTGGAAATTTTAGGTTTTGAACGAACTCTTTAAATTTGAGGGTGGTAAATGCATGTTGTACAGCCTTTTATATATGTTCTCAAATACATTTAAAATGTCTTGGTTTTCCTGAATTATGCGTCCTTCATAATGTAATTCTTTGATTCTTGGTGGGCCACTCTTAATATTTATTAGCCTGGCTAAAAATCTTGAGGGTGTTTGTGCCCATTCTGAGTACTGATGTAAGGACCTGCTTTCTAAAAACGTTATGTTTTCTAAGTAATGTTTATGTAGTTGTTTTTGCCATTCCATACATTTTTCTTCTAATTCTTTTGAATATTTTTGTTGTAGTTCTAGTTCTGTTGACGCAATTTCTGATTCTAGTGTGGTTTTGGTATTATTGTAGTTTTTCTTAAACCAGGCAGATTTTTCAATTGTGTCACCTCTAATAACTGCTTTAGCAGCTTCCCATTGCTTATCAAAAGATATTGGAGTAGTTATGATTTATTTATCTAATTGAGTGAGTATACTGTTTATCTCTTTTGCTACCTCTTGTTTCTGAATAATTTTTGGATTTAAAGTCCACTTATTGAATTAAGATATGTTTTGGTGGAGGTTTAGCAGGTTTATGAATAGACTGATTTTTGAATGGTCTGATAGATCTGTGTGAAATGCAGTATTTTAATTTATATGACCGAAAGAATTGACAGATTACGAAGGCATCTATTCTTGACCAAGATTTATGAGATGTAGAAAAGAAGGTATATCTAGATATTGTTTTGTCATGTTGGAAATTCTCATACGGATCGAATAGATCGAAAGTATTTTGTAGTTCACTAAGGGCTATATTTATGCTATGCGGTTGCTTGGTTTCTTTAAGGGATCTATCTTTGTCAGGTTCCAGTAATGCATTCCAGTCTCCCCCAATTATATATAAATGGTTAGGGAATTCAATAAGTAAGTTAAAGATTTCATAAATAAAAGTTTGTTTGTTAGAGCAGGGACTATAGATATTTAGGAAAAGTAATGGTTTATCTATGCTATGGTATTTAGAGGTAAACAACACCCATCTGCCATTTAAGTCAGTTTTCTTGGAAACAATTTCCCCCTTATATGCTTTGTTAATAATAATAGCAACCCCTCTAGAAGTAGAATTATGTCCAGCAGCTACTATATGCTTGACCCATTTACTTTTTCTCTCCTTGTCCCAAAGTTGTGAGATCAGGTGAGTTTCTTGAAGAAAGGTTATCATTGTTTTACTTTGATATATAATATGCATGACTAGGTTCCTTTTACTTTTGTCTGAAACCCCCTTAACGTTCCATGAATCTAGAGATATCATTTTTCGATTAGTGTTAATAAAGCATAATAAGCAATTGACATCATAAAGAGATACTGTTGTTTATTTGTGTTAGTACTTTCTGTATAGTGACTTCTGTTCTCCTACTCCCCCCATGAGTGCCTAACCACCCATCCCTCTTTAACGATAGATAAACAAAACTTATAAAATCAAAGGATATTTGTGACTGGATCTGGGTAAAAATTTTATAGAGCAGAGGGATGTCAAAATTACCTGCTACTTTCCAAATGTACACAACCATATGCATCAACTCTGCATAGCAGCCTCCCTATACCCACATTCAGAATCTATTTTTTAATATTTTACCATTTTTAAACATATTTAGTATGTTAGCTAATATACTCGAAATACTTTGGATAGCCTTATAACTAAAGAAATATACTAAAACTCCAATTAAGATCATTAGTTCTTAGATTAAAACCCTCGAAGCCATAGAAACATCTCTATGTCATAGGTTAGTACTAGGCTAACTGCCCTTGCAAGCTATTTTAGGCCTAGACAGTTATCCCTTGTGAAACTCAAACCCTGCACCTTGAGTTTGTAAGGCAAGCCATAACCATTAAGCCACCTTCCCAACAATGTGTCATTTTGTTTTTAAGGTATAACAAGTCAGAAGGTGCATGAGTAGTTACATACATATGCCTGACTAATAAAGACAAAGTAAAGAAAAGAGAAAAAACACAATATAGTCTTATGAGCTAAATCTGTAAACACCAAAGATAATAGTAGACATTATTGAATATTACTACTGTCACTCTAACAACAAAATAATAATACATCTATTATTCACCTTCAATAAATGTGTATTACAGATATGTATCCTTTAGCTTTGTTGCTTCCACCATATACAAGAATTTGCTTAGTAATACAGCCTAAAATAAGATGTTTTAACTGGAAATAGTTCTACAATACTAGGAGACTCTCTTAACTTTTCCTAGAGAAAAATACACATTCCAGTTGCATATTTTACCTTCAGGTGTTTAACAGATAGAGCAGGTCAGTTTTAGGTGCAAGACCAACATCAAATGTAATTTTGTAACAACACATATGATCATGCAGCTGCTATCTAATATAATTATCAGACTCTTCTTTAAATATATAACTCTGCATTATATACACATGATTATAGGAAGATTTCACCTAATAATTCAGTTGAGAAGAAAACAGGTGTTATATTCCACACAATCATTAGCTTAATATGGTCAAGCACTTTTGTTGAAAAAACAGTCTGCAATGCACATTTAAATTAACTGTATTAACTTCAAAATTCTCTAGCTTGCAAATGAAGTATTCATAAGTCTATCTGCTTACATTTTGCTGCACAGGTTCATTTAGTATGCTTAGCAAGCAGTCTGAGTACATTTCCGACTATTTGGATGGATTGCTTTCAGGAAAAAATGCAGTTTTATGTATAATACTATACTCGCAATGCATTTCTTCCATTTAGATCTGTTCCCAGTAATGCACTGGGGCTCCTAGGTAGTTTTGATGATGAAATGTGTTGAAAGGTGAAAGGTCATTGCAAACACTTGTGGCTGCATGGAATTGTGGGTAATGGAACGTCCCAACACTAACGGACCTCACGGCCTACTCAGAAATGAAAAAAATAAATGGATTAAAGTATTTACCTGAAGAAAAAAATCGAAAAAGGCAGGATTCAACCTAAAACAGAAGAGGATGTCATTCAGATGTTTCAGCAAAGGTGGATTGACTTTTTGCAAGCTGGATTTACATTGTAGAGATGGAGAAAAGTGACCTTTGCTTCTTCAGGTGTATCTATGGATATGTTTTCATTTTTATGGTAGAATATTAATGTAGCAGGATATTTCACCTGAAAGCGTATTTTTTTTCTGTCAGGTAAGCACAGTATTTATTTACTTTCTGACAATTTTGCTTGACTTCAAGAGGAAGATCTTGGCTTATTGTGATTCTGTGTCCTCTCCATGTGAGGGTTTTCTTGGTTTTATATGCAGATAGTATTAATTGTACATGGGCTGAATTAAGGATCCTGACATATATCTGTCTTGGATAGTCCGTGTTTGGTGAGCATCTTATGGATCTGTGAGCTCTTTCAATTATGTCCTCCAGAAGTTCTTTATCCTGCAGTAGTGTGCTTAGTATTTCTTTAATAATTGTGTTTAGTTGGGTGTTTTCAACAGACTCTGGTATTCCCCTGATAATGAGATTATTCCGTCTGCTTCTAGCTTCTAAGTCCAGGACTTTTTGTTGCAATTCTGAAATATTCTTTGTACCAGCCTGTATACTTTTATTCAGGAAAATGTGGGTATCATAAAGATCCATGGGTGTTTTAAACTACAGATTTTAGAAAACTGCATTATTGTTTAACATCTAAAATGAAAAGATTATGAAAACAGGATTCTTGAGCAAGTGTAAGAATGAGTATAATACTGATATAATGGCATATGGAGGTAGACAGGATAGTCAGGCCTTAAAAGTAGTCATTGTTCTTTGTGAGGTAGATTATCAATACAAGATGGCATTTTTTACAACTTGAAAGGATGAACTTATGTCATGTGAATATAAGATATGCATTTGAACTGTATAAAATGTATGGGTAATGGGTGAAAGGACACAAAGATATTCATGATGTATTTGTTGAGGGATGTTTCAAGAAAATTTGTATTCTATCATTGTGGAATGTGGTCTAGGAGACAAAATCAAAAATATCTTGTAAAAATATTTTTAAAATGATAAAGTATTTTTTGTGAAATTAAGATAGAAATTATAGAATTGTCATTTTCTTTTCAGATAACTGCTTCTAATATAAGCTTTGTAAAAGTAACTAGATAAATTAAGGGTTTGTGTGGGTATACACACATGCTTGTCTGTGTATAATTATAAGGTAATGTGTCAAACTGCAACCACTACAAACCCCAAAATGTCAGTGAAGACCACTAAACTACTAAATTGTCAAGTGGTACCTCCACTAAAAATAAAAGCTTTGAACTTAAAAAAAAAAAAATACACAAACTATATTTTTGCACTGTGGCAAGCCCCTCTGCACCCTCCATGTTGGGACATTATCCCTTGAATTTTATATGTATGTATATGTGTTTGTGTGTGTGTGTGTGTGTGTGTGTATATATCTATATCTATATATATATATATATATATATATATATATATATATATATATATATATATATATATATATATATATATATATATATATATATATATATATGTAGTGTGTGTGTGTGCGTGCACATACATATATACGCACACACACACACACACACACACACATATATATATATATATATATATATATATATATATGGTTTACATGTAAAAGGTCAACCGCCAGATAGTCATAAGTAATAATGTCGAATGCATATTCCTAAAATGGAGAAATTCCGAACGGTACAATACCAAACTGCAAATCAACGAATATACCCATGCATTCGATATTCAGTAGTTCTACGTTATGTATGTGAACTGATGTCATTCGCACACCTATCTTAAAGGCATTACCCCCTCTCCAAAAAGGAAGATGTTATGTGCTGTGCACCTTTTGGAAATACAGTTCACGTGTACTTGGCGGTTAATTCAAAAGTGGAAGTTATGTACACATCTACTGTCAAGCTATAGATCTACAGCTGTAGTTTTCAAATTAGTAATGTTAGGTACTGTTTAATTGCAGATAGCAGAAGAGGAAAGCACACCCCACAATCCCGGCACACTTGGACAGATTTATACAACAGCAAAAAGCCAGAAGGGGAAGGAGACATTGTTTATTGATGGGTATCGCCACTACCACGAGAAGTGTATTGGCCAGAGACACTACTGGTGCTGTGTTCGAAAGTGTAGGGATAAGTGCAGGGGGAGGTGTATAACCGACTGTGGGAGCAATGGACACGAACTGAAAAAAGAGTACTGCAAACTACCATGGTCCCGATCCCCTACATGCAGAGGTTTGTCAAGTCAGGGAACAGATACGTAAACGGGTACATGATTCTGTGGAAGACCCGTGTAAGATCGTATCTGAGGTGCTTGCGGGCACATCAACTAGTGCTGTGAATGAATTGCCCAACACAAGAGTACTGAAGGAGAATATGACACGAGTGAGGCATAGGAGCAAGTTAGCCATGTTCAGGGAATTGCAGTCTCTGCAGGATCTGTCCAGCGACATGCTGACACTGAAAAATGGCACATTTATTGTAGAACGTGGGGTGGTGGAAGACCAAACCATACAAATATTAATCCTCACCGCAGTAGGAAACCTTAGTGTATTCTGTGCTGCCGACTTCATACTAGTGGATGGCACCTTCCCTGTTAGTACCAGGGAATGTCACCAGGTTTACAGGATCCATGGCCCCCTTGACATGGCTGCCAGCAAAAAGGTTGTTCCTTTGATATATGGCATTCTCCCATGCAAGACCGAAGACTGCTACAAGCAGTTTTAGAGCATGATTATGTGCTTGTGTTCAAAGCATGAGCTGTGTTTTTCCCCACGGATGGTTATGTCTGACTTTGAAAGAGGTGCAGTAAATGCCATACAGGCTACATTTCCAGACACACACACAAAAGGCTGCTGGTTCCACTTCTGCCAAATTATTTGGCAACAAATACAGGATGTACATCTGGATAAGGAGTCTAGAACCGATGCGGCCTTCACGGGGTTGTGCAAACAACTGGCCGCACTTGCATTTGTAAACCCCTCCTATGTCAGTGAAACATTTGCAGACATAAAACAGGACTTTCCTGAGTACGGACAACAGGTCTGCAATTTCTTTAAAGAGAACTACCTCCTAGGTCATCCAAGAAGGTATGGGATGAGGGGATTGACAGCTGAGAGACATCCACCCTTATTTGAAGTGGAATTTTGGAATCAAGTATGATACCACCAGTCTAAGATTCCCTAGAACCCAGAATGCAGTGGAGGGATGGCACAGGAGGTTGAGGAGTCTCATGGGGAAGCAGCAGCTATTCCTGTTGGATGTGCTCCACGCCATCCAACTAGAACAGAACCACGTGGAGTACCTGATGGCCAGATGCATGTCCGTATTGCCTAGTACACCAAAGCGGTAGAGGCTGGATATTAAGGAGAACGCTTTCCAGAACCTCCTGGAGAAAAGGGACAGCATGACGCCTCACGGATTCATTGCCTTGCTTGCACAACACTGCTCATTTTAAACTATGGTGTGTGTGTGTACTACGTATGGTGCTTATCCATCTCACAAAGCAGTAAGCACAACTCAACAATGTGTGTAATATTGTTTTCTGGTGATATATACCTTGTATGGTGTTATGGGACCCGACTTTCTACAACAGTTGGTAATACAAGGACTGACATCTGCACTACTCTACAGCTGATGTTTCAATGGCAGTATTGCAATGGCAATTACTTCTTTCTGCACAATGAGTACTGAGTGTTGGGATTCAACTTTCCTGGAATTTAAGTCTGTCTTCATCTGTTATGCTCAATAATAACATGCTTGGGGATACAATGTAGTGTAACAGTCACGGTCTATCTGTAGGGTTTTCGAAACACGTGTACACTTATACGTTATCCCATTATTCTGTTTATGGACTACAGTAAGTCCAGACTGCCCTGTACGTGCTGCTACACATATTTACTAATCTGTATGTGTGCATACTGCAGTACTCTACCGTGTGAGGGCGCATTTTCACAAAATGTCGAATTCGGAATTTACTAATCTTCCATTCATTGAATAGCATTTTCGACATTGTAAAATTCTACATTTAAATTCGGTTTATGCACTATTCGACCTTGTGTGATTCATTCAAATGCATGTAAACCTATATATATATATATATATATATATATATATATATATATATATATATATACACACACACACACACACACACATATATATATATATATATATATATATATATATATATATTCACACATATAAATATATATACATACATACACACATACCAGCTCCAAGGTCGCACAATCATGAATAACAGCGATATCAACAAAACAAATAAGTCACTGCCATTGTACACTTACTAACTGCACTGGCAGTGACTTCATCTACAAGTCAGGAAACCCAGACTCCTAGATAAAAACTAGAAAACATAAAACAAACATTATAGCATTATGAGAAACCACAGTACTTTTAAAAATCCCAATGCTTGACCTACACAACCATTGAACAACTGGCACAATGTTGTAAATTAATACCCTGCATGCAATGACAGAAAGGTTATTCTATGAAGATTTTAGAATCAGGTTTATAAAAGGGTTAGGAAGGAAACTGGTTATAGCAGAAATACAGGACAGTGACAGCAGAATATGCTTTGTCACTTATTATACCGTTTACATAAGTAAACATTTTGAATAAGCACTGGTCTGAGCTTTTGCAAGACATAGCCTTGGGGAAAGTTCTGTTACATAGCTAGCAATACCCTAATGCAGTAGAGTCAAACACGTGGCCTGCCACACTCGCACATGACCCATGGCATACCCACCGCTCCAGTGCCAGAGTCAGTCTGCCCTCTCGTACACAGCAGGGCCACCAGCCGAGCAACCGTACATGAAACCACAACTCATCATACTCTCATCCTGTCAGTATTTCAAGCCATCAGTTTGAATACATGCATTCATTCACTCACTTGATCTCACACCCACACAGTCTCTTTAACATTCAGACATGCATTCACTCACTCACTCCGACCGCACACCCACATAGTCTCTTCAGCATTCAGACATGTATTCACTCACTTACTCCTATTGCACACCCATACAGTCTCTTCAGCATTCAGGCAGGCATTCACTCACTCACTCACTCTGATCGCTCACCCACACAGTCTCTTCAGCATTCAGACATGCATTCACTCACTCTTATCGCACACCCACACAGTCTCTTCATCATTCAGACATGCATTCACTCACTCACTCACTCCGATCACACACCCAGACACTCTCTTCATCATTCAGACAGGCAGTCACTCACTCTGATCGCACTCCCACACAGCCTCTTCAGCATTCAGGCATGCATTCACTCACTCACTCACTCACTCACCCACTCACTCATTCACTCATTCCGATTGCACACCCACACATTCTCTTCAGCATTCAGACATGCATTTACTCACTCACTCCGATCGCACACCTACACACTCTCTTCAGCATTCAGATACACATTCACTCACCCACTCACTCACTCACTCCAATTGCACACCCACACAGTCTCTTCAGCATTCAGACATGCATTCACTCACTCTGATCATATACCCACACAGTCTCTTCACTGCCGTTCCTATCCCAAACATACCTCTCACCTGTCCAGAATTTCACAGAATGTCCAGATTTAAATAATACTATAACTTAACTGCCCTGCTGCTGCATTCATAAAGGTAAATGAGTAGTATCATTTGTCTTGTTTTAGTATCAAAAGTACAGCACCTATATACCGATAATGTGCGGTGTATATTTTCTGTCTCCATTATTCTGCTGCATAGTTATCTGTCCTTGATTTTCCAGTAGCATTTTCTGCCTCATATTTTGGTCTGTTCTTCATAAAATGTGTAGTTTTTTCACAAATTGTTGAGAGTTACAGTCAATCCTGTTGGGGGGGGGGGGGGGAGCAGGGACCAAAAGGCCCATGACAGGTAGTGAAAGCAGGACCAAGTCACTGGTGTGGGATAGTCAGAAAACATTCCACAAATTGAAATGTAGGCTTGTTTTAAAAAAACAAGTGGGTACTTGTAGTCAATGCAGTGGCCAGTTCTGTGCTTTTGATTGAATTGCAGCAGGTTTTGCTTATTGTTTTGTGTGGCTGTCATGGAGCAGTCTGTCTTTGAGCAGTAGTCTTGCTTTGTCAGATTGAATATTTATGTAAATATATATAAAAATACTTTGAATAACTTCATCATGTTTTTAAAGAAAAGAACAGTTAATGAAGAACATCGTGTGGTGCAGGAAAAGTGGAAAACCTTGTACTTTTTTGCTGAAGTGAATGGAAAACCAGCTTGTTTGATTTTTAAGCAAAACATAGCTGTGGCAAAGGAATATAACATTTGCAGGCATTACACAAGTATTCACGCTTTGAAGTATGATGAATATAGTGGAAAGATGCATGAAGAAAAAGTTAGGAGTTAGAACAGTCACTCAAAAATCAGCAGTTACTGTTTGAACATGTTCAGCAAGTTAGTGATGCTGTAGTTCGGGCAAGTTATAGGACTGCACAAGAAATAGCTGTGTCATTGAAGCCTTTTTCAGAGGGGGATTGTATAAAGAAATGTATGTTGGTGGCCACAGAAGATATTTGCCCTGAAAAACATCAAGCATTTGCAAACATAATCCTTTCAAGAAATACAGTTGCAGATAGAATTAATGAATTATCAGAAAATCTTAGCAGTGATCTCAAAGAAAAAGTGCTAAATTTGTAGCAATTTACGTAGAAATTGCTGAAAGTACAGATGTAAATGAAATAGCACGACTTGCAGTTTATATACGTGGTGCAGATGACAATATGGAGGTAAATGAAGAATTTGTGAAACGGGTACCAATGAAGGGAACAACAACGTAGTGATATATTTGTGAGTTTGGTAGGTACACTAGATAAAATAGGTGTAGACTGGAGAAAAACTGGGTCTGGTTATAGATGGAGCACCTCAAATGGTTGGTAGAAAAGCTGGCTTGGCAACAGAGTTAAAGGGAAAACGACTGGTGTGAACTCAGACCATCATATTCACAGTGTCCATAGCATAATTCCCAGAGAAGTGCGTTGTAGTAAAACATTAAAGATGGATCATGTCATGAATGTTGTTATTAAGACAATGAACTTCATACGCATATGAGGTCTGAACCACAGATAGTTCAACAGCTTATTGGAGGAAATTCGCACTCATGGTCTGCCATATCACACTGATGTTCCTTGGTGAAGCCGAGGAGTTGTGCTGAAGTTGTGCTGTTTATGAATTAAGAAGTGAAATACAGAGGTTTATGCATGAGAAAGGATTTGATGTTTTGAAAAGTCCGTAAAATTCAATAAAAACATATTTGAAAAAAAAAAGAAGAGTATGAGCTTGTAAAGATGATAGTAGAATCATCTGACTATTGTACTAGAGAGGCCTGTTAGGAGAATGTGTAGAAATTATTAATGACTATATTGAAAAGTAGGGGACCAAGTATGGAACTTTGTGGGACCCCAGTGCTGACAGAGAGGAAAGGGGTGTGATGTTATGAGGTAGTGCCATCTGTGCCACGGAGAGTAGGGCAGTACATGTGTGCATATGCCAGCATAACTAGCTGGAGTTTTGTAAAGAATTTTATGTTATTTGACTATCACACTGATTTGTTCAGATGATTGAGTTAAAAATATATTTGTAAAGTTACATGTGTTAAAATGCATCAACCGTGGGTCCTGCTAGACAGTAAAGAGATATACATGTGTGTCAGAGAGTATTATTATAACTGTTTATCAGGGAACCCTGCAAGGGTGGAAAGTTTAAAATGGTATACTTTCAGAAGCTGCATTAGATCTTAGCAAAGCGCTGTGTGTCTGTTGAACCAGATTCAGATGACCAGAGGTGATGTCATCCTCTAATCAGCATCTGGTTTCTTTTGAACTCTCACAGCAGCCCTTTGGATTCGGACAGGAAAGATTTCTGGCAGGATATATATCTGACACATCCACACAGACAGAGACAGGCATCATCTGGCTTTTGCTGTGGTAAGGCACTCGTATCATTTTACCTTGCTTTAGTAAGTAACCAGGGAACAGTAATTCCTTAGTCAGCCAGGGACATTTAGTGAGAATAGTTTAATATCGTTTTTCTGCAGCTGTGTGAAACTATCCAATTGTATTATTATTTTATATCTGTGTGATTTGAAACTCTGTTGTTATTGTATTTAGTATGTTCCTGTTTTCTGTTGTATTATTTATCATTAAATATTTTAATACATTTCATTGTGGCTGGTCCATTAGAGAATACTTTTAACATGTTGAGAGCAGTTATGCTTGTTTTAGTGACACTGTGGCCGCTCCTGAAAGCCTTGCTGCTTTGGTCACACCCTTTGTGCTCTTAAGGGAAATTGTGAAATTGTGCTTGGTGCAGGTAGTTGCATCTGAAAATACTGTGTAAATCCGTTTTTGCTGTTAGTGACCATCCCTCACCAGAGTCAGTGGTGAGGATTGAGTTTTTTTGATTGTTGGCCCAAAGTGCAGACCTGTCACAAGGAGAATGAGAAAACAGCCATTTTACTGACTGGTATTAGATAACTTACTTGAAAACCATTAAGAGTAGAGCATGATAGACCCAGTAAGGCCATTTTAAAGATTAGTTTGGAATGATAAACTGCAATGAAGGGGTTTGGAGAGTTCTAAGAAAAGAGAGGAAAGAGATTTACTGTCGTCTCTAGTCTTGATAAGTGTCAAGAAAAGCTATCAGGGCATTTGTAGTGCTGTGAGCTATATACAGTCTTGATCACAGTGTCAAGAAAAGCTGCTAAGGTAGTTGTAGTGTTGTGAGCTGTCTATGACTTTGATGACAGTGTGAAGAAAAGCTACTAGGGTAGCTGTAGTGCTTTGAGTTGCCATAAAGCCATGTTTTGTATGTTTTCCTGAAGTAAATAGTGTAGGCATTGTTTATGGATGCATTTTTTTCCTGAATTTTGGAGGGGAGAAAGAATAACAGTATGTCTGAAATTAGACATGTTAGTGGAATTACCATCTTTATGTAGAGGAATGATGTAATTTTTTTTCCAAAGAAGGGGAACATAGTATTCTTTGATAGAATGCTTTATTAATATTGAGAGTGGATATGCTATGGCTGAGGAGGCTGAAGGTGTTTTGATAAGAGGTTATCTGCAGATGGGGAGCCAGGTTTGATTTAGCTATGTAACTGTTGTATAAAAGAGTTAGAGACTTCTTGTAGAGTGAATGAGGGATTTTGAAGATAAGAGGATGTACACAAGTAGTGATAGTATTGCCTGCATTTTTGGTCCGAGTTGCTATATATTAAAAAAAAATAGCAGTTTAATTTTGTAGCATTGTCTACTGAAGTGTTGTCTGGGTATGTGTGAGGAGTGGAATAGTTCCCAGGGTATATGATTTTTTTTATTGTAGTCCAAAATATGCACGTTGTTTGTAGCATTGTAGATAGACAGCAGATTTGTGTTTTTGCCATTATTTGTATGCCTTGTCCCTTCTTTGCATTAGTGTTTTGATGGAGTGAGATAGCCAGGGAAATTTGTCAGCTTTCACTGTCTTTCTTTGTATAGGAACAAGACTCTTGAGAGTATTTAAGAATAGGGAGATAACGTATTGATGGTATCATCTAAAGGTAATGTTTAGAGAGAGGTCCAGACGTATCATTAAATGTTTCATGGTTAAATCCAGTAAGATCATTCCTTATAAATGGGTGTTTGACTAGCTGGGTTGGATATCTCAGGGCAAAAGTAGTGTAGTGATCACTGAGTGATTCTTTGGGAATGCTTAGTGAGCAATAGAGATTTGGATGTGAGACAGGAATGCAGTCAAAGGAGGATCCAGTGGTATTTGTCTTGTTAAAATGGGTATGAAAAGCTATAAGTTGGGAGAAATGTAAAAAATTAAAATTAGCTGATGGGATATTCTGACATAATTTTTGCCAGTTGATGTTAACAGCACAAAGATTCATATTTTCTTAAGGTACATTATTTAATATCCATTGGAGTGTGTCTTCTGGGACAGGGATGCTTTTACCTGGTGGAATATAGAGGGGAAATGATGCTTATTTTCTTATGGTTATTTACCTTTAATATGGAAATAATGAGTTCTGCATTATAGAATTTTCATGGGGTAGTACGAAAAGGTGCAAGAGTTAGGGAGTTTGGGTAGAGAATGACCACATCTCCTGCTTGCTTATACTATATCAGAGTATAGAATTCTATAAATGGGGGGGGGGTTCTGAATCTTGCATGTGGGGTTTGAGCCAAGTTTCACTGATAGCAACAATGTCTGGGGAATGTTGGGAAATCCATGAATGAAATTCAGTTACTTTATTCAGCATGCTACGTAGGTTTAATGAGATCATTTTGAGATGCTTTGCGGGTGATGAATTTAGGATAGAAGATGAGGAGGAATATAGAAGATTGGGTGAGGTGTCTGGTCCTGGATTAGGATGTATGTCACTGGATATGGTGATATTTTTTGAGTAAGACTGAAGTGTGGATAGTTTTAGAACTGAAATAAGTATTTTGTATTTTTGCTCACAGAGATAGCGAGAAGTGTTAAGTATTTTATATCTGATGCCGTAGTGGGAACATATATTACTCAGGTTGAGGATATTCGGATGTTTAAGAGTATGGTGTTTTCATACAATGAATAAGTATGCATGGAGGATAGTGTTAAGGGTGGTATAGCTGCATGATAAGAAGTGAGGTGGGATAGGAGAATTAGTGTGGTGAGTAAGGATGGAGAAGGGTAACATATTTAATGAATGGTGACTGATCAGAACTTATACAAACAACGTATTCACAAAATTTATAACGTTCTTGACCACATTACAAAAAATTAATAACAAAGAAAAAAGAAAACTTCTTAAAATCCCTATAAATTATTGCATTTTTTGACTATAAAGAAAAAAAGATGTTTCTAAACCTTTAGCATAACATCTTGTCATTTGTAGTAATTTTAAGAAATTGTCTTTTTTTGTTATGATTTTGTAAACAATAATTCGTTGATTGGTGACTTGGAATGTAAGGAAGCTGTATGATAAGTTTTTTTTTAACAGACAATTATAGTTTTTAGTATTTATTATGCTGATATATTTTATCTGTTTGAAAAGTATATTTTTGATTTTTGTCTATTAACTTTACACTTTGTGAATGTGTCAGCTGATCTTTTTATTTCATGTGATCAAGAACATTATAACTTTTGTGAGTATGTTAAAATCACGTCTGATGAAGTTAAATTTTAATAAAAGAACAAAAGCTCTTAACTTTATTTTGGGGAGTCTGGCTGTGTTTTCACCTTAGTGTCCATGTTGTTTTTTGGATAAAGCCTACAAATATCACAGCTGCTTATTTTCAGTTGTTGGTAGAAAAGTTGCCTAATTTGTGAGAATGTAAGAGGAGGCACTGTTAGAGGGAAAGAAACAATGTGTGGTATGTGGAGATATAAAAGAAGAGAAGGGGCTGAGTAAGGAATAACTGTAGAGAAGGAGGGATGAGTGGGAGTTAGAGACTGGGTAGGGGAGCATAGTGAGGCTGACACAGCAAGGGCGAATGGAGCGGGCATATCTCTAAATTCATTTCCTCTGTTTTGATTTTTCTCTTGCAACACCTTCGCTTTTATCTGCACACAATCTCTGCCTTACTGCCTCTATTTCCAAAAAGTTCTACTGCACCCATTTATTGTTGGTTTACCTCTGAAATACTCTGCATATCTTCAGTAACATATTATGTTATTTTCTGCCTCTCAATAATGTGTTTTTTTATCACAGTCAAATAACAGATGCTTCTTTTGTTTGCATTTGTCTTGCTCACAGTTTTTAGCAGTGAGCCCTTGTCAGCTCCTGCATTTTGTGCATTCATTAATCAAGGGACATTGTATACCTTCTTTAAAGTAACCCACCTCTTCCATACCTGTTCCATAAATCTCATTCACTACATATTTTAGTAAAATTAAATATTTCTTTATATACATCATTTCAGTACATTCTTACATCATTTTCCATTATACTATCAGTTCTCAATATTATTACTCACTTTTTATAGTATTCGCTGCTCTAATGAAAATATATTAATTTCACAGATAAACATTTCGTTTGCGTTGCATTTTGTTCATTAATCAATTAATTGTATCAAAAGTTTTCAATATAATATCACAGATATTTTTGTTTGCCAGTTATATAAGGGAATGAACTTCAGTAACCAGAAAACCCATAGCCTTTATTAAGTTATCCCATAACAGAATGTCTGCCCAGCTTAAATATTTTTATAGGGAATCCACATCATTGGTCTTTTTTTTTCTGTGACCTGTCCTCTACTCTTCCAAAGCAGCTACATTCAAGTAACTTCACATAGATTCCCTTCTGGAATTACTGTGCTTATGAACGTTACCCAGCTTTTGTGTTTGCTGCCCTGCAGTATTGGATCTGATTGACTCCCATAACTGTCATTTTAACAGTCCTGCTCATGCATTGTCATTGCAGCTGTCCACAACATCCGACCATGACAATGCATTGTCATCACTCAGTTCTGTTTTTTCTATCATCTTCCTCATCTGTGATGCCTGCATACCTTCTCCATCTATCTCTGTCATCATTTTTAGCACTTGAGAATATAATTTTTTTAATAAACATTCACAGTAGTCTGTGTGTACATGTGCCATCCAGCTTTGGTTGCAAAGCAGTTCCTCCATCTGTCTTGACAGGAAGATACAGCAGCTCCCCCAAACAAAAAGGGTAAAAGGGAAGTTCCCAAATGCCTTGTATAAATTTCCTGTGGTCAGTATGACTACCACCTTAGGCCTCCCCTGGAAAGAAGCTTCAGATCCTTGTGGGACTAATCTACTCCAAAGGTAAATAAATACAAAAAAATTAAATAAAATAAGGATGAAGGTGTAGGGAGTTTGGAGAAAGTTCCTTTATGCTATTCTCACAGGCCAGGTGTGGTGTGATCTAATGCAAACCATATATATCAATACGTGTATGCTGCCAGGTGTCTTGGAGGAGATAAAAGCAGGTTTTGCATATCATGTCATGTAAATGACAACTTTGGAACTGTGTTATTAAGAAGAGTTGCTGATAGGAGTTATACATGTCTCTTAATAACGGCTGTTGTATGTTTATTTTATTTTATTTAGTAGTCTTTTAAGTGATCATAGAATTTAATTATCTACATAAAAGGATTACTTCAGCATGCACATTCATAATTTATTTGAACTTACTGCCATTAAGCCACTGAAAAGCAAGTTATTTAAAAAATCAAATGTAGAGCAAAAATGCCTTCACTTCTATATCACAAAAATCTTTATTAGTAAGATAATGGATTAACATTTATGTTAATGTTTTTATTCATTTTCTGATATCTGCTTTATCCTATGCAGTATCATGAGACTACCACAGCCTGTCCCAGCACTCAGTGGGTATAAGGCAGAGAACAAATCATGACTGGGACACCTCCCTTACATAGGCTGCAAACACACTATCAATTACACATCTCATGCTTACATACAGGCAGTATGGAAGATCATCAGTCAACCTGCAGCATTATTTGGCCACCAGTTAAAAACTGCTGAAACTTTCTAAAGAATGATTACAGTGCTTCAGCATCAGTGGATGGAAGTACTCACCAGTGATATAAATGTACGCATGAGCCAGTGATGTATTGCTTATGCAGAGCTGCATTGGTAAATGTGTGCATGAGCGGTGCATCTAAATATACGTATGAGCAATACACTGCATGTGCAAAGTTGCATGGCTGAATGACTGCCTGAGTAATACATGCAAAGTATGCACCAGCGCAAAGCTGTAAAGTTAAATATGTGCATGAGCATTGCATTTAAAGTATACACATGATTAGTACACTGCATGTGCATAGCTGCATGGCTGAATGTATGCATGAGGAGTACATCCAAAGTGCACACACCGGTGATGCAATGCATGTGCAAAGCTGCATGGTTAAATGTGTGCATGAGCAGCACATCTAAACCAAGAACAGTCGTGTACTGCAGGCGCACAGCTGCATGGCTAAATTTGTGCATGAGTAGAACATCCAAAGTATGCAGCACTGATACATTAGTTGTGCACAGCTGTACAGGTAAATGTGTGGATGTAAAAGACAAAGCACTTCTTCACAACGTAAACAACTTTTGTGAAGAAGTGCTTTGTCTTTTACATTGTTCTTGTTTTGCTGTATTTCTTCACTTCAACAACCTGGACACCTCTGGTTTTGTGGATTTTAAATGTGTGGATGCACAATACATCCAGACTATGCACCAGTGGTATGCTGCTTGTGCAAAGCTACATTTGTAAATGTTTGCATGAACAGTGCTTGCAGAGTATGCACCTGTGATGCACTGCATGTGCAAAGTTTCATGGGAAAATATTTACATAAGCAGTACATCCTAAGTACATACCATTGATGCAATCCATAAGCAAAGTTGCATGTTATGTATGTTCATGAGCAATACAACTAAAGTACACATTAAGTGATATACTTATATCCAGAATTCTGTGCCGTGTACATGAGTAGTTCATCCAAACAGTGTTCTATAAAGTTATTTTAATAATGTATGACATTTCTTTTTAATATAGCTTCACTGTATAATGCTGTTAATTATTGCTCTGACCATAAATAGTGAATTATTCCCTCCACTAAAATTTGCCCACTTGGGTTTCAGCAACTGGAAAACTGATTTGGTTATAGGTAAACCCTGACTCCCCATGGCCAGATTTTGATTATTCATTTAATGTATGCTTATTTCTAATCAGCTGTTGAGTTTAAGTGTCTGGTTTTTGATGATCTTGATTCGTTGTCTGTGTAACAGATTGCTTTACTGGGTCAAGGACTGTTTAGGCGATGGATGGTTTCTTAAGATGAAGCTGACAGTATATTATAAAGCAGATCATATGAATTGTAAGAAATAAGAATATATGTTGTTAGATTGGCATAAGGGTAGAACTTAGGCGTGTAGTACAGAGGACAATCTTATAGTTTTCTGACATATTGGAGTTAATTGAGAAAGCCTTATTATGAGCTGTATAAAAGGGGTGGAGGGAGTTTCAGTATTTTACATTTTTTTAAGGAATATTTGGTACCTTTTGAACAAGAGGGGACTGCTGCAAGCAACTGAATAGATGGGGCTGTATTATGACAGGTCAATTGATTGTTTAACTGTGATCAGACACCAGCTAGGGCCAGCCACTTTCATTCCCAGACTTCCTCAGTAGCCACTCAGTATAGCCATTTTGTCTACTGTATAAGCCTCAGATAGCTGATTGTGATCAGTAAAATAGTAATAATGGTCATATTAGTATACATCAACTTGAAATCAAAGACACACACACACTTTCTAGCCAAGCCAGATAAATGACTATTTAAATTTGGCTGCAAACACACACACACACACACACACACACACACACACACACACACACACACACATGCCTACCACTTACATTCACTTTATTGACTGTCAGCACCAAAGATATCTGGTTGTGATTCAGTGAATGAATGACTAAATGAATAAAATAATGACCAGAATAATGCATTTCAGCTTTTTGCTGTCAGGTGCATATAAACCCTCTACATGCACACACAGGCACATAGGTGTCTAGCATTTATGTTCACTTTAAAGACTGTGCATACTTCAGTAATATGAATGTGATCAAATAAATGCATAACTAATTACCACTGAAATTTATTTTAGCTCATAGCCATCAAACACATACAGTACAACACATCTCAACCTCATGCACTTGCACACAGACACACATGCACACACACACACACACACACATATATATATATATATATATATATATATATATATATATATATATATATATAGTTCATATGCTCCACAAGTTGGGTGTGCAATGGATGAGAAAGAAAAATTCTGGAGTGAGTTGGATGAAGTGGTGATGACTGTACCCAAGGGTGAGAGACTGGTGATTGGAGCAGATTTCAGTGGGCATGTTGGTGAAGGGAACAGAGGGGATGAGGAAGTGATGGGTAGGTATGGTATTAAGCAAAGTAATGCAGAAGGTCAGATGGTAGTGGATTTTGGAAAAAGGATGGACATGGCTGTGGTGAATACATATTTTAACAAGAGGGAGGAGCATAGGGTGACATACAAGAGTGGAGGAAGATGCACACAGGTGGATTATATCTTATGTAGAAGGGCCAGTCTGAAGGAGATTGGAGACTGTAAAGTGGTGGCAGGGGAAAGTGTAGTTAGGCAGCATAGGATGGTGGTTTGTAGGATGACATTGGTGATCAAGAAGAGGAGGATGAGTGTGAGGGCAGCACCAAGGATCAAATGGTGGAAATTGAAAAAGGGTAATTGTGAGGTGGAGTTCAGGGAAGAGTTTAAGACAGGCACTGGGTGGCAGTGAAGAGTTACCGAATAGCTGGGTAACTACAGCAGAGCTAGTAAGAGAGATGGCTAGAAGGGTGCTTGGTGTGACATCTGGAAAGAGAAAGGAGGACAAGGAGACCTGGTGGTGTAATGAAGAAGTACAGGGGAGTATACAGCAAAAGAGGTTGGCGAAGAAGAAGTGGTATTGTTAGAGAGATGAAGAAAGTAGACAGGAGTATAAGGAGATGAGGTGCATGGCAAAGAGAGAGGTGGTGAAGGATTAGGATAAGGGGTATGAAGAGTTGTATGAAAGGTTGGACACTAAGGAGGGAGAAAAGGACCTGCACCGATTGGCTAGACAGATGGACTGAGGTAGTAAAGATGTGCAGCAGGTAAGGGTGATAAAGGATAATGAGGGAAATGTACTCACAAGTGAGGATAGAGTGTTGAGCAGATGGAAAGAGTACTTTGAAGGGCTGATGAATGAAGAGAATGAGAGGGAGAGAAGGTTGGATGATGTGCGGATAGTGAATCATGAAGTGCAGTGGATTAGCAAGGAAGAAGTAAGGATAGCTTTGAAGAGGATGAAGAATGGAAAGGCTGTTGGTCCAGATGATATACCTGTGGAAGCATGGAGGAGTTTAGGTGAAATGGCAGTGGAGTTTTTAACTAGATTGTTTAATGAAATCTTGGAAAGTGAGAGGATGCCTGAGAAATGGAGAAAAAGTATTTTGGTACCGATTTTTAAGAATAAGGGTGATGTGCAGAGCTGTAGTAACTACAGAGAGATTAAATTAATCAGTCACAGCATGAAGTTATGGGAAAGAGTAGTGGAAGCTAGGTTAAGAAGGGAGGTAATGATTAGTGATGAGCAGTATGGTTTTGTGCCAGGAAAGAGCACTAGAGATGCGATATTTGCACTGAGAGTGTTGATGGAGAAATACAGAGAAGGTCAGAAGGAGTTGCATTGTCTTTGTGGACTTAGAGAAAGCATATGACAGGGTGCCTAGAGAGGAGTTGTGGTATTGTTTGAGGAAGTTGGGAGTGTCAGAGAAGTATGTAAGAGTGGTACAGGATATGTATGAGGGTAGTGTGACAGCGGTGAGGTCTGCGGTGGGAGTGACGGATGCGTTTAAGGTGGAGGTGGGATTACATCAAGGATAAGCTCTGAGCCCTTTCTTATTTGCAATGGTGATGGCAGGTTGACAGATGAGATCAGACAGGAGTCCCCGTGGACTATGATGTTTGCAGATGACATTGTGATCTGTAGTGAGAGTAGGGAACAGGTGGAGGAGACCCTGGAAAGGTGGAGATATGCTCTAGAGAGAAGAGGAACGAAGGTCAGCAGGACTAAGACAGAATATATGTGTGTGAATGAGAGGGAGGATAGAGGAATGGTGAGGATGCAGGGAGTAGAAGTGGCGAAGGTGGATGAGTTTAAGTACTTGGGATCAACAGTTCAGAGTAATGGTGAGTGTGGAAGAGAGGTGAAGAAGAGAGTACAGGCAGGATGGAGTTGGTGGAGAAGAGTGTCAGGAGTGATTTGTGACAGATGAGTACCAGTAAGAGTGAAAGGGAAGGTCTACAAGAGGGTAGTGAGACCAGCTATGTTATATGGGTTGGAGGCAGTGGCATTGACAAAAAGGCAGGAGTCAGAGCTTGATGTGACAGAGTTGAAGATGTTAAGATTTGCACTGGGTGTGATGAGGATGGACAGGATTAGGACTAATTATATTAGAGGGTCAGCCCAGGATGGAAGGATTGGAGACAAAGCCAGAGAGGCAAGATGCAGCGTATATTGGGAAAAGGATGCTAAGGATGAAGCTGCCAGGTAACAGGAAAAGAGGAAGGTCTAAGATAAGGTTTGTGGATGTGGTGAGAGAGGACATGCAGGTGGTTGGTATGACAGAGCACGATGCGGAGGACAAGAAGAAATGGATACAGTTGATCCGCTGTGACGACCCCCTAATGGGAGCGGCCGAAAGAAGAAGATATATATATATATATATATATATGCATACGTGTATATATATATATATATATATATATATATATATATATATATATATATATATATGGGTGTAGTACTTATGATCAAATATACCCAAAGCTGATTTGCAAAATATCAATGTCAAAATGTCAAAAACACTGACATCAACACACCAGTATGCATGCATTGAGAAACAGTTTTGGTGCATGCAAAATTTACTACTGAAAAATCAAATAAAAGCACATTTTTTTTTTTTTTTTGCTTAGTGACAAGCCTCCCTGAAGTCTCCATATTGGGGCTGTGCCACCCACACCCTTGTTAATTTTATATATAATTTATTTATTTATTGACATTTATTAACCTGGAAAGTCCACTGGACCAACTGACCCATTTCAGTAGAGGCCCAGGGAAAAAACCTTCACAAAATACTGTATAATACAAAGAAAAAACATACAAATATATTACAAAAAATGATAACATATGATTGTCAGAAGAAAGACATCTGTTTGCAACATATTAAAAGGTGTTTCATAGTAAGAATGATAATCACAAACTATACAGAGTGCAAGCACTCCCTCCTACTTATAAACCTAAACGTAAGTTGCAAAAACTGCATCTTGCCATTACTACCAAGCTTTATCTATTAAATAGCTTACTTGCATCTGGCGATATCCACCCCAACCCTGGCCCCTCAAACTCTCCCTACAACCACCCACCTCCCTTAGCCTCTACCTCCCCTACTCCCTCTAACATCTCTCCCTCCTGCCTGCCTACTCTACCAGACTCTTCACCTTCTAATCACTTATCGATATATGCCTTCAACATTCAGAGCCTAACCAACAAAATTACTGAATTCCATGCATGGGTAGCCCATACTACCCCACGTATTATTTCTTTATCTGAAACATGGTAGCCACATATCTCAAGTAAGGAAATACTCCCATCAGGTTATAACATCTACTGCTCAAACAGAACACCAAAAAAGAGGTGGTGTAGCCATCTTATACTCAAATTTACTCAACCTCTCTCCATTTCTTTCACCCCTCCCTGACTTTTGTCCAGCAGAACGCTTAGTTCTAAATTACCACCTCAACACCCGTAAAAAAACTAGTTATTGCCTCCATCTGTATCCCTCCAGGAAACAACTTAACAATCCTTGAGATAATTTTATCCTGGTTTTCCCAAAACTTACCACATGAAATCCTCATCTTGTGTGATGTCAACATAGACTGGTCCAAACTGAAAATTGACTCTCCCCAACTTAGTATAAATCTACATGGTTTTCATCAGCTTATATCATCTCCAACTTGTCTACATAAAAACAGAAACTCTGGCTCTATTATCGACTGGATACTAACCAACTCCCCTCCACTATACTATACCCCTACAACTCACCCAGACCAACTTAGTGACCACCTACCTATCTCTGTCTTTCGACACACCCTCCAACTACCCAAATCTCACCTCTATAGAGACTGTCGCAAACTCTCCAACTTCAACCTAGCCCAATTTAATTCTATCTTATCATCCATAGACTGGTCCATCCTCAAGCAAATCCCTCTCAATGATGCCACAAATAGATTTAATAGTATTTTCCTTGACACCTTGAACTCGCTCGCCCCCTCCAGGAAATTCAGACTAAAATCTGTCCATGCACCCTGGCTTTCAAAAAAAAAAAAAATCTCTTATGCTTGAAAGGGACAAAGCATGGAAAGCTTGGATAAAAACTAAACACTTACCCTTATTTCACAACTACAGATGTCTGAGAAATCTTATTAAAAAGCATACCGATAATGACAAAAAGTCCTTCTATAATACTGCCCAACATAATAACAAATCCAACCCTAAAAAGTTCTCGACATCCATTAATAAAATCCTTTCTCTTGGCTCTCCCAGAAACTCCTCCCCTTACCCTAACTTTCCTCCTCTTGAAACAGCTACTCTGCTTAATAAACCATTTCATTGAAACTATTCAAACACTCATGCCTCCCAGCTGTAATACTACTCCTCTGACAACCCCTCCCAACCCATCCAACAAAACCCCCTTTTCCTTACACCTGGTTTCCACTTCCTTCATCCGATCACTTCTCCAAAAACTTAAACCTTGCTCTGCCTCTACAGATAACCTACCTCCCTCCTTCCTTAAACTTGCTGCAGTCTCCATTGCCTACCCAGTATCCGTACTTATTAACAGATCTATACAAGAGTCTACTTGTCCCTCTATTATGGAAATTCTTTTACACTATCCCTTTGCATAAAGGTGGTAACTCAACTGAACCATCTAACTATAGACCTATAGCCATTCTATCCCCCCTCTCTAAGATACTTGAAAAATGTATTCATTCACAACTACTTAAACACCTCCTTGATCACAACCTGCTCACTCCCACCCAGCATGGTTTTCGTCCCAACCACAGCACAACTACTGCCCTATTATCCTTCACTCATACCATTGCTGAGGCCCTAGATAATAACAAACTGATATCTTGTCTCTTCCTTGATTTATCTAAAGGTTGCGATACAGTCTCCCATACTCTCCTACTATGCAAACTTGCTAATCTCAATATGAGTACTAACTCCCTTGCTTGGTTCTCCAGTTACTTATCTTGTAGGCAACAATCAGTAAAATGGCTCTCCTCTTCCTCTCCTTTCTTACCTGTCCCAACAGGGGTCCCACAAGGCTCCATCCTAGGGCCCCTTCTGTTTACCATTTTCACCAGTGATCTTCATACAGCTTGCAATACATCTTCCCTCATACAATAAGCAGAGGATTCTACTCTGATCTCTACCTCAAATAACATCTCTGAACTCCATGACCTCACTCAGCAGGTTTTCCTAGCCACAGAAAGCTGGTTATCTATTAATCTACTCATCCTCAACCCTAAAAAGACCAAACTATCACTATTTCTCCCTCAATCTCTAGCTCACCACAAATCCTCCTTTGCCATCACTTCCTCAAATCACACTACTATTAAACCCGAATCCCATACCAAACTCCGTTATTATTGATGATGGACTCAATTTCAACATACACATCCTACAGTGCATCAAGAAGACAAATCAAAAGCTCAGTTTACTATACCGCCACAAAAGATTCTTAACTACTAACTCCAAACTATCCCTTGCTCAAGCTCTGCTTCTCCCATCACTTCTTTACGCTGCCCCTGTGCTCACACATATACAAACTACTACCCTAAACAAACTCCTGCAAACCTATCATAAGATAGCTCGATTCATCACCAGCTCTCCCTACAATACACACCACTGCCTTGCTCTAAACTCTCTCAATTGGCTAGAACTCCCACATCTATTGTTATTAGCCCAACTTCAAATGATACACGATATTCTTTATAAACCTGCTGCATGTCCTGCTCTCTCTTCCTTCATCACCATCTACTCTCCAACTCGTACCCTCCGGGCATCTAACCAGCATTTACTACAAATATATTATCCCAAAAAAATCAGTGGGCAAACTCCTATATAAGTACCCTATGGCCCAAGCTTGGAATAAACTTCCTAGAGAAATATGCAGTATAGTACACCCATCTCATTTCAAAGAGAAACTTAAACTTCATCTACTTAACTCCAAAACCTGCCCCTGTCAAGCCCCAACTTAACTCCCCCTCTCTACTTCTGTTTTCTGTCCTTCTCTTTATACATAGGCATTTCTTTTGCCTCAAAAATTACATTCTACTCAAATGATATTTAACCACCACTGTTGGAAGTTCTTTAAGTTTGTTTATTGAATTGATGTAAATAATATATATACTTGGTTATCCTGCTCAACTATTAATATCTTTCTTCCTTGACTTAAGAATTTTTATCTCTGTATAATCTCCATAGAATGCACAAATACAAAGTTGTATATATAACTACTACTTGCATTTTATCTTGTAAACTGTATTTTTTTCTGTTGTATTGTAGCTTTTCTCCTCGGGTCTCCACTGAAAATGGGCCACAAGCCCAGTTGGATTAACCCAGTTAACAAATGTCAATAAATAAATAAAAATAGTCACTGTATAATCTCACAAATACAGGATAAGGTAATATTCCCCAACCATGGGAATTCTGCAGTCAAACATATCAGCAGTTTGTTTTTTCATATGTAGTCAACTAAACAGCTGTTGGCTTAACACAAATTCACCATACTGCTGTGCGCACACACACACACACACACATATATATATATGTATATATATATATATATATATATATATATATATATATATATATATATATATATATATATATATATAAGCTTGTATGTATGTATATATGTGTATATATATATATATATATATATATATATATATATATATATATATATATATAAATTATATGAATGTGTGTGTGTGTGTGTGTATATGTATGTATGTATGTGTACAGTTATCACTAAGACAAAAGCCAGTGTGTAACGAGTATTATTTAGTAGAAACACATACTGAATAAAAAAGGTTTATTCCCCAACACTTGATCCAGCCATTCACAGGAAGCTGAACATTCTTTTAGTTTTTGCTTTCAGACTGCCATAGGCAGCAGTTGTCTGATGAAGCTTGAGCCAAAGGGAAATACCTACTCATTGCTTAGTTTTGCAATCTAGGCTTTCTCAATTAAAGTGCCATTGTTACTGCTACAAATAGTAGGAAAACAGACAAAAAAGCATTATGACTTTATTCATTGTGGAGGTATATGCCTAAATTTAGTTAGTTAGTTAGTTAGTTAGTTAGTTAGTTAGTTAGTTAGTTAGTTAGAGATTTGATACCAAGAAAGTCTGACTGGGTAGGTGCCCATTTTCAGTGGAGGCTTGAGGGAAAAAATCTCCAAAGTATTACAAAAACATTTTAAAACAATAGTTTTACATTCTTCACAAATGATACAAAAAACATCTACAATTTAAATATTTTTACCAAATTAGGCACAATATGAAAACATTGGTTAAGAATAGATACAAATTATATGACAATGATTTAATATTTAAAGAACTTTTAGTCAGCTTACAGAGAAATTAAAGGTAAGTTTGTGTAATACAAACAAGAATTGCAATATGAAGGGAGAGGAAACATAAAAGGTTATGACATATTTGGAAAGAAAGTCAGAGGAGAGAAATTGAATTAAGGAAGTGAATAAGGATGAGAAAGTAAGGAGATGTAAGTTATGAATAGGTACTTCTTCATATTTAAGAATGTAGTATCTGAAGTTGTTGACTTCTTTCAATCTTCAACCTGTGGGTTCAGATCTGCGAATCAGATCCGACTCAGCTGTATACTAAAGCTCTAAGATCCGAACTCTGAGCTCCTCCCATATCCATAATGCCCTCCTCTCCCCCATCCACTCATATCTCATTTGCCACGCTTCTGCTAGCACCGAGATTATGTCTCTGAGCTGTTCAAGGTTCTTTTGAGTGAAGAATTAAAAATTATTTTGACAATTTCATCTGTCATCTTAAACCATTTCCCTTCTAACTAACCTTAAGGATTTATCTTGTTTTGGGGATTTAGACATTTATAAGTTTATAGTTCCCTACCCTTCTCAGTAGACTTAACACCCTTTTCTCTTTCTTTTTGCTGTATTCCTTATTTAAAAAAAAAATCCTTGCTTTTTTCTGCGGCTTACTGTGTGTTATAGAAACTCGTTTTTGTTATGGCAAAATTGAAACTGGATGGTTTCAAGAAATGTCTCCTTTGTGGGCATAGAATTCTGCTTTTGGATGATCACACTGAGTGTGTGGCATGTCTAGGGCCTTCGCATCTAGACTCCTCCTGCTCCATCTGTGCTAGCTTCAACCAGCAGGGTTTAACAGATGGAAGGAACAAACTGATCTTAAAAGACCTGTTACCATCTACTTCAAGTTCCTCCGCTCCTCCTTCTACTTCAGGAGCTCAACCCCCCTCCAAGAAATTTAAAGAGCACAAGCGGTCACCAGCTGTTAGAACAGGTGAACTGCCACAGACATTATTAAAATATTCAGATCTGACTTTCTCAGCTCTGAATGTGATAGAGGCTTCCCCTCAGCACCAGTCTCAAAGTTTTTCACCAGAGACAGTTGCTCTGAGGCCAAAGTCCCTGATCGAACACTCTTCCAGGGCAGTCTCTAGACTCTGTCTCTTGCATCATCTGCCAGGTCTTCTTGTAGTCTCTCCGAAGCAGAGGTAGACAGGATATTGATGACATTTCTTCAGGCACAAATCCAGCTGGGGGTCTTGCCCTCTCTTTCCCTCTCAGAATCCATGAGACATCAACCTGCCTTTGCTCCAATAACTCTTTCTCTGATCCAACCCTCTGGTTTGGAGTAATGGGATGAAGATGCTTAGAATCGAGACATTGGTGTCAACAGGTCTGAGTACCTGGACTCCAACAGTTTCAGAGCAGAGCGATTTTCATAGCTGTAGCTTCAGCGTTGAATCCGAAGGGGTGATGTCTGCTGCAAAGTTTTCAGAGCTATCTATGACAGCTCAGCTCCAACTCCATACTTTGACCTGGTGGTGGCATGGATTCCTAGGCTTCTCCCTCGACAGCTTTGGCTCCTGGGGCGTTGCCCTCAGTTTCTCATTCTCCCTTGGCATTCTAAGAGGTGGAGAGGGTTCTTTCTCTGCCCAGAAGAGCCTTGATTCTCCTTGCGTTGGCGCCTGGTCCTTCCTCAACAGATACTGTGCCTGAGACATCTGTTCTGTCACCTCCAGGACAGCCTACCCAGAAAGACTTTCCAGACTGTTTCCCTTTTGGAACATCCCCAGTCTTCTGACACCTCCCCAGAGCACCCTACCAAGGAGGTCCCTCGTAAGAGTCATTGCAAAAGGAGGCACTTGGATTCCTCATTGGAATCCCTCCCTGAGGACACTGATATTAGTGAAGGGGAAGGGTCCCCCAGGTCACCATCTGAGGATATCACCTTTGGAGACATCATGGAAATTCTTTACTGAAAAGGTGGCTGGTCTGCTCAAAACTCGAAGCCGAGGAAATAATTTTTTCTGGAAGCTTTTCAGTCAGGCCCATCTACTTCTTGGGTGTCCCTTCCTGTGGATCCCCTTATTGACCTTGATTCGCGCAGGGTGTAGAAGGAGCCAGACACAGTGGAAACCATTCCAAAGCACCGCTGCAGACAGACACTGTTGGACTAAAGGAATCCCTGTTGATGCCATGGTGGTTGCAGCAGCCACCAAGAGGATCCTGGCCCAACAAAGCTCCTCTGTCCATTCCCATAACAGGAAGTCTAGGGCTTTGGACAGATTTGGTAAGCGGGTGTACACTTCAGTGACTTTTGCATTGTACGCGCTGAATTATTTGGCACATGTAACCAGACTACAGAGGGACTTAGTCAAGGAACTCCCTAGTTCTGCTCCAGGGTCCGTCTCTGCTGAGGAACAATAGACCACCTCTTCAAGAGTGGCCACCCTACACTGCATATCCAACATGTCCATGAGGCTAATTTCTCATGCTGCAAAAGGTACATCAAGGACGGCTGGGTTAGGCATTGTTATCAGCTGCCACACCTGAATGCAGCTGTGTGATTCCACTGACCCTTTCAAGGCATCCTTCACTAATGCCCCTTTGGATGGATCTTTGGGCCGACTGTCAGAGATATGCTATCCCAAAGTGAAAAGGATGGAAAAACCTTGTCTGCCATCGGAATCCACTTTGCTACCACACAGCAGTCCTTTTCCAGGAACCAGCGTGGAGGTAAAAAGCTGTGGTTTTGAAAATCTCAAGGTCCTTTTCAGGATTCACAGGGAAATTTTTCTGCAGAGACAGAGGTGAAAATGGTGCTAATGGCAGACACTGCCCTCGGTGCAGACGGCATCCGATGAACCATGGGGCTCGAGATACTTCTTACGACAGGCCCAGTCAGTGATCCTGAAGGATTGCACGACTGCTCTTCTGTGGAGGTAGTCAGGAGACATTTATTTTTACACCCAACAGCCTGGGAAGCCATCACAAAAGATCACTGGGTGTTAAATATCATATCCAGAGGCTATTCCATAACCTTTTTCCAAAAATCCCTCCTCAATCGGGAATATCCCCGATGTTCCACAGTCAGAGGGAGACTGCAGGCTTAGGGATTTCAAAGCTGCTCAGAAAAAGAGTGATTCAAAGTGTCCCTCAACACCAGCTCAAATCAGCATCTACTCCAGATTCTTTTTAGTGCCCAAAAAGACGGGGACCTCAGACCCATTTTGCATGTCGCCAACCTCAACAAATCAGTAGCCAAGTCAAAGTTTTGAGTTGTCATGATTAGGTCCATTCTGCCATTCCTGCAGAAGAATGATTGGATGTGCTCTGTAGATCTCCAGAACATGTGCTGTCACATCATGATGAGCAGGTGCTCCAGGAGGTTTGTCAGCTTCCAGCTGAGAGCCAATCATTACCAGTTCAGAGTAAGTATTCCCCTTTGGTCTCACCACAGTCCCCAGGGTGTTTACCAAATGCATGGCAGTAGTGGCAACTCACTTGAGCCTGCAAGGATGCCATGTGTTTCCCTACCTGGACAATTGGCTCCTCACTGCTCCCACCAAGCATCAAATCATCCAAGCCAGGGACTACCTCGTTCAGCTAGCGTCAACCTTGGGCATCACCATCAGCCCAAAGAAGTCGCAACTTCAACCAATCCAACTGGTAAACTTCATCGGAGCTCATCTGGATACTACATGTTGCTTAACTATCCTTTCTTCAGACAGGATCTCCAACTTAAGACTCCATGTCAGACAGATCTTAGATAGTCCTGCTCCCTGGCAGGTTTTGTCCTCAGGGCGCTGGGTTCCATGGCTGCCACCATTACTCTTGTTCCAGTAGGATGGTTTTATGTTAGAGTACTTCAGTGGACTCTGGTGGTCCAATAGTCTTTACTGTCATACCCGCTAAGACACTGAATCAAGTTATCTCGAGTTTGCAGGGAATCCCTTCTCTGGTTGCTCCAAACAGATGTTCTCCAACAAGGTTGACCCTTCCTCCGGGGTCCACAGTGACCACGGACACTTCCTATTTCAGGTAGTGGGGGCATTATCTGGGTGAAATAGTCCGAGGTACTTGGTCCCATCTTGATACTAATTTGCACATAAATGTCAGGGAGATGAGAACTGTACTTCTGGCATTGCAAGCCCTTCATTCTTCTCTTCCTGCTGGGACCATTGCAATTTAAACAGACAACATGTCAGTTGTTTGGTATATCAACAAACAGGGAGGAACCAAATCTTACTCACTGTCGAGGATTGTGGCAGTGGGCAGTCTCTTCCAACTGCTTTCTAGTGGCAATGCATATTCCAGGAAAGTTAAACATTCTGGATGACAAGCTCAGCAGAACCATTCTGATGCCTCATGAGTGGACTCACAAAACTTTAGTGGTGAGTATCATATTTCAGAAATGGGATCAACCTTTCTGGGATCTCTTTGCCTCTCCTTCCAACACAAAATGCAGCAAGTTCTTCGCCCTGTTCCCTCCTCTGGGACAGTCACCAAGAGATGCTCTAGTCCATGCTTCTCTAGTCCAAGCTTGTCCCCCCCAGTCTGCTTTACGCTTATCCCCCTCTTCCTCTCATCCCCAGTTTTGTGCAGGAAGCTCAGAGGTTGAAGTGCAAAGTAATCCTCATTCCTCCTTTTTGACCTCATCAGGTGCAGTTTCCCTCCATTTGTTCTCATCTGGTTTGTCCACTGTGGACTCTGAATCCCATTCCAGATCTTGTGTCCCATTCATCAGGACAGAGCCACCCAGATCTCTTGAGCCTGAAACTGATTGCTTAGTTGCTCCACTTTCAATGATGGCTAGAACTTCTGAGCCTTCATCCAAAGTGAAAAAGATCTTGACTGCAGCACATAAACCTTCTACCAGGAAAATATATAATAGCAAATGGAAAACATTTTCAATTTGGGCCCATCAACACAATTTAGACCCCTTTACAGCACATATTCCTATCATCCTGGACTATGTAGTCTCTATTTTCCACACTAGAGCTAGTTTCTCTACTGTAAAGGTTCAGTTGTCAGCCATTTCCAACTTTCTTATTAGGGAAAACTCATCTTCTTTGGCCTCTTCTAAATTGTGCAAGGCGTTTCTGAAGGGTACTTTTCTGCTTCGCCCGCCAGTCAAAAATCCCACTCCCCCTTGGGATCTCAACATGGTTTTGCAAGCTTTGGTTGTGCCTCACTTTGAGCCTTCAGAGAACGTTGAATTGAAGTACTCATCCTGGACATCACCTGTGTCCATCAGTGACCATCACCTCAGCTATAAGAGGGTGTCTGAACTTAAAGACTTATCATCCAAGCCACTGTATTTGATCTTTCACAAAAACAGAGTTACTCTCTATACTAATACTTCATTCCTGCCCAAGGTTGCTACCGAAGGTAACATCATTCGGGTCATCAATCTTCCACCCCCCGCCCCAACTTTTAAAACAAGGGAGAGTATAAACTTGATATGCTGGATGTACATAGACAGTTACATTTTTATTTAGACAGAACAAAACATTTTAGAAAGCCTGTTCAGCTATTTGTATCCTTTTCAAAGACAAATTTGGGTAAACCAGTTGTCAAGGTCATGTTGACCAAGTGGATCTCCAAATGTATTTCTCTTGTGTAGTCTTCCAAAGGACTTTCCTTGCCCTTTCAAATTAAAGCCTATTTTGTTAGGTCTGCGTCCACGTCCTTGGCCTTTTTTGTCTAAAGTTTCCATTGATGACATCTGCAGATGCCACTTGGGAAAACTCTCATACCTTTATATCTCATTACAAATTGAAGAATATTTCCAGAAACAGGGCATCCTTTGGTTCCATGGTGCTCTGGAATATTCTTCCATGAGCACCTCCCAAGATTACTGTAGTTGAGGACTCTGTCCCACAGGTTGAAGATTGAATAAAGTCAACAACTTCAGATGAAGAAGTTATGTACTCACTGTAATATTCTATATGAGTTGTTGACTTCATTCATCTTCAACCTTCCCTCCATCCATCCCCCTTCCATATGAATTAGGACCTGGCAGTACTTATTTTTTTAACCTGCTTGAGCTCCTGAAGTATTTTTCTAGTTTTCTTTATATGTATATTGAAAATAGTTATGTTTGGAGTGATTGCATGTGTTACAGCAACAAACTTAATCTGAGCAGAAGAGGGGGGGCAGCAGGCCATTATGGGTAGGGGGGGCACTCAGAGTTTGGATCCTAGAGCTTTAGTATACAGCTGAGTTGGATCCGAATCTTGGATCTGAACCTACAGGTTGAAGACAAATGAAGTCAACAACTCAGATGGAAATTTATGTTGAGTACATAACTTCTTTTTATCCTAAGTTTGATCAAGAACAGAGCCAGATTTTGGCTAGGAAATGTTTCAGAATGGTTCTAAAGGACTAGAGGGAGGATATTGACCTGATGGATACAGGTAGGACATTTCAGACCTCAGCAACATGGTATGAGTACAGACAGTTCCAGCAGATTTGAAAGGTTTGTGAGCAGAGATGAGATCTGAAGTAGTTTACTTCATTTGATCTTCAACCTGTGGGAATACGGATCCATATCGGATCCGAGCTGGCAACCTCACAAGCATTTGCTCCGAGCTTCAAGCTCCTCCTCCTACTCATAATACACCACCTCCACCTTCCATCCCTCAGATTTCATTTGCTGTGACTATCGCTTGCATTGTGGTCTCTGAGCTCTGGTGTTGTGAGTAGTGTTTTTTCAAAGTTTCTAGCGTAAATTTAATAGTTTTGGGTGTGTGCTTTTGGTAGTGTAGGTTTTTCTCCCTTTTCTCCCCCTCGCTGGTGCATCGTGTTAGGAAAAAGTTTCTAGTTAGTTTTCTTGTTAGTTAGAGTTGCCCTCCCCCTCAGCTCTCTGTGTGTGTGTGTGTGTGTGTGTGTGTGTGTGTGTGTGTGTGTGTGTGTGTGTGTGTGTGTGTGTATCTTGAGCGTGTGGTGGGTTAGTGTGAGTCCTTGTGTCTTTATTTTTTTTTTGAGATTGCTGATCAGCCAAAACAAGTGTTCAGAAAGTGCACAGTGTGTGGCCACAAACTGTCACCTGCCGACAGCCACACTCTGTCTGTCCTTTGCTTAGGTGTAGCCCATCTTTCTTCCGGCTGCTGTATTTGCACGGTTTTAACCCGGGAGCCCTTAAGGGTCATAGGGCAAAACTAGTAATGAAGGGTCTCCTTCCTACTACAGAGGCGGCTGCCTCCACTACCTCTTCGGTCATGGCTGTGACTGCTTCTTCAGAGCCCGCCCTCTCCACCTCTCCCTCCCAGGCTGGGACTCACCGTCCTGCCTCTAGGCCTGTGGAAGTTGAGCATCGTAAGGGCAGAGAGAAAGAGAGAGAGCATAAGGCAGATAGGAGGAAGAGGTCCCCGGACTGTTTGGCTCTGGCTGGGCCTCCTCCAAAAATTCAGGTCACTCATCGACCTGACTCCCCTTGACTCCGATCGCCTAGGTTTTTCCCGGAGCCAGAGGAGCCCAGGTCATCTTCTAGTGCTTTGGTTCACCGACCTGCCAGGTCGGAGTCCGTAGCTTCATCGCGGTCCACCTTCAGTTTATCCAAAGCTGACTGGGATAAAATGATGAGGAGATTTATTTGCACACAAGTACAGATGGGAGTCTTGCCAGCCCCCTCTCCCTCTGGAGAGGGGAGCTTGCTTCCCTTCTTTACACCTATTTCTTCTTCTCCGATCTGACCTCCGGTTTCAGAGTATATGGATCCGAGAGGCTTCTAAGTCAGGGGGCTGGTGCCGATGGTACCTGTTACCTTGACACAGGCAACTACCTGGAACACGTTAGATCCAACTAGCTCAGATCTGAGTAGTTCTCGGAGCCATAGCCTGGGAGTCTGATCCGAGGGGATGGAATTTTTCCCGTTGGTGCTGACCTTGTTGGCTCACTGCCATTTCCTCAGCGTTCTGTCCTCCTTGGGCCTGGCTCTGATCCCCATGTCGGATCTGGGGAGAGCAGCTCCCTTACTGGTGTCCCAGGAAGCTCGCTCACCCTTGGCTTTCATGGCTTTCAACGTGGTGGAAAGGATTCTCTCCAATGGGTTGAGACTCCTGACTATCTCTTCGAATTCCACCCCGACTTCATCTGCTTTGGGTCCGACTCCCGTGATTTTACTGCAGGGACACCCCATGCTCGTGGAGCCCCAGATGGTTCCCCTTGAGGAACATCAGGTCGTTTGCAAGCCTGTTCCAGAGAGCCCCACTGGAGAGGTTCCTTGCAAGCATATGTGCAAGAGAAGGCACTTGGACTCCTCTCCGGAGTCCCTTACTGAAGACACTGATTTGGAGGAAGGGGAAGGTTCCCACAGATCACCTCCCGAGGATGTCTCCTTTGGAGACATTATGGAACTGTTGCTCCAGCGGGGAGGTTGGTCCACCCCAAAACCTTCCTCGGACGAGTCATTGTTCTTTGAGGCCTGTGGCATGGGCCTGTCTACTTCCTGGGTGTCCCCCCTGTGGATCCCTTAGTGGACTTGGTCACCTCGCGGGCTTGGAAGGAACCGGACACCATGGAGCCAATCCCAAAGTGCCCGGTTAAAATTTTAAGCCCTCCTGCTGACAGATCTGCCTGGAATAAAGGGTCCCCAGTAGACGCTATGTTGATAGCAGCCACCACCATGAAGGAACTAGTCCAGGAGATGGATCCATGGATCACCCAGGCAAGCGGGTGTATGCATCAGCAACCTTTTCTAAAAGGGCGCTGAACTACCTGTTCCATGTTACTCGATTTTACAGCGAGACCTGGTTAAGCAACTAGCTGTGTTGCCCCTGCAGTCCATGTTGCAGGAGGACAGGCGTACTTTCTCTGTGAAGATGGCTACCTTGAAAGCGGTCTCTAATACGTCCATGTGCCTCCTCTCACACGTTGCAGAGGGAGTGGCTAGGGTGGCTGGGTCCGGTGTTACCATGAGGCATCACTCCTGACTCCGATTGTGTCAGTTCACGGAACCCTTCAGGGCATCTTTTGCAAATGCCCCTTATGATAGCTGTTCCCTATTTGGAAAGACCGTCCGTGACACTTTGGTCCAGAGTGAGAAGGACAGGAAGACACTCTCTGCCATCGGGATCCACTTCTCTAACCCTCAAAAGATCCTTTTCTCGGAATCAGTGAGGGCAAAAGATGTGATTCCGGAAGTCTCAGTATTCCCGGGACACTCAGGGCTCTTCTTCCCCTAGAGCAGAGGGGTACAAGACAGACGCCGGCCCAGAGGCAGAGAGGGTCCGAGGAAATTTGGGTCTCAAGAACCTGTCTCGGACAGGCCCACACAGCAGCCCTGAGGGGTTGCCCGACTGCTCTGCTCTGGAGGCAGTCAGGGGTCACCTGTCATTGCAACTGACTACATGGGAGTCCATGTCATCAGACCGTTGGGTGCTTCAGATAATATCCAGAGGTTATTCAATCCCTTTTGTGGTTCCTCTTACTCCACCCAAACACCTCCCAGACGTACCACCCACGCAAAGGGAGGCAGCAGCACTAGAGGTTATCAAGCTACTAAAGAAGCGAGCCATCAAACCTGTCCCCTGAGATCAGTCCAGATTGGATATCTATTCCAGGTTCTTTTAGTTGCCAAAAAGACAGGGTACTTAAGGCCCATTCTGGACCTGTCTACCCTGAACCTGTCAGTTGCCAAAGAGAAGTTCCAGATGGTCACGTTACATTCCATCCTGCCTTACTTGCAAGAGAGTGACTGGATGTGCTCGATAGACCTCCAGGATGCCAGGATGCTTACTACCACATAAAGATGCACAGAAGCTCCAGGAGGTTTCTCCGCTTCTGGCTAGGGGCCAATCATTACCAGTTTCGAGCCCTACCCTTTGGTCTCACCACAGCCCCCTAGGTGTTCACCAACATGATAGCAGTGGTAGCGGCTTACCTGAGGCTTCAGGGAATTCAAGCTCCCACCAAGCATCTACTTTGCCAGACCAGAGACTATTTCCTACATCTTGCACACCATCTAGGAATTACAGTCAACACAGCCAAATCTCTTCTAAACCCTGTTCAGGTTATAGAATATGTAGGAGCACCGATAGAAATTTGCAGACAAAAGTCTTCCTGACCTCGGACAGAATTTGAAGCTTATGGATGCATGTCGCCTTCATCTATCAGTCCCATCTCCCTTCAGCGAAGTCAGTTTTATGGGCCCTAGGTTCTATGGCAGCAATGATCATGCTTCTACGATTTGCTCATTTACACATGCAAGTACTTCAGTGGACTCTAGCGGTGCAGTGGTCTATTTTGGATCTTCCATTGACACATCTGATGCACATAAGCAAAGTCTGCAGGTCGTCCATCCTCTGATGGATGCACTCTTCGGAAATAAGCTCCTGCCCAAGCCACAGTGACCACAGATGCCTCCCAGGTGGGGGGGGAGATGCATTACTCGGAAAGGATGGTTCAAGGCATGTAGTCCCCGATCAAGACCAGTTTGCATATAAATGTTCTAGAGATGAGGGCGGACATTTTAGTGTTGCAGGCCCTTCATGCCTTTCTCCCTGTATGAACTATTGCAATTCAGTCAGACAACATGTCGGTGGTCTGGTACATCAGCAAACAGGGAGGGACCAAATCCTACCCCCTCTGTCACGAGGCCATGAGAGTTTGGGAATGGACGATCTCCACCAGTCATTTTCTTTTAGAAACGCATGTTCCAGGATGGTCCAACATTCTGGCGGACAAACTAATCCGGACTGTTCTGATGCCTTACGAGTGGTCTCTGAATCCTTCAGTAGTGGAGCAGATCTTTCTAGTGTGGGGTCGGCCTTGCTGCGATCTCTTCACATCTCCTTCCAACACAAAGTGCAGCGAGTTCTTTGTTCTGAACCCCCTGCTGGGGGAATCCCCCAAAGACGCTGTAGTCAGTGCTTGGCCTCCTGGTCTTCTTTATGCTTACCCTCCTTTACCTCTTATTCCAAAGTTCCTCCAGAAGGCACGTCAACTGGGGAACAAAGTGATCCTCATTGCCCCATTTTGACCTCGCCAGGTATAGTTTCCCTTCCTTTGGTCTCATCTTTTAGCTTCTCCTTGGATCTTGGATCCCCTTCCGGATCTCATCTCTCACCCCTCATGGGTCCCTCATCCAAACCTGGACAGTCTGAAACTTACGGCTTGGTTGCTCCAGTTCCCTTAATTGCTAGGACTCACGGTTTGTCTTCTTTGGGCCAAGACTATTCTGGTGGCAGCCCTTAAATCATCCACCAGGAAGGTTTACCATAGCAAATGGAAGCGTTTTTCCATTTGGGCTTCTCAAAGGGATTTAGACCCTTTCACGGCTCCAATTCCAGCTATCCTTGATCTTTTTGGCAAACATTTTTCAACAGGGGGCTAGCTTGTCTACAGTAAAAGTTCAATTAGCTGCCATTTCTAATTTTCACATTGGTGAGAACTTGGCTTATTTGGCTTTTTCCAGGTTGTGCAAAGCCTTTATCAAAGGTACATTTCTTTTACGTCCTCCTGTCAAAGAGCCTACCTCCCCCGTGGGACTTTACTATGGTATTGCAAGCTATGGTTGCCCCTCCCTTCGAACCTGCAGCAACTGTAGATCTTAAATTTCTTTCCTGGAAGACAGCCTTCCTAGTGGCCATCACCTCAGCTAGGAGGGTCTCAGAACTTCAGGCGTTGTCTGTCAAGGTTCCATATATGGTTTTTCATAAGGACAGGGTTTCTCTTCGTACCAATCCCCCCTTTCTTCCAAAGGTGGCTTCTGAGATTAATATCAGTCAGACTATCAATCTACCTGTTTTCT
Organism: Protopterus annectens; assembly: GCF_019279795.1. NCBI lineage: Eukaryota > Metazoa > Chordata > Ceratodontiformes > Protopteridae > Protopterus > Protopterus annectens. Next base: position 400,278,343 of record NC_056728.1, read on the forward strand.
TTCCAAATTTCAAAAATAAAGCTGAATATAAGTTGAATTTGTTAGATGTTCATAGAACAACTACATTTCTGTTTAAACAGGACCAAACCCTTTCACAAATCTGACCAGTTTGTGTCATTCTCTAAACCTTTTTTGGGTAATCCCATTTCCAAGGTGACCATTGCTAGATGAATTTCTCTGTGCATCCTTCAGATTTACAAGAACAAAGGCTTGTGTCCTCCAGGTCAGGTTAGAGCTCATTCCACAAGGTCCATGGCTACTTCCGCGGCCTTTTGGTCCATAGTGTCCTTAGATGACATTTGTTCCGCGGCTACTTGGTCCTCATCTCATACTTTTATTTCTCACTATAAATTGGATTTGATTTCTAGAGGGAGAGCATCCTTTGGCTCTGCAGTGCTCCGGAATATTCTTCCATGAGGACCACCCAGGTATATAAGTAGCTGGGGACTCTGTCCCACAGGTTGAAGATCAAATGAAGTAAACTACTTCAGATAAAGAAGTTATGTACTCACCATAACATTCCATCTGAGTAGTTCTACTCCATTTGTCTTCACCATCCGTCCCTCCTTCCCCCTGGCCTTAATATCTTGGCATGTTGCAGAGCACGCTTTTTAGCGGCTTTTGGTCTATGTTTCGAGTGGTGACACATTTTGTGTGCGTCAAGGTGTATTGCATCGGGTTGTTTGGCTGAGGGTGTAGCAAACTCGATCTAAGGGATGGAGGGTGATGGTGGTTTATTATGGGTAGGGGAGGAGCTTGGAGTTCGGAGCTCGGATTCGATATGGATGCGTATTCCCACAGGTTGAAGATAAATGAAGTAGAACTACTCAGATGGATCGTTATGGTGAGTACATAACTTCTTTTTTTTGGTCATTGAATCATAATGACCAGTTGGGAGTATTGTTATGCAGAATGGTATCTAATGCTGAAGAAGCAGATGGATGCTGGATAATTTTATAAGTGGTAACAAGCTGCGTATATGTTAGTTGATGAGGTAGATCTAACTATTTTAGGTTTTTTAGTGCTATACAGTGGTGGGTTCCGAAAGGGGCATTTGCTACAAATTTATCACTTTGTTATATTGTTATCTTTGTTCAAGATTGGATTTTTGCAGTGCCTGCTGATTAGTAAGGATGAGAGTACCATGAGGTAGTGAGGGGAGGAGGTAAGTAGGGGCAAGTGGAGTTCGAGTTGTATTGATGAGAAAGGTATTGACTCTGTTAAACATTCCTAGTTTTGGGTGAGTGTCTGAATGTAATTCTTTATATGCAGGTCAAATTTAACATTATCATCCACTATCATTCCTAATAATTTGCTATAAGAAGTGACTTCAGTGGTTATATGTTTAAGAGACAGGATTTAAAATTTTGTTTTTTTCATGATATAGTGATTTGGGAGAAGAAAAGTACTTTTTTTGGGGGAGGGGGGGTGTTTGAGCATGAGTTTTGAGTTACAAATCCAAAGTAGCTGTTAAAACTTCCTGAGTATTTTTTTTAGATGTGCCAGGTTGTCAGATCTGCCTTATAAGTGTGGAGTCATCTGCATATTGCATTAGGAAGGCCTGTTGTGTGATGGATGGTAGTGAAAATGTTAAAGAAAAGGGGACCAAGGATAGAGCTTTGTGTTACACCAGTGTTGAGTGGGAGATATGAAGAGAGGATGAAGGGCTGTTTTACTGAGTGATACCTATTGGACAGGTAACTTTTGAACCATAGAACGGTGGGCTGAGGTAAACCTAGTGACGACATTTGCATGTCGAAGGCTTTAGACAAGTCTAGAAATAAGGAGGAATGTAGTTTTTCATTATCTCTAGATTAGAAGTGCAGTGTTAGTACTACTGGTGGGATGGAAGCAGTGATGTGTGGGGATAGGAGTTCTTCTTGCAGGAGATAATTTAGCAATTGTTTTTTAATGCATTTTCAAGTATTTTTTGGAGGGGGTGGGGTAAGGGTACTGTAGGTCTAAAGTTAATAATATCTGTCAAATTTTCTCCTTTGTGTAGATTAATAATGTGTGATTTATTTCCACAAACAGGGAACATGGGATTCCTGGATTAACCTATTCACAAGGATTGAGACATGATAAGTAATGTTATAGGCTATTTTAAGATGCTTGCTTGGAAGGTCATCAGCTGCAGTAGAGCACAGTTTGAGTTTTTTTAAGTTTAGTGGTATACAGGATGTGGTTACAGGTTTGAAGGTGAAAGTGGATGTGGTGATGTGTGGCTGCTGGACTTGGTGGGGACTGGATGCTGTAGAATCCCTGGTTAAGAATGCCATACTATCTGTGAAATAAAACCTGAGTTATATTGCAGTTTCAAGTGATGAATTATTGGGAGAGGGGATAGGGTTGATTTTTTTGGCCTGCATGTAAGAATACTTTAATGGCTGACCAGATTTTTTTTAGGGTCATGTTTACTATTGTTCTAAAAATTCTTATAGTATAGTTTTTTTGTCTTCACTTGTTAGCTTTTTAGTTCAAGTTGCTGAGCATTCTGAAATTTTTGAGAAATTGTGATGTTTTATTTTTTTGCCATTCTTTCCATGCTTTTTCTCTATCCTGCATAACTTTTTTTGTATATCCAAATTGCTTTATTTGCTTTTAGTCCCTTTGAGGAGGTGTAAGGCTATTTAGGAATGCTGTATTGATTTCATTTACAGCATCATCTTAGGGGAGGATTTTTTGGATATTTCAGTTAATAGATGATAAGGTAGTAATGAATATTTCTGGGTTGAACTTGGGACAGGTTGCTTGTTTTATAAACATGCTATTTAAGTGGATGTGTAAGATGTCTAGTTTTTCTTTAATTTTGCCAAATCTTTTGGGTTTCTAATACCATGGCGGGAATGGACCCCATTCCTAAGTCAAAGTACGATTAAAGTTCATGAAATTAGTATTGTTTCAATCCTTGGTGTCAGCCAGAAGTGCTCTTTGGGGCACCCGCAGTGGGCCCAGTAATGACTTCTTCTGCAATTCATATGGGGTTACATGGATTGGTAACATATGTAAATACGATTGTAGATTCTGTTTTATAAGACCAGTTGATCCTACTACTATTGGAACTGTCTGGGTATCTTTCTTCCACATTGCTCTCATTTCTGCCTGCAGATCCTGATATTTTATGACTTTATGTCTCTCAGTACTCAAGACACTGTAGTCACTGGGTGTGGTGATTTCAATGATCAATGCTACTTTTGTCTTCTTTTCTTGGACCACTATGTCCAGTTTTCTGGCATCTGTCTTTTGAACTGTTGGTAATGGCAGGGGGGGGGGGGCTCGTGCTATCGGACTGCAGCCCTCCCACCTAGAAACAAAAGAAATAAAAAATGTGAAACATAAAATTAAAAAATATATATATATATATTTTTTATGAGTACTGCTTCCGCGCATGCGCAGACACACTTAGACTGCCCTGCAGATGCCCAGGAATCTGTGCGAACTCTGACTGCCTGAGTCAGCAGTCCAGATACAGGGAAGGTATTTTCTGCCCCGTGCCCAGGAATCTGTGCGGTAGACGACCGCACAGAACAGAGGAGCTCCGGACTGCTTGATCCACAGACAGGACCAATCAGGAGAGAGGTAAGTTGAGTTTTAAGCTCTTGCAGGGAAGGTTTGCTGCTTCGAGTGATTCTGGACCCATTTACAGGGTGTGTGTGTGATTCCGGACCCATTTACAGGGTGTGTGTGTGTGTGTGTGTGTGTGTGTGTGTGTGTGTGTGTGTGTGTGTGTGTGATTCCGGACCCATTTACGGGGTGTGTGTGTGTGTGTGTGTGTGTTTGCTAAGAGGTTGACAGCTATGGTGAGAACTGAATTCACTAAATGGTAGCCATTTAAGTTTGTCTTCCTCTGTTTCAGCTGATTTGGCATAGTGGTATGTTTCTCTGACTGTTTTGCACAGGGTCCCCTGGGTTCAAGATGTGGCAGTGAAATGTATGGTGGTAACACAGCATTTTATTTTAACAAATTTCCAACATTATGCAAGCAATGTTTAAAATGTGTCCCTAGTTTTTGGCCTTTTCTCCCCCCTCCCCCCCAATAAAGTTTGGCTTTTTCCAGATTTCTTGTGCTGCAAAGTTCAGAGATACAGCTGAGTGTCGAGTAGATTTTACAAGGAGCTGAGAGTTTAGTGCTGCTTATGCTAAGTCTGCTTGCATTGTTAATAGCACAACTGGTAGTGTACTTGTTTTTGATGCAGAAGGCTGTGGGTTCTACTCCCACAGTAGGTAGATGCATTGCTGATACTGTACTGTGTTGTAAAGGGGGTGGATGCTGCAGTCCTTTTTGGCAAAGATACCTAGTAACTATGAAACTGTTATCAGTTTGCCGTCCATTCCCTATTGCGGTATTACTAGCTTATCATTTTTTTAATGCATGCAACATAGGCAATTTATTCTTTAAGGGCAATAGGCACTTTATTTGTTGGTGAAACAATGACATATAAAGTTGTTTGCTAGCAGCAACCTCTTTATTAGTTACAGATTTCTTTAATGTGGATTTTACTACTTCAGAGATTGTGCATATTTATTGATACTGATGGACTATAGAAGGTTGAGTAGACTTTTTATGATGGAAATGTTCTGAATTGGGCAGTTTTGTCATTGGTACATGCATTTTGTTTCATTGTTTACTGGAAAAATGTTCAAAGCAATACATTTAAAATGCCCTCTAACAACTGTGCTGTATTGTACAAGGAATATAATGTAATACAGTCAGGAAGGTGTATCAAAGAGCATGTGTATGTTTCATGTTCAAGGGGCCTATGATTTTGAAAACAGCCCATAGTTAATCTTTATCTGCCACTGGCAAAATGTATTTTCTTTGAATGTGGGTTTCAATGCTGTTTCAATGCATGTGAGTTTCAAGGGCAGAGAAGTTTTAATGCTAAGTCTATTTTCATTGTGAGACTGCATTGCTTTGTTTAACATATATCTATTAAGGTTTGTGCTGTAAAATGCAAAATAAAACTTTCAAATGAAATCTAAATCATCGCAGAAGTAAAGCAGTATGCACATTACAGTGTTTATGGTAAATGGGGCAAAATAACCAAGGAATGGAACATTGGAATGGCTGCAGGGGGAGGCTCCATTCGACCATGATTTTGTGAGGGGGGGGTAGCCCCGGATGAACTATACCTCGCAGTTGTCCATATTTTTGCAGAATGAATAGATATTTGCTTCTTATTTTGGTTTGTTCCTCATAAAATTTTTATTTTTTTTTATTTTACATTTGTTAACCGGGAGGGTCCGACTGGATACAGGTCCATTTTCAGCGGAGGCCTGGGGAGAAAAGCTCCATGTTACACTCTTAGCAATTATACAGTTCTGTGCAAGTTTTAAGAACAAATTTAGGTGTTACATTATTTATAGTAGTACAAAAAGGAAAATTCCACAGCATATAATGCATTTGTTAGAAGTAATAAGTAGTAGAAAATTAACAAGATTTTTTTTTATGTATATTCTCATTCACAATACATTAGCATTTGTAGATATATATATATATATATATATATATATATATATATATATATATATATATATATATATATGTATATATGTTGACATCCACACATCAACAATATAGGTATTGAAGTAAGACCAAGATGAGAATATGAAGTTCTCTGATAAGGTTTATACCTTTCTCAGATACAGATTATAGCCTATATCAGGTACAGATGTTGGTATTGTAGTGAACAGGTGATAGTATGTTTTATCCTATTGTAGTGATGCTGAGTTTGGATGAAAAGCAAGGATATTAACAGGGCTATGTATGGAAAGTGTTAGAGAGAAGCACTTTAAATGCACCAATTTGTGGTTTTCTAGCAATTCATTTAGGAATGAAGTCACTAAATGACAGACATTGAGTTTCAGACGTCATAACCTTCAGAAAAATGCATGCTAATGCAAGACCTGTTATTCTATCAACTGTCTTAAGTTTATACAGGAGCAATTTTTAGTAGTGTTTGTATGTTCCCCCAATATATTTGGCCTTGTCCAGATTTCCTGCATTAAGAGGTTGAGAGGTACGTGCAAATCGCTTTGTAGAATTAGGAATATCCAAACCTCTCAATTGTCCCCAATTTTGGCTCAAAATGTTGCTCTCCCCGAATAATCCCTCCTCAAAATGGTAATTTCGGAAGAAAACGTGGAGGGTTTACAATTATATATAACTGTAATGATCAGAGTTATAGATTACTTTTATTTCAGAAATGCATGTAGATGCTCTTATTTTGTTAGCTGCTCAAGTTAACAGTGTTAATATTAAAAAGGTGTCTCTTTTTTGACAGGTTCCCAGCTGTATTGTGTGGCAACTTTATACTTTTGCATCACATTTTTGGTCTGTTTTTCATAAAATTGTGGTTTTCTGGCAAATTAGTGGCAAGTCATTAAAGAGTGAAGTTAGAAAATAATGGCAGACATTTGAGTTTCAGATTTCATACCCTTCAGAAAATTCGTACTAATGCATTATCTAAGTTAATAAGAGCAATATTTAAAAATTGTCCTTATTTTTTGGCCTGTATCCCACTTCTAGTTCTATGTATGGCTTTGTCCAGATTTCTTGCTCTAAGTTTGAGAGGTATGAGTGTCAGAGCCATCACCGTCAGCCAGAGACATTTCAAATTGTGACATACTTGTTGCACCCCACTCCCCATTGTAGTGGCTCTGGATGTGTCCAAGGAAGGCAAGGAGCAGTTATGCAGTGTAAGTGTGCAGAGTATTCCCCGATCCAAGGTAGACAACAAGTACGACCGTGGCTTTTCATCTGTCCTTGATTTTGCAGAATGTTCTGGTTTTCTGTCATATTTTTATACTGTTGATTTATGCTTCTTATTATTCAGGAAATGCATGCTGTCACAGTGCCCTGTTGCTCTGTTTAAGTAGCAATGATTTAATGATCATCAGGTAAGCTTGTTGGAGATTGTAAGATGCAAGTAAGCTTTAATAAGCATACTGTTAAAGAATTACCAGCACTGAAAGCCTTTTCGTTGTTGCCATGCAGAGAATATTTACATAACTAGATAATGTATAAGCCTTGGGTATTGAAATGCATATGACAGTATTTGTAGTAAAAGGACAGGATTACAGTATTTTCAGAAGCTCATTACATTTGTTGGAGACTTGCAGTCATCTTTGCGGGCTTTACCCGTAAACTAAACAGAATGCCAATCTATCATGTGTGGTCCATAACTTGTGCAGGAATCCTTTAAGCAATTTATCTTGAGCTTGTTTCTTGTTTGCTGTTCATTTTTTACTTTGATCATGTCTTCCACATGAAACAAGTAGATAGTTGTGTCAGGCAGCAGTTCTTTTTTGGATAAGAAACATTTTTACAAGTGGGGGTATCACAGAGATTGCTACTTTCAGCATGTTACTTGGTAATTTTATAAAGGTGAATATAAATTATAATTAGAACTGCAGTGCAAGGAGTAGTGGTTTGAGTTGAGTGCTGCTTGTTTTTTTATACTTGATTTTGACTGGCATTCCAGTAATGTATTTAAAAAGTAATTTATTTTTTCATGCCTCACAACCTGTTTCCATCTGTATATTAAGTAAGTTGTCATGTAGCCAATGCATTGAAATATTTTTTTCTTTCACACTTCATTTTGAATCTTGATTGGACTCTCGTAATGACTGTTTGGCACCCAGGGCAGCGTATTTAATTAAAGTTCCAGTTTTTGTGGTTTTGAGCATAGCCCCACCCCTTTCTGGTTGACCACGCCCCTTCCCAATTGCCCCACCCATTCAGCTGTAGTACCCTAATGTTTGCACAATCCCCAGTGCAACAGTCTCACCACATTATTATCCCTTTCAGTGTACAGTCCTTTTGCCATTTGTGTGTAGCAACCAGCCATTAGGTGTGCAACTGTTTCCAATTCGGTTTTACAAAATGTACATTTGTCTATTTCTCCCACATGTTCAATGGACTTTGTAAACCAGCGTGTAGGTAGCCCACTGTCTTCTGCCACCAATATTAACCTTTCATCTCTTGCTTTGAATTTGCCTCTCCTTAAACATTCCTGCATTCATTCCTGATCAACATGAGGTTCTTCCTGAAGTTTTCTATACTTGCTACTGTATTTATGCTTTTTCCACATTTCTTGCCTTCTCATGTGGTCCTTCACCTTATATTCTTTCTTTTGTTTTTTTGGCACATTTAGTTGCTGCCTGATTTTTATATACTTCTGGTTTGATTTCCATTCCTGCTTGACGTCGATATGCTTCTGCTAATTTAAGCAGAAAACTCATCTTAGATTTATTCTCCTCATGTTTCAAAACTTTCACTACATTTGGATCTTGTGATGTCAGTAGATATGTATGGAGTCTCACGATTGCAGATCTATACGTGTAATCAAATTCAAGGAGGCCCAGCCCTCCTTCAGAACCAGGAAGATATAATCTTGGTATACGCTGATTTTGATAGATCATTTGGTAAGCATGGAGCATCCTTCTTGTCTTAATATCTTATCTAGCTAACACTTTTTGGGGCCAGTCAGTCACTCCAAAACTATAAGTTAGAACAGGAAAAGCAAATTGGTTTATAGCTTGGATCTTGTTCCTAGATGTCAACACAGTTCTCAGGATTAATTTAAGTCTTCTAAAATATGTCTTGTTGTGTAGACTGGGAGATGGTTACTGAGAGAATATGACATCATAGCTGTGGTGGTGAATTTGCTAGGGTCTTATACTAAGATCCACTCTAATAAGGAATTAGATGTCTTGCTGTAATGTGTGAGGCTATTAATTAGTTGTGTGAAACCATATATGTTTATGTTAGATGTAGGAGTGTTACAGGTTATGTCCCTCCAATTATTATTGATGTCACCTAGTAGTATTTTTCTTGTGGAATTGTTATTGACATCCAGTGTAAGATATCTTCCAGTGTAGCTGTATTTTGCCAGGAGGGATGTAAGGGACAGTAATGCGAATGTGTTTGTTTGTTTATTTTCCTGAAAGTAATCATAAACTCTGCTAAATTGGATTTTGGTATTGGTTTGTTGCCCGACCCTCAGGTCAGTTATTACAGTGAGAAATCAGTTTATAGCCAGTACAAAGTAATTGAGAAGGAAGCACAAAGTAGAACAGTTTTTCTTTCATTTACTGAATGCAGAAATTAGGAAACTAGGGAGACGAATTAATTGGTGTATACAATGTAATCTGCTGGACAAGAGAAAGGACAGTGGCCCACTAATCAGTGGTCCTTAGAGTAGAAGGATTACACCTTTGGGGACGAATATCACAGCCACTTTCTAGCACAGGGCAGGCATGCATTTAACTAGTTACCTGTAGTACATAAATGCTAGCGTGATTCAACATTTTTCAACATTTGGAAATCCATTCATGTGTGGTATACAGTGCTTGGGTTCCTAATCTCTAACTGGGAAAGATAACTGTTTGGAACAAACCGAAAGTCAGTATAAATTTTGTCTAATGCATAACACATTTATGTTTGGTGAGACATGCTTTACAGACAAGAGGAACAGTTATGAAGGCTTACTGCGCCTTCTCATATGCTAAGTTATTTATAAATGCTTTTGAGAATAAGATCTTATTTATATGGATGTTTTCTTTGTACAGAATGTAGTTTTATGCATAAGACACATTGATGATTTGATATTTTTGTGCAAGGATAATTCATTTTTGAGGTACCTAATGGTGATGAGCAGGGTAGTAGGTTTATATATGCTCTGCAAACTTCAAAGATTAATTACTTTGATGTAACTCTTGTTGAGGAGCGTGCTATGTATTTATAGTAAATTGTTCAGAAACTATTTTCAGTCAAAACTTTTTAATGTACAGTTGATGCTTACCCTCCACACTGATTATGTTATTTGCCATATAGTGAGCTTATGAGAGTGCAGAAAAACGCAGCTTGAGAGTTGGACTGTGTTTTTATTAAAGTATACGTTGAATAAATACTGAAAGGAAGATGTTATAATCTACAGGTACTTAAGTCAGGAAGTGGTACATACTGATTATCAGAGGTTGGGGTGACAGGTTTCTATGGAAATAGAGCCGATTCATGAAAGTAGAGGACAGGATTCTAAGGCAAATGTTTGTGGTACTTTGTTAGACTGGTCATTTAAAGCTGTTGCAGCAACAGTATTTGTATTATGTTGAATACATTTTTGTAGTTGAAGTTAATCAGGTGTGGATTAGAGCTACTAAACTGAATTTTTGTGACTATGGTGAGAAAATATGGTACAAATGAAAGATGATGTAATTACAGAAGAAAATATGCAGAGTATGGATGACTGCATGCATAAAGCTCTGCCCAAATAAGAAGTCAAGAAGCAGAAGAAGATCATCTAGCTTTTTGCATAAGATTTGGGAATTGTATTATATGTGGTTATGCATGAGTTAATACAGATTTCTACTGTATTATTAGCAGATTTTGTGAGGACAATGTGACATCATTTTACCTTTAATTTCTCCTAATCTTTTCGGTTTCTAATACCGTGACAGGAATGGACGCCATTCCTAAGCCAAAGTACTATTGAAATTCATGAAATTAGTATTGTTTCACTCTGATGTCAGCCAGAAGTGCTGTTTGCAGCACTAGCAATGTGCCCAGTAATGACTCCTGCAATTCTTACAGAATTACATGTAGTGGTAGCATATCTAAATATGATTGTAGACTTTTTTATAAGACCTGTTGTTCCTGCTACTGTTGGAACCATCTGCAAATCCTGATATTTTATAACTTTGTGTCTCTCTGTACGCAGGACGCTGTAGTCACTGGGTGTGGCAATTTCAATGATCAGTGCTACTTTTGTCTTCTTTTCTTGGACCACTATATCCACTTTTCTAGCATCTGTCTTTTGAACTGTTGGTAATGGATGATCCCATGTGATGTAGACTTCATAATTTTCTATGACACTTTGTGGCTTATGTTTCCACTGTTTTTTAGCCACTTCAGTACCATAATGTTTGCACAATCCCCAGTGCAACAGTGTCACCACAGTTATGCCTTTCAGAATACAGTCATTCTGCCATTAGTATGTCTCAACCAGCAACGAGGTGTGCAACTGTTTCCAATTTTGTTTTGCAAAATCTACATTTGTCTGTTTCTCCCACATGTTCAATGGACTTTTTAAACCAATGTGTACATAGCCAACTATCTTGTGCCGCCAATATTAACCTTTCATCTCTTGGTTTGAATTCGCCTCTCCTTAACCATTCCTACATTTGTTCCTGATCAACATGAGGATATTCCAGAAGTTTTCTATACTTGCAACTATATTTATGCATTTTCCACATTCCTTGCCTTCTCATCTGGTCCTTCACCTAATATTCTTTCTTTTGTTTTTTGGCACATTCAGTTACTGCCTGATTTTTATCTACTTCTGGTTTGATTTTCATTCCTGCTTGACGCTGATATGCTTCTGCTAGATGAAGCAGAGAAGTCTTAGATTTATTCTCCTCATGTTTTAAAACTTTCACTATGTTTGGGTCTTGTGAGGTCAGCAGGTATGCGTGGTGTCCCAAAATTGCAGATCTATACATGTAATCAATTTCAGTGTGGCCCACCCCTCCTTCGGAACAGGGAATATATGATCTTGGTATGCACTGATTTTTATAAATCATTTGGTGAGCATGAAGCATCCTCCTTGTTTTCCTATCTTATCTATCCAACATGTTTTGGGGCCAGTCAGTCACTCCAAAACTGTAAGTTAGGACAGGAAGAGAAAATTGGTTTATAGCTTGGATTTTGTTCCTATATGTCAGTGCTGTTTTCAGGGTTAATTTAAGTCTTCTGAAATATTCCTTACTAAGTTTTATTCACCTTTGTTCATGTTTTATTGTTGATCCATTATCACTTCCCAAATATTTATACACTCTTCCTTGTTTCTTTTATATCACAGTCTTGTCCCAAACTGATGCTTTCCTGGTGTTGCAGTTTTCCTGCTTTAAAGGTTGCCTTTGCACATTTATCAAGACCAAATGACATTCATATGTCATCTGAAAAAGTTTTCAAAACTTGCAGTTGTGTTTTCAGTTCCTCATCTGATGAGCTATACAGTTTTAAATCATCAACAAAGAGAAGATAAGAAATCTTTGCACTTTGTTGTTTTCTAGGAGCTAAATTATAGCCATGGCCTAAGTTTTCCAGTATGACTTTATTTAACAGCAAATGATCCTTTGTTCCATATGGCCTTCTTTTATTGCACTTTTGTTCTAATGCTATAATTGAGTTTTCTTCTAATTGACTATAAACTCTGTTGGCATGAATTCCCGAATATAGTTTATACATCGTTGGAAGGCATGTTATTGGCCTATAATTTTTAAGGTAGCTTGCATAGGTTCATAGGTTAGTACAAGGCTAACTGTCCTTGCAAGCCATTGTAAGCCTAGCCAATTATCCCTTGTGAGACTCAAATCCTGCACCTTGTGTTTGTAAGGCAAACACCTTAAACATTAGGTCACCCTCCCAATCAGCAGGTTCACTCTTAAGTAGGAGCACTGTTTTTCCTGTTGTTAGCCATGTTGGTGTCTGTTTGGTGTGTGCATACAAATAGTTCTTACTCATGGCTAAATCTTCTTGCAAAGATGCTAATGCTTTTGCCAAAAGTTAGGTACTGCATCTGGGCCTGGGGTTTTCCATTTAGAAGCTTGTCTTAACTGTATTTCAATCTGTTGGTTGTTACATCATCCCATTTCATATGCTGTACTTTTAAACTTCTTATTCTTTCTTTAACTTCTTCTATCCATTTAGCATCTTCTATTATGTTCCACATGATCTTCATAAGATATTTCTCCAAATTGATTTCTTCTTTTTTTGGCAGTCTTTCAGTTCCTTTTACCTTGTTTCCCAGTTTTCTATAAAAATTTTTTGGGTCATCAATAAATTGCTTATTTTGTACTTTTCCTTTATATTTATCTTCGTATTTTCTAAGTTTTTCCACCTCTGCTGAAATTTTTAGTTTTTTTATTTGCGACAGTGCATGATAGATCCTGGTCTCTTCTAATATTGCATATTGCTTTTATCACCTCTATCTTTCTTAGTATTTTTGTTGACCTGTTCTCTCTTCTATAGTCTCCTAACAGTGACACTTCTTGTCTTAACTGCTTTATAGTTTTCTCTATTCGATATTACCATGTTGCTATTCGATTTCTCCCACTCCTTTCCCTCACTACCCTGTGTTCTTGTGGTAGAACTTTATCAGCTGTTAATTTAGCTGCACAGTAACATATTGTATTTACTTCTGTTATATCGCATAGATCTCTGTGAACAGTCCTAATTACTGTGTTCATTTGTTTTATCAGACTTCTGATTTTTTGGGTTTTATTAGCCTTCTGCAGTTTATTTCTTTTATTGACCTTGATATATCTATGTCCATTAAATCAAGCAACTCTTCTCTTAGCTCGTTTTCTTCCAAACTGAGGGCACACCCCTTGTTTTCCATTTCCTGCGGGCATTCTATAGAAGGTTCTATGGCATCTTCCTGTGGCACATTCTCTTCAATTTCATCCTGTGCCATCCGTTGCTCTATCATTTGGGAACTCACTGGCCTATCACTCCTCAACATTGACTGTGTCAGAGTTTCCACAGTTTCCTGTCCCTTCCCTTGTTGTCTAGCTTTAAGTGAACTTTTATACTAGTTTTCTGTGGAAAGCTCCAAAGTATCTTCATATGGCACCTGACCAATTGCTTCCTGTTCCACTGGTTTCCCTTTAATTTGGATATCCATTTTTCTATCCTGTTGTGGTGCTTTCTGAACTAAACTTTCTACACTGAATCCTTCACTTCGCAGGTACTCCATAACCTCAGTTTCTATTTCTTTAACTTCTCCATTACTAATCTCCTTTTCCTCTTTGTCTTCTTATTTTTTATGTTGTAAAGGTTTCCATACCCATATTCATTTGCCTATATTTCTCCAAGTATTTTTGGTGCTGCTCTTTTTATATTGGTTAGTTTTACATTCTCCTTTGCATAAATATTATACCATATTAAATCTCTTTTTCTTTCCCATGTCCATATTTCTTCTTCAGATGTTTCCTATTTTTTTTTTGCTTCTCCTTACTTTGTGGACTCACTCCATCATGCAGTGACGTAACCTGTGCTAGACCTTCTACACCAAATCCTTCACTTTGCAGGCACTCCATAACTTCAACCTCTATTTTCTCAACTTCCACTTTACTAATCTTCTTTCCTACTTTCCATCTTTATGATATTATTTTTTTATTGTGAAACTTTCCATATCCAGGTGCGTTTGCCTGTGTTTCTCTTTGAATATCTTTGGGGCTGCCTTCTTTATATTAATTAATTTGGCTTTCTCCTTTGCATAAATATTGCACCATATCAAATCTCTCTTTCTTCCCCATGTCCATATTTCTTTTTTATACTTTTCAAATATCTCTTGTTTTGTTGTTTATATTTTCAAATTTCCTCAGATTCTTCTTTTTCTAAACAGATCAAAGTTTCTTGATCTGTATACTGTTTTTCACAAATCTGTTGTATTAATGAATGCAACTTTTCATTTGAAGCTTCTGACAGTTTTTCTTGTGGAAATATTTTTCTTTGCTCTAATTTCTCTCTTAATCGTTTTGTATATCTTGTGTCTGGAAATTCTGGGCTTTTTGCGTAATAGTAACAGTACATAATTTCTTTCTTATCCTCAATAGTCCAGTCTGTTGTCTTTATGGCTCTTCTTTGACCTATCAGTTTTTGAGATTTTTGTGGACTGCTACTTCCTTTTACAAAGGGGGCCATCCTCCCCATGGACCTGGCCTGGCCCCATTGCAGGATGTTTCCATATTTTGAGGATTCTACACTATAATTTTTTTCTAGTCCTGGCACCAGTGCGCCTTCCAGGATTGGGCTTTTTTTATCCTGGGTCTTGTGCTTCCAGCTATCTCTTTTAATTTTTGACCTACTTCTGTCACCAATATATGTTATATAAATACAGTCTATAGATCAGTGTCGCCTTGGTGAGATTTTGTAGAAAACAGAAGATACCTCATGAAGATACTCACCAAGACTTGAGGATGAATTCAATTTAAGCACTACTACTCTCCTTCGCTTGCTGACTTTTCATCTCTCCATTCGGACCCTCTCATTTTACCAGTGAGGCAGAGGTGATGTGAATTATGAAATAAAGTAGTGGAAAACCATAAGCAAATGATACGTAATCAAAATAGCTGATTTTGCTAGATGATAAGAGACCAGATTCCAAAAGACTTCCTCTTAGTGTAAGTGACTTACTCTGGTGTAAACCTGCCACAGTCCTGAAGGGCTTGTTCTCAGTGCAGGTGTCCTAATTTAGTGTGAGGCTTGCCTATAAAGCAGGGGACCAGATTTCAAAAGATTTGCTCTTGGTGTTAGTGACTTACTGCTGTGCAGTACACTAGAGTAAGTCTTTTGGACCAAAGTGTGTAGCAGAATTTGTGACTGAGCAGAGTATTAGAAGGAAAGGAAAGCACAGATTGTTGATGGTGTAGTTATCTAGTTTTACTAAGAAAGCTAAAGTATTGAGAAAGCATATTGGTTACCATTGATCATAACTGAACAATTGATTGGGTGACTGTCAGTGATTCTGGTTCATTAAATTTTTTTTTTATATGCAAAAGAGCAAAAGGTTATGGCAGATGTGGCAACCTAGAAAAAAGATGCATAACAGAGGATAAATGGATGCCATGGGATCAGGATTTTTATAATCTACTTTGTTTCAGAGATGATGATTTACAGAGATTACAGAATGTCATGGGCATAAGATAAAGTACAAATTGATATTTCCTACATTGTTGAAAATGCTTTCCATCTGAAATGCAAATGTTTACCAATTTGCGTTTGGTGATGGATAGTATGTGGAGGCTGCCTTTCTCTGTTTGTATTGTAAATATTTAGTTATTCAAAATAGATGTTATAATTCTGCTTTTTACTGTATTTCTCTATCTGCATTATAAATGCTTTGCTTTTCTATGAAATGTGGTATCTCTGAATATTTGATGTACTAAACTGCTGTCTTCTTAGGCCTAGGTCATGGCTGAAAAGGATATGAAGGCTTTTCCACCTATCTGGTTGCCAGATGGCAATAAATAAATACTGTCCTATGAAATAGAGGATACTGTTACTTGAAGTACTGCAGAGACTGGTGCTCAGATGTGTTCTGTTGCAGTAGAGCATGAGTATTAGTTTGCAGATTGATGAAAATAGTCAAGATCAAATATTTGTGTACTCTCTTAGAACTATACTTTCCCATGAAATATTTTCTGTTTTACAAAGTGTCACTCGTTAGTCTCTGTTACAAATAGTAAGAAGGCTTGGGGTTTTGTTCAGATGCTTTAATACATACCGACGCATCAGGATGGATAATAACATCTTTAAATACGTAGTCAAATAGAGCGTGCATACATACATGTTTACATCTCAACAGCTAACTACAAAATTGCAGTCAAGTATTTATACTCTATTGTAAGCCCTTGGATAGCTTCTTAAAGGTATATACACATGCCTGTTGACCTACATCCTCCTTAAAAAGATTGCCCTTCATGCAAAATAATAATAGAGCTAGGCATGCATTTCTATGTACATTAGAAACAAAACACAGTGTTCATGTCCAAGTTGCTTCATATCTGCTACAGGGTTTAGAGATTCAACCATATCTTATGACATAACAGTTAGGACTAGATTGAACAACAGGGACAGTCTGCGGTGCACAACTCGTATCAGCCACCTCTGGATTTGTCATAGGAACAGGAATGTCCTCTGGAACTTCCTCTGGAATTGGAACACCGTACAACTCACTCTGAGTTAAAGAGTGTCTGTCACAGGCTATGTGCTGTGGTGTAGGCTGTGACACCGGTCTCAAATGTTTCCGATCTACTTAAAAATTGCTCTTTCTGATTCTATAATGTACAGTCTCAGCTCTGGACCAATATTTTTCACGACACCAATCTGGTCATAATTCTTGGACATTTGCATCTTTACCACTTCTCCCTCTAGTAATGGATTGAGCAGTCAACTGGTCTTATCGCAGTAGGACTTTGGGATAGCCGCTTCCTCAGCAGATTGTTTATCACTGTCCTGTTGTTCTTGATACATGAAACCAACAATTGACTACTGAGTGGTGATGTGGTTCTGGTTTGTCTCCACAGAAGTCTCTGAGCAGGTGAACCAAGATGTGTATCACAAAGAATATTTCTGACATTCAAGAAAACATAACTATTGTCTCATTTTGACTTCTCAAGTAACTGTTTTGCACTTTGAACTGCACGTTCCTCCAAACCAGACTGGACTACTTGTGACATGAGCAAAGGCCAATTCTTCCGCAATTCTTTTGAACTGTTGGCTTGTAAACTGTGTGCCATTGTCAGAAATAACTTTATGCGGACTTCCATGCACAGCAAAATAATGTTTCATCTTAGTAATGACAGTACTAGATGCTAGGTTGGGAATTAAGTAAATCTTGAACCAAATGGAGTAAGAGTCTACTAACACCAAATAATGTTGGCCATTCCACTCTAAGGTATCAGTGGCTACTGTAGTTCCGGAATCTGCTTAAGCTGAAGTGGTTCTTTTTTTTTGATGAGGCTTAGTACTGTTACATAGTGAACATGAAGAAAGTGCTGTCTCAATGTCTGGTGACATAGAAGGCCAAAATACTCTCTCACCCATCTTTTGATAGATTCTGTTCCTGGGTGACCACGATGCAAGATAGTAATGTACTCAGGTTGCAAGGATTTTGGAACAATGACTTTCTGACCTTTCATTATGATATCATTATGATACCTTTGTCTGACAAAATCTCATGTTTGTGTAGAAAATAAGGTTACAGTTCTTGAGGGAAGCAAGATTGCTTTGATGGTCATACTTGAATGATAAAGTGGTTGAGCCTTTGTAAAACTGGATCTGTGGCTGTGTGGTCTGTCAGCTCATCAAGACGTGTGGAAGAAAAATTTCTCACTTCCATGACTTCAAAATCATCAAGCAATTGAGAACCTTGATTGTTATTCTATTCATTGGTATTTCTGGGTTATCTGGATAATGTATCAGTAAGATAAATAAGGTTGCCTTTCTTGTAGACAAGATTGAAATTGTACTTTTACAATCTCAGCATCATGCGTCGTGTGGAAGAAAAATTTCTCACTTCCGTGACTTCAAAATCATGAAGCAATTGAGAACATTGATTGTTATTCTATTCACTGGTATTTCTGTGTTATCTGGATAATGTATCAGTAAGATAAATAAGGTTGCCTTTCCGTTGCAGTCTGGCTGGAGCTGAATGCATAGGTTTTCTCAAGACTGTGACTAATGGTTGGTGATCTGTTTTGATCTGGGTAGGTCTACCATAAACATAATCATGGAACTTCGAACATGCAAACACAATTGCCAAAAGCTATTTCTCAGTCTGGGCATACTGCTGTTTAGTTTGGGTAAGAGTTTTCGATACATAGGCAACAGGTTGATCCTCTTGTAGCATGACTGCACCAAGTCCAAATTTCGAAGCATCACAGGAAAGTGTAACTGGTTTGTGAACATCAAAGTATCTGAGCGTCGATGGACTGGCAGTTCTGTGTTTCAGGACATCAAATGCTCTTTGGTGTTGCTCTGACCAAGAAAAGGATGCATCTTTACGTGTCAAGTCCTGTGAGTGGTTCTGGTAGTTGGCTCACGTCTAGAATGAACTTGCCTAGGTAGTTGACCATTCCAAGAAAACGTTACAGGGCATGAACATTGTCTGGCACTGGCATCTCGAGAATGGCTGTTTGCTTTGAAGGGTCTGGTCGCAGGCCAGTACTCGTAAATAAATCCCCAACATAAGGAACTTCTTGTAGCCTGAATTTGCATTTCTGTGCATTGAGCTTAAAATTCACTTGACATGCCCTTTCTAGAAATTTACTGAGGTGTCTGTCATGTTCTGCTTCATCACGACCTCCTACCAGTGTGTTGTCTACTATAATAGTACAAGAATAGCTGGAAAAAATTTGCCCCATTGCACATTGACGTTGAAAGACTTCACTTGCAGAATTTTTCCCAAATGGCATTCTGAAAAATCTATACCTGCCAAACAGAGTACTGAAAGTAGTAAGCATTGAGGATTCTTTTTCAAGCTGAATTTGCCAAAATGAACTCTCTGCATTTAAGACAGAAAAAATAGTGGCACTTGGCATCAACGCTGCGACTTCTTCGAATGTGCGCATTGGGGGATGAGGTCTTTTTAGCACTTTGTTCAAATCTCATGGGTCAATACATATTCTGATGTCATCTGAGCTTTTCTTATGAGCTACCACCATGGAAGATACCCATTTTGTTGGAGTTTCCACTGGATAAATTACACCTTGTCCACCATTTTGTCTAACTCAGCCTTGACTGTCCTGCATGGCTATTGGAACTTTACATACTGGCCTGATAACTGGACTGAAATCTGAGTCTAACTTCATGGAGTACACGACTGGAAGTTTGCCTAGTTTGTCTTTGAAAAGATCAGCATAGGTAGAAAAAATATACTGGGCAAAATTAGAGTCATGGTCTTTTAAGCTAACATGATGGACTTCCTTGTTAAATGAAATCAGCCCCTTGTCAAAGAGTCTTTGAGCCCTAATAATGCCTGGATGTGTCTCTTGACCACATAAATTAATAAATCGTAGTTTCTTCCTGCAGACTAACAGGAAAGCATAACTGAGCCTTCGGTTTGAATTTCCTCCCCTCCATAAGCAACAATTTTCGCACACCTTGCCAATTCAAGCCTTTCACCTTTACATACAGTAGCAAACGTTTCTGCAGACATAACATTGCACCTGTGTCAGCTTTGAGGTCTGTGGGTTTGCCATTTATCTGAACAGTACAAAATACTTCATTCTTGCCCCTTAAATAACTGCATTAACCATTTCATGAAGCGCTGACACACCATCAGCGTAAAGAGTAGGCTTGTCACAGTCTGACTGAGCAACTCATTTCTTAAAATGTTCCCTTTTTATAAAACTGTGTGGGCCTTTTGATTTACAAAGTCTTTTGAAGTGATTCCATTTACTACATTTGTGGGATTGTTGACCAAAAGCAAAACACGTTTCCCTTTTGATTTATGACTTCCACCACAATTACAGCAGTTGGCAATGAAAGTGGATGGAGGCCCATGCTTTGAGTTTGCTGACTCACTCTTGTGCTTCACTGAGACTGTGCGAAGTCTGGATTTTGCTAAAAAGTTCTAGGGTTTACCCTTAGGTGCGGCAGGGGTTGCCATGTGCTTGGACCTGATTCTTTTAACCACGTGCTGCATACTATCAATAAGAGCTTTATTACTGTGCCTTCTAGTGCTGCTCTCATTTGTAAGTATATTTGTGTGCTTTTCTGTAAGCTCATATATCTGACAAATCTCTATAGCCTTATTCAAAGTTAAATCACTGTCAGAAAGCAAAATCTTTCTCACAACATCATCTTTTATACCACACACAAGTCTGTCCTTTATCAACTCATCCCTTAAGTCACCAAATCTGCACGTTTTAGCTTTATTTCTTATGCCAGTTATATATACACTGCAAAAATGTCACCAGGCTTTTGATTCCTTGTGTAAAATAAGTGCCTTTCCATTGAAACATTTGTCTGGAGGTTGCACATTTCTCTAAATTTACATTTAAGCACTCATTGTCCTCCCTTGACTCAGCCTGTACAACAGTATGATGGTTTTCCCCCTCTTCAGCATAGATAGCAGGTGCATAGACAAATAAGCATTCCCTTTCTCTAGCTTCTGATACAGCTAAATTAAGTAGAATAAATGCTTTTGTAAGGTCATCTTTATCAGAAAATGCAGCCTGAATGAAAATGTCATACTCTTGCTGAAACACTCTCCAGTTGTCAGCAGTATTACTGTCAAACACAAGTGCACTGGGTTTTTGAAATCAGTCTGCTCTGCCCACAATATATACACAAACACACTGAAAATACGGTCCTTTGTAATTATGTACGAACAAACAATCCTGTGAGCTTATAACATCCAAATGCACAATAAACTCTTCTAAATACTTTACTTTCCAAAATATGCTCTGTAATGGCTGTACTCTGCCTTAGCAAAATAGCTTTACTGTAATACTGCACAAACATGCAAACACTTTATACACTTCTGATAACTCAGATATCTTTCCTTAATAGGAAAATACATATGCTTTGCGAAAAATGCTGTTGTTTCCCATTATTTTATTTGTTTTATGCAATCGGACTTTATTTCAAACTTTTTTGGTAGTAATTTGAGTATTTTTATCAATATTGTACACATTTGTTTATGCAGAAATTATTGAGAGCATTCTGTATGCCTCATTTCATATTATGTGAATAACAAATAGTGCTGAGAGAGATTTATACCTGAAATTCATTTATGACCTGTTTTACAAAGTTTGCACAGTTTTGGGATGGTCCACTGCTGTGTATTCCACCAACATCTAGATAAGTGCCTTAAATTATTTTCACCAAGCCATTTTAAACTTCATGTCCCTTTAGTATGCTGGTTCTGACTTCATGCCCTTTTAGATATGTCGTTTCTGTCACCATGTCCTGTAGACATGCCACTTCTGACGCTATGTCCTTTAGGCATGCTACTTCTGACACCATGTCGCTCATTCATCTCTGTTACAAATAATAAGAAGGCTTGAGGTTTCATTCAGATGGTTTAATACATACAAACACATCAGGATGGATAGCAGCATCGTTAAATATGAAAAAACTAACTAACCAACAGAGCTTACATACATACATGTTCACATCTCAACAGCTAACTACAAAATGGCAGTCAAGCTCGCACGTGCTCAATATTTATACTCTAGTGCAAGCCCATGGATAGCTTCTTAAAGGTATATACACATGCTTATTGATCTACACAAAAGTGTGCAATGTCTGGAAAATATGAGGTTCTTCACCTATTGTATGCTGAAAGGAGACTTGGGAGCCAAATAGGTGACTTCTACTAGATGTGTATTAACAGGACAATTTTATGGGGACATGTATCATTTCATTATTACGGGGATTTTTATTCACTATATGTGGTAAGGAGGATTGAGAGACAAACAGTGATTCTTGCTAGATATAAATACATTGTAACACTATTGATTGTGGTTATCAGGACTAGTATGGGCATGTGTCATTGTATTGATAACTAGATGTAGATGACCACTTTAATTTGTAATGTCATGATGGCTAATAATAGAGGGGGGATGTGCTACTTTCCTTTTTGCATTAAATGATCATAGTCAAGCATGTGAAAGTGTTGTACTGTAGTAATATTTTCAGGATAAGACCCTAAACAAGATTGTTAGGTTGTACTTGTACGTACATAAGGGACACGCTCTGTCTATTGCACTAAGTTGCTGTACACAGATACACAAGCAGAGTTTACTGTATCATTTTTTAACAATCTAAATCTGTTCAAGTCATTAGATATTACATTTCCTGAGGTATGACATGTCAATGAGATTAACTAGATTTGGCAGGGTCTTTTGTAACTTGACTTTATAGAACTGTTAATTTAAATAATAATGAGTGATTGTTAATGCTAGAAAATGGGGGATTGTTTTGTAATAAAGCTATTTAGGTTCATGCATTTTAACTGGTTGGTTTGTTGAACATTTTCTATAATAGTGGGCCTTTGGAAAATGGCTGGACTTTAATGAAACTGTGACTTGTCTTTTTTTATAGGTATGTTTTAGTTTACATTGTATGCATAAAAGCTGTATACTTTGGATTTTTTATTTTTGATTTTTGACCATATGAAAATTATACATTTTGGACTGGATGTTTACTTATATAAATATGTTGTGAGATGTTTATATTGAAAAAGATGTCTAAGTAAGGTATCTGTGTGTGAACTGGTTTTTGAGTGACTTGGATATAATTTGAAAATATATTGGATAAAGTCAAGGATCAAGTTAATCTCTTGGATGTTGCCTTGATAATGTGGTTGAGCTGCCTTTGCCTCGTGTGGGGGTGGGCGCACAGTACAGTGTTATTTTGACTCATGAGGGTTTGAACTGGGCTGGGTACATGGTGTGATAAAATTGATGCACATACTTGTAATGTGGAACTTAATGTTAATTTACTCACGTTCATTTGCTTCTTATTTTTATCATGGTTAAGAAATTGCTTAGTCATACAACTTCAGTATGGTAGATGTACATTATCCCTCTGGAATTAAGTCATAAGATTGTAATTACTAATTGAGTCCCTTTTGAACTTTTGATGAAGTAGCTGAATTGCTTCCTTGGAAGAAGCACTGGAATGAAGTGAGTTGGCTGGTACATCCTTGAAAAACAAAAGAATGGTAATATAGAGTTTGGAATTGAAGTTTGAAACTGATATCTAATCAGGGATCATATTAAGTGTTCATATGTTAATGACAGAAGTAGGGACATGTATGCTACATTTGCTGTTGTTATTAAGGATTCCTTGTTAAGTAACAGAGTACAACACTCAGTATCTGTTGTCTTTGAAGGGATTGTGGGTGACATCTGATAATCTGAGGGTGAGCATTTATGGGTTTTTGACAATGAGGGAGAGAGAAGCTGAAATTTCTCTGATGTGTTAACAGAAGATTTTTGCTGTTATTGTTGGTGTTTCGGTTTGTTATAGTACATGAAAGCAGAACGACCATGAAAGATTTGATAATTTTATGGTGTGATGGGGAGACCATGATGATTTAAACAGAAATATATATGTGTACATTCCCAGCACAGAGTTGTCATATGATGACAGACCATGCATTTGTTTGCCTGAAAACTGGGTAAGGGGGATGAAAGTTTAAAGATAATGAGGTTGTGTCTTGGGCTAGTGATGCATTTTTAAAATAGAAGGTTGTTTGTGGTGTCTAATGTGGTGATTTGGCTTGATATGAACTGTGTTGTTATGAAGTACAACTATAATGTGAAGACCATAGACGTACTAATGAGTAACTTGAACATCATGTTAACAGGAGAATTGTAATGCTGACATATCATTGCTTTAAGAATATGAAGCAAGTGGCAAGTGTGGGTTAATATCAAGTTGTGTACTGTTGATGTTAATGTTTGTTCTGTTTTATGTTTATACTAATCTTTAGTAATATTTATTCCAATGTTTAGTAAAAAAAAAAAGTATGACCAATAATTTACTTCTAATGTGTGAGAAACTAATGGGCTACAATCCATTCTGTCTCTATAGAGATAACAATATTACTTTTGTTTCTTTAACTAAGGACTACTTATCATAGTATAGACTTGAGATCCAAGCTGACCTAGTCCATCCTCTTCATACTGTATGACTTTTGTCACATGCTTAAGTCAGATCAGCAGAGAGAAACTTTCCAAGGCTGCAACTCTTACCCCTTATTCATGAGGTATTATTTTCCCTTATCTCTCAAGATCTTTATTGCTGCTCAATGAGATCACATTGGAAACAGTCTTAGTCTCCTTATTGGTTTTATTTCTTATAATTTCTTCACTTATTATCTTTGTATTTTGTGTAGAAAGTCCTTCTGATTCCCCTATCTTTATGATCTTTCCATTTTATAATTTTCATATTAAAATTTGTAGTCAGTCATTTTTCCTCCATAGTAGGCCATGACTTTTCACTCCTTTTCAGTCACTCCCCATTAACATTATTTAAGTTGCGGGGGTGCTAGCCTGTTGACTGCCTAGGGTGCCAGATGACCTAGTTATCGCTCAGTGAATAAACCTTTTAATCTGCAAATCTGTTGCTTACACTCCTTTAAGAAATCTGCTTTGAGCCATTTCATTTAGCAGTTTATTATTTGCTTGAAATGTTACATTTGGTGGTTACTACAATCAACACTGAAGTATAATTTACCTTATGTTAGTGAATTCAATGAAGCATGCCATACTCTAATAGGAATAGGTTGAATTTTTTATAGGCATTGCACCAAACCAGCAGATAGATAACCATCACATTCATATCTAAGTATATATTCTGTAAATGTTATTTTCAGTTTAGTGAATGACAACCACCACTGCAGGTCAGTATCCTTTCTATTGACTCTTAGATTTTACAAAATTCTTTGATCAGCATATCTTGTTACTGTTCTTGTCATCTGATTGGCCAATGAATATATTGCTGGTGCAGATTTAAAATTATTAAGGATTCAGTATTTAAATTGTTCTGTTCCTTTAGGGTCACTCCAGTTCTGATTAGAGGCTGACCTGTTTTTAGATGATTTGGAGATTTTTTTCATTGATAGGAGCCATATGTTTTTTCAGAGTCAGACCTTTGAGGTCTTTCCAGCCCATTTCCAGGCTGTGTTGTTCCACTACCTGCTGTGCCTAATCCGGATTGCTAGTCCATGGTACATTCACCATTACTCCTCTCAATGTCTTTGTTTAAGAATCAGACACAAAGCCAAAAAACAATTTGACAAATGCCCAAAATCAAGGACTGTTTTTAAATATTGCTCAATTTCACTTAAAATATTAATAAAACAATAGGTTTTGCATTGGCGTGCATTTTCTGAATGACAGTAAGTATAAAGCTCTAATGCATGGTGTAATGATATGAGGTATTGCCTCCAGCTATGCCAGGAGAAGTAGGGCAGTGGATGTGTAACATATGGCAGCATAGATAGCTGGAGTTTTATAAAGAATTGTATGTCATTTGTATATCAAACTGATTTGTACAGGTGCTTGTGTTGAGAATATATTTGTAAAGCTGCTTGTGTTAAAAAATGTACTGACAGTGGATCCTGCGGGACAGATGGGAAATACACATGTATGTCTGACTGTTTTCTAACTGTTGAAATGAATATATGGTAGCAGAGGATACTGGAAGAGAAGAGGTTAATCTCAGTCCAACTAACTTGAAAAATAGTCTGAAATTAAATTACCTGGTTTAGACCATAAAGATTGTATCTTACAGATCTGATTGCAGCCAGGGACAAAATGTCTGTGAAAACCAGGACTAGGAATCCTATTGTATTCTTCTTAGGAGTGAACTAATTTTCTGAAATGATTTTATAGCTTCCAGATGCTACAACACACATCTTAGCAAAACTCTGTGTGTGTGTATGGTGATACATATGTGCTAGATTCTGGTTCATTTTCTAGTAAAGGGGGTAGTGTGTGAATCAGAGTCAGATGACCAGATGTATTTGATGTCATTGTGTAATCCAGCACTGAAATGATGCTTTAATACTAGATGTGACAGAAGTCTCGGGGCGGTCTAACAAAGGAGGAGCATTCGCCTGCATCATCTTGCCTTCCTCTAGTAAGTGAACTAGGGGACAGTAATTCTTTAGATCAGTCAGGAATATATAGTGAGATTAGTTAAGTATTGTTTTTCTGTATCTGTGTGAATCTTTCCATCAGTGTTATTTTTAATATTTTCTGTGACTGAAACTCTGGTGTTGATTTTAAATAGATATTTAGTAGTTTCATGTTCTTTTATTATTTATTATTAAATATATTTAAACTTTTCACTGTGGATGGTCTTTTAGCGAATATTTTAACCTTTGAGAGCACTTATATTTATTTGGTGACACTGTGGCCTCTCCTGAAAGTCTTGCTGCATTGGTCATACAGTACCCTTTGTATTAGTATTAATTTTACTCAGCATAATTGGAATTGTAAGAGCCTTAGAGTAGCTGGCTTTGGAGTCTTCTGACGGCAGCATCTACGTTATAGTCTGGACAGAGGGAGAATAGCTGATAAATCTATGCCAGCCTTTCCCAGTCGTGTGTGTGAAAATCAAATCTCAAAGAATGTGTGTATCAACTGCTTGGAGCAGGGACACAGAGCGGGTAGTGGACATCTTGGCTTAGAGCACTTGGTTGAGGACTCACCTCTACAGCTATGTCAGTGGAGAGACTTATTTAGGGCCTGATGAGAGAGAGGGAAATCCAGCCCTAGAACAGAAGTACATTCTTTGTGTGCTCTTAAGGAAAATTGTGCTTGGTGCAGAGAGCTGCATCTGAAAATACTGTGTATATCTATTGATTTTTTGTTCCAAGTGAAAGTCCCTAACAAGTTTGAGTGGTAAGGGTTGAGGTTTCCTGATTACTGGCCCAGAGGAGGGATGTCACTCATGTTATTACTGACTTACTGTAATCCTCATGTTTTTCTTTTTTTTTTTTTTTGATAGAAAACCAAACATTTTATAAGGGTCAGTGCAAAAATCTGTGGCAAATCATGGACAGTTAATAGCTATCCCATCACGTAAAGGCATGCTTCTCAACTCAAGATTTTTTGCAGAATGTCCAGTTTTTGCCTTATATTTCTGGCAGATCACTGATGATTGAAGTCACTAAATAATGACATACATTTGAATTTCAAACTTCATATTTTTCAGAAAATGCATGCTATGCAAACCCTGTTGTTCCAGCAACTTTCTAAGTTTGTAAGAGCAATATTTAAAATCTGCCCCTGAGTTTGCCCCCCCCCCCCATTATTTTTATCTTTGTCCAGATTTCTTGCAGTTGTTGAGAAGTATGCATGTAGGCAATTCCTTGGATAGTGTAGATCTGTTAGAGGTGACAAGACATTGAGATACAAGTCATCTTGGTAATTAGAGAGGTGTCTACAACCTCATGACATTCTGTTTTGGACCTTATTACAGTAATCTGCCAACACAAGTCTTCCAAAGTGTGATTCTTGGTTTTCTTGAGATGTATGCCTGATTATTTTCATTTTATGTGCAAAGGACTTATAGCGGCAAAGTATGAGGAGGAAAACTTTATTCTACAAAATAATTTTTTAAATCTGTAAATTCAATTCTACAATTATATGAACAAAGCTTTTACTTTGGCTTAAATAGATAGCCTTCTTATAGTGCATTACTTCAGCACACAGTAACAAGCTAGTTTCTGCTGTGTCTACTAGGAGACAGTAAATGATTGGAAGTGGCCACTGATTTATGATTATTTTGCTAGGGCCTTATTTTGATGGGATCCTTAGCAACTTACACAGTTTCCTTTATCTCTCCTCATACAGGTTTTCTTTATCAAGAGATGCTTTGTAAATCATTTCCATTCTTACATCCCATCACCTTTTTTTTCCACACCTGCCTGATGCACTTGTTCTCAACTTCATGAAAGTGGCTCCCTCTCTTATACATGTTGCTGTGTCCCCCTACTTGTACAGGCACCAGGATTTGTTAATGCTGTAGCTGAGTTCAGAGACACTGGGATGTGTTCAGCCTCCAGCTGTTCATACCTGAGCAG
This sequence comes from Protopterus annectens, assembly GCF_019279795.1. NCBI lineage: Eukaryota > Metazoa > Chordata > Ceratodontiformes > Protopteridae > Protopterus > Protopterus annectens. The sequence goes on from NC_056728.1 coordinate 400,306,464, forward strand.
TGAATAGTATCTAGATTGATCTTGTGGTATTAACACAGGAAAGTGTCAATTTTTGGGGATGAGACTTCATCTGTCTTCTGGTATTCATTCTTCACCCCGTATCTTCTGGTATTCATTCTTCTCACCTCCCTTGGCTGCACAAGTAGTCATGTCACAGGAGGTTTATATATTTCCATGCACCCTTCAAATTCTTGCGCCAGATTCAGGTATGTTTGTCTCACAGGTACACTTGGTCACTGCAGAGAAATGAAAAACCAAAAACAGATTTGGCAAGTAGCCTCTTAGACCCCTTCTGTCATGACTACCACCCACTTGTGTACCTGATCCATTTCTGACCTTAGGCCACTTTCATTCCACATAAGTGCTTTACATGTATGACAACAGTAGAATGATTGGTTCATCAAACTCCTTTTGTGGTTTTAAAAGGGTTCAGACAACATCATTAACTTGTTTCTATAAAAACTAATTTAGCGTCATCTGTGCTATGGATGACATTATTGTTTTCATTTATGTTCTTATTTAGGTTGTATAAATATCACTACAGATGTTATGTAGATAGTACGATGTTATTAAATGTCAAGCAGCCATGTAGTTATAAGGGATCAGCTTATTTTATTTAAACAAACACATTCTTTGTCACCTCTTTGAACACAGTATGTGTAGACAGGCTTGAAATTAATTACGCAAAAGGCAGTTCCCCCATTGCTACTGCCATATATTATGTACTGTTTATAGTGAAAACGTTTGACTTTGCAGACCTAAAGCTGAAAATCTTTAGTTACCTTCTGACATGTCCAAAAGCAAAACTGTTCACCACTCTCAAAAACTAAATGCAATACTAATGGTTTTAGAGCATTATTTTTGTCACCTTGTGCATGTGACCATTTTGCTTTAAATGAACCTGGATGCCACCTCCAGTATTGCTCCTGCCTCACATGATGTGCACTATGAATAATGGGCCAGTTTGGCTGATGTCTTTTAGACCTGAGGAACAGAAGGGTGCTCTTGAGACCAACACTCTAAAGTAGCCATGTCTGGCATTGATCAGAGCCACATATTACAAACTGCAGAGTTAGTTGCTGCTAGTAACAACAGAGGGCTTGATGTGCCTGCGATAATGAAGGTGTGTGTGCACTCAGCAGCACTTCATTCTGTTGTCATTTAATAGAGCTGCAGGAGCGTGGAGGGCCCAAGTAGCTTTGCAGAGGACAGTTGAGCTTTTTTTGAACAGTTACACAGAGCATGCATCCTGATCTTTCAGTAGTACCTTGGGAGCTGAAATATGTGTACTTAAAGACCAAATCAAGTTCTGATAGCAGTTTGACATTGAAAGGTGACATAAAAGCAGTCATTTTGTAGGTCAGTGCGGCAGGTTAAAACATTGGATTTCATATATACTTGCCTCAGTGGGGATTTCTTGCTGGTGGTAGTTAGCCAGAAAACTGAAAGAAAAGGCCATTATAGTAAAATGACAAAAATGCCAGCCCTTTGACTACTTCATGAGTAATGAAATTTAAAATTGTCAGGTATTTACCTTGTGTCTAATAAATTGTTTAAAAATTACAGTCATGCACCTGTGTTAAGGGTTATGTGTGCTACTGCATAGAGTGGTTGCCTATGCCATCACTGTCCTGCCATATGTAAATACATTTTGAGTGTCGCAAGTTGCATAACATATTATATGGTTAAGCAGTTTTAGTGCATAATTTCCTTGTACTTTTTTCTTTACAAGTGCTGTTTTCACTGAAAATTACATGTATTTTTACATCAGTGTTCCAGTTCTTCTGTAAAAGCGCAGAATTTATCACACTTAGTTGTACCTTATTCTCCTTACTGATTAATTAGGTCCATTTCAGAATGCTGAACAGGGGCACATAGTGATTTAATAGAGCAGACTGCCTTGGGAAAAAAGACACTTTGGCTTGCAGATGTTTGGGATGATGCCAGAGTATTGGGAATACACTGCACACTGTGTTTCAAGTCCATTTCTGGTGTAACATGAAAATGGCCTAGATTTTAAGGTTTGGAAATGTGTAACATCAGCATGTGATGGAGAATCAAGAAAAATGCTTATTTGTCAGAGCATGCTGAAAAAAGGCAGCTTTTCTTGAAAGGTTACAAGGTGATAGCATAGAAAACAAAACCAGATCTCAAATGCCTGAGGTATAACAATACACTTTATTAGCAAGCAAAGCTTTCAGCAAACCACTTTCCTTTTTCAATGCATAATAAAACCATTTTAAAACCACTGTTTTATATACAGTCACATGACATTAAATGACCAATCAAGTTTGTTCCACAAAAAAGTCAACATTTCATTGCAAATTTAAGATGACAGTATTAATAAATAACTATATAAATAAAAACTTTATTTATTTATTTGACATTTGTTTACCAGGGTGGTCTGACTGGGTCTACAGAACCCGTTTTCAGAAGAGGCTTGGGGAGAAAAGCTCCACATACAGTACAAATACAGTATAATCCAATACAATACAAATGACATTAGAAATGCTATACAAAAATAAGTTGAAAGAAACTATATTACAAAATTACACATCTAGACAATTCTGTATGGGTAAAACATAGATAGTAATAGTCACTCTCACCATATGCATAGCCTATGAGTAATTACACATCTAGACAATTCTGTATGGGTAAAACATAGATAGTAATAGTCACTCTCACCATATGCATAGCCTATGAGTAATTACACATCTAGACAATTCTGTATGGGTAAAACATAGATAGTAATAGTCACTCTCACCATATACATAGCCTATGAGTAATTACACATCTAGACAATTCTGTATGGGTAAAACATAGATAGTAATAGTCACTCTCACCATATGCATAGCCTATGAGTAATTACACATCTAGACAATTCTGTATGGGTAAAACATAGATAGTAATAGTCACTCTCACCATATGCATAGCCTATGAGTAATTACACATCTAGACAATTCTGTATGGGTAAAACATAGATAGTAATAGTCACTCTCACCATATGCATAGCCTATGAGTAGATAGTGTCCAAAAGTAGTATGTAGGTAGTGCACTGTATGGCATTAACTGTTCTAGCACATGAAAACATAGAATGCTGGTTTCAGTTTAGGAAAATAACAGCTAGAAAGTTAGTTATGCAAAAAGATAGTGAGAGAGTTAAGAACAGAGACATTACAGCTTCAGCAGTAGCTTAAGGATATGGTATAGAAAGAGAGATGGAGTTAGGAGAGCTTTAGGCCATTGCATACTGTGAGGGAGTGGAATCTGACAGAACAGGAGGATGAGGCTAGTGTGGAAGAAGAGGAAAGAGCTGAGCATTAGGCAGGCTTTTATGCAGGAGCAGAGCCATGTATTTTTGAGATGATTTTTAGCATTTTTTGAAATGGGTTAGGCCAGGCATAGAGCTGATAGCTAGAGGTAGTGAATTCCATAGTATAGATACAGAGTAAGAATGCAGAGTATGACCTGGTTTTCCTGTCGGTTTTGAGATAACTAAGAGATATTTGTCTTCTGATTGTAGGTATCGATTTGGTGTGTAGGGTGTGGCTAGATTGGCTAATGCAAGGCAGGCAGTAGGCTTAAAAATAAGTTTGTTCAAAGCAGATAGCTGAATAAAGGCAAGTTGGTTAGAGAGTTCAATCCAGTTTAGTTCTAGTAGTGGTTTACAGTGGTGTGTGTGATATCTAGAGTTTGTGGCAAACTTTGCAACTTTGTTGTAGCACTGTTCCATCTTGCTTAGGGTAGAAGTTTGTGAGTTAGTTAGGATAGGGGCACCGTAAAGAAGGGAGAGAAGTAAAAATGTTTTTGCAAGGGTAGTTTTGGTTGCAGTAAAGAAGTGTTTGTTTCTGTATAAGAGTCCCAATTTTTTTCTTTATATTTTGCTGTATTTGGGAGTCGAATGAAAGTTTATTGTCAATGATAACTCCTAGAAGTTTGGTTTCCTGCACTGTTTGTATGACAGTGTTGCCAGATGCAAGGATGTTGAAATGATCAGTGACAGGGGAGGTGTTTTTGTGGTGAAAGAGTGCTAGTTTAGTATTCTTTGGTTAAGAAACAGTTGGGCATTTCTTAGCCAGGATTTGACTGCAGTAAAGAACTGTTGAATTTTTAAAGGTAGTTCTGGTAGTGATTGAGCAGTACAGATTATGGTGCAATCATCAACATATTGAATGAGGGTTCCAAGGTGAGAGGCATGTGAAGGTTGTTTGTGAAAATGATGAAGAGTAGGGGACCGAGAATGGAGCCTGGAGGGACTCCAGTAGGGTTGTGGAGAAAGGGTGAGAGTTCATTGGACCATCTCGTTGCTTGTTTACGATTCTTGAGGTAGGTCTGAAACCATTTTATATGTTATGTGAGAAGCTTAAGTTAAAACAGTGTGTTCAATAGTAAGGGGTGAGACACTGTGTCAGAGGCCTTGGAGAGATCAAAGAATACTGAGGCAATATAGCATCCTGCATCTCTGACATTGTTCACCATGTCTGTAAAGGATAATAGGGCTGTAGCTGTGCTGTGGCTGGGTCTGAAGCTATGTTGTGTTTTGGCTAGAAGATTGTTTTTCAATAGATTTTGCATTACCTGCTGATGGATACCTGTCTTGAGAATTTTGGATATGGTTGACAAGATGGATATAGGATGGAAATTTGATGGTTCAAAAGAGTTGCCTCCTTTGTGGATGGTGGTGATATGAGATTGTTTCCATATGGTAGGTACGTCTGATTCAGATAAAGACCTGTTTATAAGGATACTGATTGGGAAGGTGATTGAGTTGGCAGCCAGTTTGAGGTAGTGTGGTGGAAGATTATCAGCTGAGGTTTAGCAGGGTTTGGGTGTCAGTGGATATGGGCTGAAATGAGAATGGGGTTTGTAAGACACTTTGTTGAGTAGGAGGGTTAGTAATGACAGGGTTAGAAGTAGTCGATGGTATAGGATTGATGTCTAACAAGGTTGATGGGAGGGGGGGGTTCCAGCATAAGGGGTGCTCGTTAGTAGGTTTGATATTGATTTTATGAAGTGCTCTTTAAAGGTGTTGGCTATTTGTGATGGAGAGGTATCAAGTGATGGGTTGTGCTCTCTGTTAGTTCCAGTGTTAAGTAGAGAAGAGAACTTATTTATAATACATAACATATAAAAAAAATAGATAAAGTAAAACATGTCATCTTAATAATAAGAAGACAAAACAATTTTCATCTTAATTTTACCCCCTTATTCTTTAATAGCAGTTTTAAACTGGCAACTGCGTTCAAAACTGGCTCCTTTTCAGCCTGCAACCTTATAATACAATTATATTCAGCTGTTTCAGTTTTATTTTTAACTTCAGCTCCCTTTTTACTTGAAAATGTATTTTGTATTACTCTAAATTTAAACGTATGTGAAGTGTTGTTCTTTTTTTACATGTCTGGCTAGGGAGTTTGTTAACACCCCTCTTCTTATCTCTGAGAGATGCTCAGAGATGTGTTCTTTTAGTTTTGTGTTATATTTTCCCATGTAGAAAGTTTTGCAGCTTTCACAGACAGCTTGATACACAACATTTTCAGTATTACAAGTAGAATAGGGCTCTCAGGTGATCTGCATAGGACATGCTGTCTATGCCCTGCATTCTTTTTGTAAGGAACCTCTGAGGACATTCCAATTGTTGCATGTGCTGGTCAGATACATACCGAAGGGGGCATTGTACTCAATGATGGGCATAACGATGACCAAATACAGTGGAACAATGCCTTTCTTAGACCTAGGTGCCACTCTCTTGCATATATGTTGAGCAAGATAGACTGTTTTCTTACTTCCTTAGACACATGTTGGTCAAAAGCCAGGTTACCATCTATATATGTACCCAGATCCCTGACTACTGGCTCTACACTTATGGGTGTATTATCAATTAGGTCATCTCCTAAGGTAGTTGATATCCCAAAGGGTACTGTTATGCATTTCTTGGCATTGCGTTTTACACAGTGGCTTAGGAATAAGTCATTTGTCTGTGTTAGTCCTTCCTGTGGAATGCTAATGCATTGGAGGATTGTATGATTGGTCCCAGTTTGCAGTCATCTGCATACTTGATCAGCCAGAGGCCATTGAAATTGGCAAAAAGGACTAGACCCAGTACAGAGCCCTAAGGGACTCTGATAGTGATCAGCTTCTTTTTGGAGGCAGTCTCCCTTATCCTAACTTCTTGGATCCTAGCTAGCTATCCAGGGGGTAACATAAGGATTTATGCCTATATCTATCTATCTATCTATATATATATATATATATATATATATATATATATATATATATATCTGAGTTTGTTTACAATACCTGAGTGAAGTATTGTATCAGATGCCTTAGCCATGTCAAGGTGGGCAACATGCACCATTTTGCCATTATCCATTGCCATTGGTGACCTACTCAAAGATGTCCACCAGGTTGCATAGCCATGATCTGCCCTTGATGAAACCAAACTGGGTTGGATCCAGTGTTTGAAGGTTTTCTATGTTTTTTAATCATTTCCATGGCAGTGCATGTGAGACTAGTCAGACTTATGGGTCTGTAGCTCCTGGGGTCCATAGATGGCCCACCCTTGCAGATGGATGACCATTGCAGTCCTCCATTTGCATGGCACAAAAGCTGTCAACAGTGACTCCAGTGGTACTGATATGTCAGGTTTCAGGCTATTTAGGAGCCATCCTGAGGTATTATCAGGGCCCATATATGCAGTGTTTTTGAGCTTGGACTGCACTTCTAGGACCTGCTGCCTTACGGATAGTTTGGCGGTGGTGGTGTTATTTTGAGGGTGGACAAGGAAGAGAGGAGGATACAATTAGTGCTAAATTTGTTGATCAGCAGATTTGTTGTTATCATTTGGCTCCATGTTGGTGGCTCCATTTACAATCAGTTATGTATACTGCTGTGTGCTGCCTTTGAGGTTTTGGACATAGCTAAAGAAGCCTTGCTGTCCTCCTCTGCCAGGGAGGCTATACTTACCTCAGATTGGGCTATAGTAGACTTAATTTGCCCCATTAGTTGTGTTTTTAGATTGATTAGAGTTTTTTATCATGCTGGATATAACTGATAGTCTTAGCTATGTGTTGTTTTCTTTGGTTGTACAACCAGCTTATGTTTCAGTTCCACTAGATTACTTTTTTTTTAAGATTTATTCAATTTTCACTTAAGACATAGGCAAACTTACCTTTTTATAAAAGAAAACAAACTATGCTAACATTTTCACAGTTGCAAACATTTTACATCACTTTTTTTATACAATTACCGCTAATCGAGCATTACATAAATTACTCAATTCTAGCCTCCTATTAAACTTCACTCCTCCTCCAAAACTTTATTTTTCATGTATTGTTCTCACAGTTTCCATTTTTTTCTTTGCAATTTGTGACTACCATGTTCTGCAGATCCCTTTTCCATTTCATTTATCTATTTTACAATGTAAACTACATCAAATATATCTGGTTTAGACTTTGATTTCCGTTTTCTAGTAGTTGCTTTTTTAGCAGCCATCAGAATTAAACTTAAGGCCTTACTATGTCTAGGGATTTCAGATCCTGTATCTCAGCTAAAGAAAATCATTTCCTCACCCAATATTTCTGGAAAATACTATGTAGGAATTTTTTAAAATCTGTCAACTCATTACACTCCCAAAACATATGTTCCCAGTTATCCTTTTCATCCCCATCACACATTGTTTGCCAACTACCTGAGGAAAGATTCTTTGGAGTCTGCTTGGGGTATAAAAAATATGGTTTACTATCATTTAGTTGAACTGTACTTGACTGAAAATCAAATGTTTGAAAGAATTTGCCAGTGACTCTTCATATCATGCAAGTAGAGCTGCATCTTATCAGAGACAGACCCTCCCACTTTAATTTTTGCCTCTGAATCCTCATATATCCTCCCAGTTGACCTCACTATTGTATCAGGGCATGCAAATGCTTCCATTGCCTTACTTCTAAAATTCCAGCTTCTTCTTCTTTCGGCTGCTCCCGTTAGGGGTCGCCACAACAGATCACCTGTTTCCATTTCTTCCCATCCTCTGCATCTTGCTCTGTCACACCAACCACCTGCATGTCCTCTCTCACCACATCCATAAACCTTATCGTAGGCCTTCCTCTTTTCCTGTTACCTGGCAGCTTCATCCTTAGTATTTTTTTCCCAATATACTCTGCATCCCTCCTCAGCACATGTCCAAACCAACGTAATCTTGCCTCTCTGGCTTTGTCTCCAAACCAGGCTGACCCTCTAATATACTTATTCCTAATCCTGTCCATCCTCGTCACACCCAGTGCAAATAACATCTTCAACTCTGCCACGTCAAGCTCTGACTCCTGCCTTTTTGTCAATGCCACTGTCTCCAACCCATGTAACATAGCTGGTCTCACTACCCTCTTGTAGACCTTCCCTTTCACTCTTACTGGTACTCGTCTGTCACAAATCACTCCTAACACTCTTCTCCACCCACTCCATCCTGCCTGTACTTTCTTCTTCACCTCTCATCCACACTCACCATTACTCTGAACTGTTGATCCCAAGTATTTAAACTCATCCACCTTTGCCACCTCTACTCCCTGCATCCTCACCATTCCTCTATCCTCCCTCTCATTCACACACATATATTCTGTCTTAGTCCTGCTGACCTTCATTCCTCTTCTCTCTAGAGCATATCTACACCTTTCCAGGGTCTCCTCCACCTGTTCCCTACTCTCACTACAGATCACATTGTCATCTACAAACATCATAGTCCACGGGGACTCCTGTCTGATCTTGTATGTCACCCTATCCATCACCATTGCAAATAAGAAAGGGCTCAGAGCTGATCCTTGATGTAATCCCACCTCCACCTTAAACGCATCCGTCACTCCCACCGCAGACCTCACTGCTGTCACACTACCCTCATACATATCCTGTACCACTCTTACATACTTCTCTCACACTCCCGACTTCCTCATACAATACCACAACTCCTCTCTAGGCACCCTGTCATATGCTTTCTCTAAATCCACAAAGACACAATGCAACTCCTTCCGACCTTCTCTGTACTTCTCCATCAACACTCTCAGAGCAAACATCGCATCTGTAGTGCTCTTTCCTGGCATGAAACCATACTGCTGATCACTAATCAACACCTCCCTTTTTAACCTAGCTTCTAACTTCATGCTGTGACTGATCAATTTAATCCCTCTGTAGTTACTACAGCTCTGCACATCACCCTTATTCTTATTCTTAAAAATCAGTACCAAAACACTTTTTCTCCATTCCTCAGGCATCCTCTCTTGTGACCAGGTTTGAAGTATACACACAATGTGCCCTTTTGTTTAACAAATCCTGTTGTGTAATACCAGTCCAGTTACTTATTTGTGTTTTCATAAACTTAATACAGTCTGTTCCTTCCCTTTTCTTTGGTACAGCAGAAAATCTAAGGTTTAATCTGCATGTTCTGTCCTCTAGGTCTACCATTTTTTGAAACAGCTCTTAAGCAGTCTAATACTCAGCCAACTTTTCTTCATTTTGACTTCTGATTTTTTGCAATTTTATCAGCTCATCTGAATATGGTTGATACGTTCTGAGGAAGTCTGCTGGACAGATGAAAGTGCTTAACGTTATTATTTTGTGGTTTCATTTGTGTCAATAAAACAGTTAGAGTCCGAGCCGAGGCATCTATCGTTTTATTTCCTGACCAGACATTTTCTCTCTTCATCTGAATAGCTGTTAACAAAGGCTTGCTAAAATGGAAGAGGTTTTTATTTGAGTTGATAAAAAAAAATACCAAACAGGAGAAGACCGAGGACTGAACTCTGTGAGACTCCACTCGTGACTTGTCGTCAGTCTGACTTGGAATCAGCTACTTTCACACTGTGGGTTATATCTGTGGGCCAGTTTGCAACCCACCTAGTTATGTAGGGGTTGATGCCTAGCTTATTGAGTTTTTCTATGATTCCTGAGTGGAGAAAGGTATCAAAGGCCTTGGCCAGATCAAGATAGGCTGTATGAACCACCATGCCTTCATCCACAGCTCTGATGACTGACTCAAAGAAGTCGACCAGGTTGAGCAGGCATGATCTACTCTTCACAAAACCAAACTGTGTGGTTTCCAGAGTTTGGAGATTCCCTATATCCTTGTTTATTAGGTCCATGATGATGCGATCCATAGCTTTGCATATCAGACTCATCAGGCTAATGGGGCGATAGTTCCCAGGGTCTGTAGTTGCTCCTCCTTTGTGGAGAGAGATGACTGTAGCTGTGCGCCATTCAGTAGGAACAAAGTCTGAGGTGAGACTGTGATTGAACAGGGCAGACAGGTGAGGTGCCAGTTCACGTAGAACACAGCCAGCGATATTGTCAGGTCCTATAGAAGCTGTATTCTTGGCCTTGGGCAGTGCTGTTTTAACCTGTGCAGCAGCAATACTATGTGACTGGCAATCTACTGGTATTGTGATTAGTCCTTTGGTGGTGGGGAGAGGGGTAAAACTGGCACTGAATCTGTTGGCCAATATATTGGCAATATCTATTGGCTTTGTATAGGAGGTGCCATTGTGCAATAGATCCGAACAAATCTGGGTATTGCCATGGAGATTCTTTACATAACTATAGAAGGCCTTGTAGTTGTCTTTACTATGTGCTGCAATTCTGTTTTCATAGCTAGTTTTAGAGTATTCAATGAGGGATCTCAACTTTTTGTTGAGGCTGATAAGGGAGTTTTTCCAGTCTTGGGACTTCACCTTATTTTACATCAGTTTCCTCCTTCTGTTGTAGAGTTTGTTTATGGTGGGGGACCACCAAATTGGCTTCCTTTTTTGGGGGGAGAGTGTCTTGGTTCTTTTGGGTATGGCGAGATCCATGCATTTGTGTACGTGTTCGTACAGGGCATTAGTGTATGATTCGGTGGTCATGCAGGTGTTCTCTAATTGCATGGGTGCCATGAAGTTAGCCACCTCTGTATTTAGGAGTCCAAAGTTAGCTTTGGAGAAGTTTTTCATGGTGGTTACCTTTGCTGGGGGAGGGGATGGGTGGGTGGGAGGGATGTGGGTTTCCAAGGTGATTAGTTTGTGGTCGGATCTAACCAGGGAGGAGTAGACAATCGGTATAGAGCAACAATCGCCCATGTTAGTAATGAGCAAGTCAAGGATGTTGCTACCTGTAATGGGGGTAAAAACCAGCTGGTCCAGGGCATTGGAATTAATGAATTCCAGGAAACCTTGGGCAAGTGTATTGGTACATGAGTAGTTTTCCCAGTTAATGGAGGGTTCTTATGCATTTTCTTCTGCTTTTGGGAGGAGGGACAAGTCTCTGGAGCACTTATAAAAATATTAGCACATCACTAATCGTCTCAGCAGTAAACTGGCAGCATTGCCTCCCTTAATGCCTTTCTTCAGTAATTTTGTGGCAATTAGCTCTGTGATTATATTAGGGTATTTCAGATCTTTCAGCAAATGGAGGTTAATATTCCTGTTGTGAAATCATAGTTTGTTAATTTCTGACTTAGAGGACCTTTTACCACTAGCCCTAGGCACAGTCTCTGTTATTCTTTTGGAGAGTAGCTTTACCAACTTTCACTGATGTAATTGGTTTTCCTCAAATATTGATTGCATTTCTTATTCTATTATTATTAATTTTTTACTGTTCTTTTTGTCCCTTGCTGCCTGCTATCCATCAGCCCTCTTGCTGTAGGTCAGGGTCAAAAATTTCCTCCTTCATGAGGGGCAAGGAGTAGAAATGAGGTGATGAAGTGGGGTTTTGGGGGGGATCTGGAACAAGATGCTCTTTTCTTTAAGAGCACTAGTCGGTTAGGAATGAAGTGAGTCTTGTGTTTATGTTGCTGGAGAGGGAGTTCCTGGCTTTTAATCTTAAGGTAAAAAAGTGTGTCGTAGCAGACCAAGTTATTGCCTGTTTTGAAAAATGAGAGTACCATTAGTATGTGGCCTTAGAGAGGTATCCCACTTTGTAGCCAGTGACCATGAAAGAGGGCAGTACAGTGATGCTTATATTTTGTAGACATAATAAGACAGCAGATCTTGTTGAGGAAAACTTAAAGGATGTCTGTATTTGTATTGATAGATTTTGCAAGAATGTGCAGGTTATATTCAAGCTGGGACATGAGAGTACCTTTCTGAATGACAGAATAACATTCATGTATAGTAAATTGTCTTCTTGCAGACAAATAATGTGTGATTAGTCTTAGAATTTATGAAGTTGTTACGAATAGTCATTACGAGAGTTTGAGGTGAAGGCATAGTGTTTGAAAGGGCAGATACCTTGCTTGGAAGGGGTCTGGTAGGAGACACAAAGCTGTTTGATTACAGGATTTTTTTAAGTTTGGAGGGAGTATAGAATAGCATTCTTATCCAGGCATTAGAAAAGTTTGGAAAGATGCTGTAGAGGTTCTAACTTTATGACATTGACAGATGATCCAGACCAGGTGAAGATAAGGTCATCATCATACATAAGAATGCTGAAAATGTTAAAGAGTTGAAGGTCAGGTGGATTCCAAGATGATTGAGGGTAGTGTAGGGAGGTAAAACAGAGCTCTGGGCTGAGAACTGATAACAAATTGCAAATTACTGTACTTTGTCAACAGAAATTGGTAGCTGAATTGTACATGTTATCCATTAAGGTCAACAAAGAAAAGAAAAAGCTAAGTAAAAGGAAGAATAAATGTAAAAACTCATAAGAGGACTGAAAGCAGTGGTAAACAGAGATGGGAAGTGCAGATGGTAATGGTAGCTGAAAGAGAAAAATTCCTCAATCACTTAGAGAGAAAGATTAACAAAATGCATTCTGAGATATTTTAAGGTGAGTGGTTCTTTCTTGGAATATATAGAGACAAGTACAGAAAGCTGTAGGAAATCAAACATGTTTTAACTCGGCATTCACAGGAAATAACTGTTATGCAAACTGATGAAAAGGGGGTGAAAGAAAAATGGTGAAATAATAATTGAAATATGAAAAAAAGGGAAAGAAACTGAACTTGATGATAGGTTATAAGGAGATGTCTTGAGCTTTAGAAAAGTATCAGATCAAAAGAAGAAAAAGACTGCAAAATACTTTATGTTAAAGTACCTCAGAATATGGAGTGGACTTTCTTTTGATGATATAAAAGTAGAATGGGTATGGAGTGAATATTTCTAATGTAAGACTGGAAAAGCAACTGAGACATTTACTGATTAAACTGCAGACATACCTGATAGAGAACACATTATTTCTGTTTTTGGGGGGAGAGGGAATAATCTTAAAGGTTGGAGATGCAATGATCTATGTGGATAATGACCTTTCATTACAAACACAAACAAATGGAAATGCTTTTCTTCCTTATTATGCAGAGAAATGACAATTTATTTCATGTTATTATATTCTGTATTACTTTGAGTCTTCTATTCATTTGGATTAAAAAAAATACACAGACCTCAAAAGGCACGAGGTGAATGGCCAAAAGGAAAAAAAAGAATATGAGGCAGGAGAAGGTAGCAAGAGAACAAGTAACAAGTCAGCAAATACAGAAAAACAATGTATGGATACTTCAGTGGAACCCATCTCTACAGAGTCATTTCCCGTTTTCTAAAAGAAAATGATGAATAAAACAAAAAAGACAATAAATAGTTTTTAAAAAATGAGAGATTCCATAAAAAATGCACTGAGAACATAGATTAAATATAATATTTAATGTGGATGTATGTTTATATGGAAAAAGATGTGATGTAATGAAAATGTGCATTGCACTCTCGTTGATATTTTAAAAGAATTGAAATCAGTAAATACCAGAGAGAACATAACGATTTGATTAATATAACTATAAATCTGATGTTAACAAGCTTGAAAAACGGAAGCCAAAAGGACATCTACCAGAATAATAAGTAGAAGAATAAAAGTCCACCTCCAAAGGAACCAATGCGATAAAACACTATTTATAAATAATAAACAGTGTTTTATCGCATTGGTTCCTTTGGAGGTGGACTTTTATTCTTCTACTTATTATTCTGGTGGATGTTCTTTTGGCTTCCGTTTTTCAAGTTTGTTATTGTCTTTTTCCAAGTTGTAGAGCAGTATAAATCTGATGTTAATCTTCTTTCCATTCATCACTGATGGGGGTTCGGTTCCAAGCCCTCGGAACCGAGTCAGTCTTTTTACCAAGCTCGCTCCAGCCAAAAAAACTCTTGAGCTAAGTCTCTGCCCAGAATTCCCTTCTCCCTGTTACCTCAGATCTCATTTGCTGCGTAGCCGTAAAGCCGCATTTCAGCTGAGCTCTCAGCTAAGTGCAACTTTATTTGATATTTGTGTGGAAAATTTTTGATATCTTCATTTTTTAGTGAGCGAATAGTATTTCTCGTGTGTTTTCTTCTGTCTGACCTTGTTTTTTTCCTCTCTACTCTACTCTTTATTACCATTGGTAAACTTTCAAGTACCATTGTTGGTACAGCCTTTCCTCCCTTACCCTTGTGGTATTCCTTCAATACCATAGCTGGTATTGTCTTTCCTGTTTAACCTATTAGCTTTGGTGTTTTTAGTAAGGTGTTTTCTTTTTTTCTCTACATATCACTGTATTGCTATATTTGTGACTTCTTTGAAAGGTGTTTGACTTTTGTTCTAATTGGATTATACTGTTGGCCTGTGGTGTCTGTCTATCAAGATGTCGGATAAGAAGGGTACTTCAGGTTTTAAGCATTGTGCTTCATGTAATGGCAAGTTACCTAATAGTGATTCTCACGATGACTGTGTATACTGTTTGGGAGTGCCCCACCTTTTGGTGCAGCCTCCGTGTAATATTTGTCAGAGTTTCAGTCAACACAGTCTTAATGAGGACAAGAATAAACTGATTCTGAAAGGTTACTGAAGTTTCCTTTTTCAGAGGCCATTTCTGCGATGGAGGTCTCAATCCCTCCTACTAAAGACAAAAAGAGGTCCCACTCTGTTCCCTCCTTACCATCATGTGATCAGGGCAAGCCTGTGAAATCAAAGGCCCTAAAATCTTCGGAGCATAAATCTGCCTGTACAGCTCCATCTTCCTCGGCTCCAAGCATTTCAAAAACTTCAATACCAGCGCCAGTTTCGGCACCGGTCCTGCCTCTGGCACCAGTTGTAGACCTTACTATGCCTACTTTGACTTCGGCACCTGTGGCCACTTTGGCTCAGGGCACACCTTCAACTACTTCGTTAGCTACCATTTTGGAACCAACCGTTTTGGCTCCAAGTGCCACTTTGGCATTGAGCATTGTACCAGCTTCACTGGACTTGACCTCTTTACTCCCGGTCTTGAAACTAGACACTTCGGTGCCGGCAGACCTTGCACCACAGACCCAATACTCCCTTTCTGTAGATCCATTTCTGGGCCAGGTGTATATCCCCTTCATTGAACATCCTGACTCTCCTTCCTTGAGTATCCACTAGATCCACCAGGAGCCTGTTGGAACACGACATGGTGCACCTTGTGGACCAGCTGTAGTTAGCCAGGGGGATACCCACATTTTCTAAGACTCATCCACCTGCAGGACTTGGGTTGACTTATCCACGGATGCCATCTTACACTCCTCCTTCGACCATCTCAGTTCCAAAGCCTTCTGCTCCAACATTCTTCTTGGAACCCATCACTTCGGTGGCTACAATATATCTCACTCCGGCTCTGAGTTTGCCCCTTTGGTCTTCGGTTCCTGCGGAACCGGTCCTGTCTCAATCTGGGGATTGGGGGATGGGCACTTTGGCCTGGGGTACGGTGCCATGTTTCTCCTTGGTCCCATCCTCGGTGCCGATAGTGCGTCCGCACCAATCCTGCTTGAGGCTCCACCTGTGGGGGCAGGTTCGTCAGAGTGGGGTGTGACCCCAGTGCCGAGGTTGTCTTTTTCGGTTCCGGGCTCCCATCCCTCTTCGGGCGGGCCTGCCTTCTGCACGATGGAGAGGGCTCTTGCTTCTGGCAGTACTCCTTTGATGTCGGAACCCTAGTTTTTGCCCCCTGAGCTACAGCTGCCACTGACCACCCCCCAGGGACACCAGGCAGAGAAGCTGTAGGGTAACCACTCTTCTGAGTCCTTCTCAGAGACCCCACTGAGGACCCCCCCCTCAAAAGAGGACATGCAAGACGAAGCACATGGACTCACCCGAGGAGCCCTTAACTGATGCCACGGATTACGATGATGGTGAAGCGTCCCCGCGGTCACCTCCTGATGATGCCTCCTTCGGAGACATCCTGGAAATGTTTAAGCAGAGAGGTGACTGGAAGCCATCCAACCCTTTGTCTGAGTCCGTGTTTCTGCAGGCTTTCCGCGCCCAGCCTTCTTCCTGTTGGGTGACGCCACCTGCCGACAAGCTCGTTGTGCAGCGCACTTGGAAGAACCCTGAATTCACTGAGGGAATCCCTCAGAGACCAGATGAACCCCCCCCCCCCCACGAGGAGAACCCGCACTGGTCCAAAGGGTCAAAGGGTTACCAGTCAATTCTATGGTGGTGGCGGTGGCCATGAAAAAGGACTTGGCTGAGGAAAGTCCCGCTGTCCATCTGCCCAAGAAAGCATGTCAGGTGGTGGACAGACTCGAAAAGCATGTTTTTGCATCAGGGACCTTTGCTATATGGTCCCTGAGCTATTTGGCACATTTTACGGGGCTCCAGAGGGACTTGATCTCCAAACTCTCTGGGATGCTTTCAGGTCAGTTGTCTGATGAGATCAGGGACAAAGTGGCCTCGCAGCTCGCAACCCTGGAATCGATATCCAACTTATATAGCCAAAATGGAAGCCAAGCTCTATCAATCCAAGACTGGACTAGACAGTCAAGAGGAGAAAGTTAACACCACACCACACCACACTCAACGCATAGTCCATCAAAACATGCACCTCCCAAACCTACACATAGTAATACAAAACACACGCCTACATTCACGGAGGTTCTCCATAAAAATCTGCCCAAACAACAGAGACCTCCAAAGCTGAAATGCAAGCAACCACCACCCCCCAACACTACCTGAATGACACATAGACCACAAAATCAATGTGCTACTCAACCTCAGCCCATAAGGCAAAACAACATACTCAGCACACTAGTCATTGGCGACTCTATAGTCAGGCACACTGACGTCCCCCTCACCAGGCTGAACAAGGCAAAAGTCACTGTCAGCTACCTGTCTGTTGCCAGGATCTGCCATATAATGCACGCACTCACGTCACTCCACAACAAGTACAAGTATGACTCTGTCATTGTCCATGTTGGAGTGAATGACCTGAGACGTACCTCCCTCGACTACATGAAGAGAGACATGGAGGAGCTCTCTGACCATGTGGCACAGACAGGTATGACACTTGCCCTGAGTAGCATCCTGCCATCGCCCAGAATGATGCCACAATACATGGACAAAATGATTGAATTCAGCAATTGGCAAAGATTCTGGTGTCATTCCAAGGGGATCCAGTATCTGTCTGAATGGGATTACATGATTGACAGGTCATGATGCTTTGCCAGAGATGGCCTGCACCTTTCACCGCTGGGATTCCAGATACTGGCTAAGGCTCTTGCTGCACCTATAGTGCCTTTTTTAGACAAGGCTCAAACATGAAATGCACCACCATAGTAGACATAAACAAGCGAAATATAAGGGTAATGCTACTCAGTGCTAGAAGTCTAAACCTCAAAATGCTCACACTTGAAGCTGTCCTTAAGATGGAGAACATCGACATCTGTGCTGTGACAGAGACCTGGTTTAAGGCTCCAGAGACCACCCCTGCATTACCAGGCTACAATTCTTACCACACCTTTCGGCCACCCAACCTGGACCGAAATACTAAATGAGGAGGCGTGTCCATATTCATAAAGGAAATCCACACCTCCAGGCTAGTTGCTCAACATAATGCCTCTGAAATTATCCAATTACAATTAACACTGAGCAAGACTGCAGTTCAGGTTGTAGCATGTTACAGATCCCCTGCCATGTCCCAGGACCCCCACTCCATGTTTCTCAATATACTGGATAATATTAAGATACAGCCCAATACCCTCCATTAACTGGGAAAACCACTCATGTACTAACTCATTTGCCCAACTTTTCTGGAATTCATCTACCAGATTTCAACCACCCCTCCATCAAGTGGGAAAACTACTCATGTACTAACTCATTTGCCCAATGTTTTCTAGAATTCATTAATTCCAATGCCCTGGACCAGCTTGTCCATACCCCTACCAGGGGTAGCAACATCCTGGACCTGGTCATTACCAATATGGGTAGTAGATGCTCCACGCCAGAGGTCAACTCCTCGCTGGTCAGGTCTGACCACAAGCTAATCACCATAGACATCCATATCCCACCCCACCCCCATTAAGGAAACCACCGTAAAAAAACTTCTCTAAAGCCAACGTCATGCTCCTTAAGTCAGAAGTGGCAAACTTCATTACACCCACACAGATGAAAAATAGTGGCACGACTGCTGAATCATATACAAATGCACTGTATAAGCACATACACAAGTGCATGGACCGTGCAATCCCCAACAGAACCAAGACGCTATCCTCCAGAAAAAGGAAGCCAATCTGATGGTCCCCTGCCATAAACAAACTCTACAACAGAAGGAAGAAACTGTTGCAGAAAAGAGTAAAGTCCCATGACTGTAGGAACTCCCTGGTCAGCCTCAGCAAGAAGCTGAGGTCCCTCATAAAATCCTCCAAAACTAGTCATGAAAGTAAAATCGCCTTGGATTCTACAAACAGCCACAAAGCCTTCTACAGCTATGTCAAGAATCTCAATGGCAACGCTCAGGTCTGCTCTGAACTACAGCACAATGGCACTACATTTACTAAACCAACTGATATTGCCAACATCCTAGCAGACGGGTTCAGTGCTAACTTCACCCCCCCTTCACCCGCCAAAGGGCCCATCCCCATACCATATGATTGCAAACCCGCTGAAATCACAGCCACACAGGTGAAAACCACACTATCCAACCTCCAAACTCTGGACCCCACTCAGTTTGGGTTTGTAAAGGGTAGATCATGCCTCTTAAACCTGATTGACGTCTTTGAAGCAGTCGCTAGTGCCGTAAACAAGGGTAAGGTAGTGCACACTGCCTATCTTGACCTCGCCAAGGCTTTTGACACCATCCCCCACTCTGGTATTATAGATAAACTCACTGGACTAGACATAAATCCTTATGTCACAAGATGGGTGGCCAACTGGCTCACTGACAGAACCCACACAGTGAAAGTAGGTGACTCCAAATCCGACTCCAGACCAGTAACAAGTGGAGTACCACAGGGCTTGGTCCTGGGTCCTCTCCTGTTCGGTATCTACTTCTCTGAAGTCCAGGCAAATACAGCTGGTCTCTGGCTAACGAAATTTGCAGATGACTGCAAACTAGACACCATAATCAATTCACTTAAGGATATGGACATTCTACAAAGAGGCCTTACTGAGACAAATGCTTGGTGTCAAAGTCATGGCCTAAAGCTCAATGCCAAGAAGTGCATTGTCATCCCCTTTGGGAAAAATACTGTACCCATGAACTACCACATAGGCGGTAGCCTACTAAACACTGAAAGTGTGATAAGAGACCTTGGCACACGGGTGGATAGTAGTCTGTTTTGATAATCACTTCGCCACAGTAGTCTGGAAATCCTTCTACATGGTACACCTCATCACAAAGGGGTTCTCCTCCAGAAAAAGAAAGGTCATCGTTCCTCTCTATTCATCCCTTATTAGACCCATCATAGTGTACAATGCCCCATGTGGCATGTACCTGGCAAGACATCTGCAACAACTGGAAAGGCCACAGAAATACCTCACTAAGAGGATTACTGGCCTCAAACAGATGCCATACTTCGACCATTTAAAAAAACTCCAGCTCTACTCCATCACATATCGCCTACTCCGAGGTGACTTCTGCCTAACGTACAAAGCCATGTCTAACCCAGACCTGATGGACATGCTACACTTAAAAAAAAAAAATCCCAATCTCTCTGAGCTACACACTCCAGGGACCTAAACCTTGTCACCACAATAGACAGAACATGCTGTAGGGGATAGATTCCTGTCCCAGAGACTTCCTCTGCTCTGGAATAGGCTGCCTATTCATGTCAAGCAAAGTTCCTCATTAGCTCTGTTTAAGAGAAATCTTGACAATTGGATGGGTAATAGGAAGTTCACCCCGGGAATCACTGCTGTGGCTCTGCTTGACAGGGGCACAGGAAAATAGTTTTCTTGGATGGCAAAAGCCAGGGAACTAATTTCGCTAGGCTTTTGTAGGCCCTAGGGCCGATAGCCTAGTACTTACCTATGAGCTTGTCCATGAGGTTGCTTTCACGTGCGACCGAAGGGGCGGCTACAGCAGTGGGTTCAGACATTGTCATGAGGCATCATGCCTGGATGTGGATTTGTGACCTCGCTGACCCCCTCAAGTCTTCCTTTCTGAATGCTCCCATCGAAGCTTTGTCCCTTTTTGGCTCCAGAGTGAAGGACATGCAAGCCGGGTGCGAGCAAGATGAAAAGACCCTGTCTGCCATAGACCTACAGTTTTCCAGTCCTCAACATATATTCTCAAGGAGTCAGAGGAGTGGGAAAATGTGGCACAAAAATTCTCAGGGTCCTTTCCATGCCACACGTGGTGATGATACCCCCAGGGGCAGAGGGGGGGTAACAATTCTGGAAGACACCCCTATTGAGGCAGAGGGGGTCCACATAATCAAGGCTCAAGGGATTCCTTCTCTGGACAGCCTTATCAGTGCTCCTGAGGAGCAGCCCGATTGCTTGCCTCTAAAAGCAGTTGGGGGTCGTTTCTCTCTGCACTAAGCTGCCTGGCAATCTATTACCACCAATCATTGGGTGCAGAGTATCATCACCAGAGGTTACACCATTCCCCTTTCTTGTCAACCAAACCTTCCAAGAAAACTTCCCGATGTTCCACCCAAAGGGAGGAAGCAGCTTCAGAGATTATAAAGCTGTCTCAAAAAAGAGTCATCCAGCCAGTCCCACCAGACCAGCATGAATCTGGTACTGGTAGGTACTAGGCTATTTGCCCGAAGGCATTTATAAGCTTAGCCAGAATGTGTTGGCTTTCGCCACCCCCTTAGATTAGTTCCTTGTGCCTCTGTCCAGCAGAACCACTGAAGTGATCCCCGGGGTAAACTTTCTGATGTTATGTAGTTGTATCTTGCCGTAATTCTTGCTGGATGGCTCTGACCCAGCCGATACTAAAGCTCGAGAGCTTTTACTGGCTCGAGGCTAACCCCTATCCCGTGGTGCCTCATGGCAATTCCCCGGATCTCATTTGCCTAAAAAGCTTTGAGGTTGTCTCCTTACTGGCTCGTTGGCTAAGTAATAGATTTATTTACTAAATCTTGTCCTTTTCCCAACTTTTCTTCTTCAATTACATTCTTTATTGCTGTTATCTTTTTGTGTGACTGTTCTGAGAGTTTTCACCCCTGTATTTCCCCTTAGGATTGTACGGCCCATTTTAAGTTAGAGGGCCATAGTTGCCAGTTTCAGTTAGAGGGCCTTTACTTCCTGAGTGTGTATCTTATATAAAAAAAAGTTAATAATATACAATAGACTCTTTTTTCTATCTCTCACTATCTTTATCGTTACCTTAGTTGTTAGTAGTTAGTTATTGTTGCCTTCTCTAGCTAGACTATAGTTTTTCTGTCAGAATGTCTAAAGAAAAGGATAGAGAACATAAGGACCATCACCCTTCAGGGTTTAAAAAATGTGATAGATGCTCACAAAAGATGTCTTTGACAGACAGTCACACCAGTTGCATGCACTGTTTAGGTGAAGCTCATTTGCAAGAGCCCTGTACATTTTGCCATGCGTTCAGTACCAGGGTCTTGAATGAGAGAAAACGCAAGCTAATTGATAGGGGTCTTATGACCAGTTCCTTCCAGGAACAGCTGGAACTTGGTCAGGCAGCTCCTAAGACTTCAAAACGTAAATCTTCGGCCCCAATTTCGGAGCCGTCAAAAAAGACCAAAGCGTCGGAGCCAAGGAGTTCTGGCTCTGATTCAGCTTCTTCCACATCGGTACCGTTGGTCTCCTCAGTGCTAAGGCAACCTTCGGTACCGAGACAGTTACCTGATATTGACCCTGTGTCACCTACCTTGAGATCTCCTATTTTGGAGAAGAGATCTCCTTCTATCTTCCACCAGATCCTCCAGGACACTATCAGATGAGGACATCGAGCAGGTGGTGAAGAGATTGCTTTCAGATCCAGCTCTGGCAAAGAAATTGGCCTCTCTGGACCCAAAGGCTTTGGAGCCGACCCTTTTACAAACCCCTGCTCCTCCTCCAACTGCTTCACTCTCAGAGCCAATAACTTCAGGTTCTTCAGTCTTGGATCTGTCAGTTACGGGGATCCTCCCTGCTTCCTCTGAACTGATTACTCTGTCCTCAGTGGCTCAGTCTGGAGCCGAGGGATCTGGGAGCCGACGCTCTCGAGTTGACTCCAAGGGGTACAGTCATCCTGGGTTTTCTTCAGAACTGACCCTCCCTCTCGGTGCCTCAACCTGACTCATCTCAGCATGCACATCTGCTTCAGAGCCGACCATCTGTCTCCTCTGAGCGGAGGTCTTCTTTGGAGCAGGGGGAAAGGCTTTTGAGGCAATACAGAAGGCTTTATCCTCTGCAATAGCCATACCTTTGGAACCTGTGTCCCACCAGTAGCATGCAGCAACCTCTTCTCTCCTGCCACCCCCACAGCATAGGGAACCAGAGACCCAAGCAGCCCCTATTGGAGGTGCCCCCTCTTCCGAGACCTCCCCAGATTATCCCACTGGAGTGCTCCCTCGGAAGAGACTGTGTAAGAGGAAGCATGTTGACTCACCTGAGTCTGTCACTTCTGACACTGCTTTGGAGGAATCAGAAGGGTCCCCTAGATCCCTCTCTGAGGATGTCTCATTTTCTGACATCCTAGAAATCCTTAGACAGAGGGGTGAATGGAAAACCTCTAGCCCTACTGAGGATGAATTAGTGTATCTTGAGGCCTTTGGTTTCCGAACTTCAACTGCCTGGGTGACACCGCCTTATGACCAACTCTTAGGGGTTCATATTGTGGAAAGCCTGGGCCTCCCCAGACTTAGTGGAGCCTGTCCCGAGGAGGCCAAATAAATTCATGACAGCAAATGAAGATAAGGCTTTTCTTACCAAAGGAGTTCCCATTGATGCTATGGTGGTAGCAGCAGCCACCAAGAAGGAGTTATCTGAACCATCTTCTAATATCCATCCTCCTAACAAGGAGTCTAGAACGATGGATAAGTATGGGAAGCATACATTCTCTTCAGCAGTATTTACTCTAAGATCGCTGAATTACCTTACCCATTTTACTTGTCTTCAGAGGAATCTCCTGAAGGAGTTGGGAGATACCCTCCAGGGTTCAGTAGATCCGGGATCCATGGGTAAGGTTTCTGCGCAACTCTCCACCCTTACGTCGATAGCTAACTCCTCCATGAGGCTGATATCATATGCAGTGGATGGAGCAAGTAGGGCAGCCACAGCAGGAATATCCCTCAGATGACATTCTTGGATGTGTCTTTGTAATTTCACGGAATCCTTTAAGTCTTCCTTCACTAACGTCCCCTTTGATGGTTCATCTCTTTTTGGACCCCGGGTGAAACAGACTTTGACCAGGTGCGAGCAGTAAGGGAAAACCTTATCTGCCATCGGAGACCATTTCTCCCTCCCGTCTAGACCCTATCCCAAGGGTAATACAGGAGGGAAAATGTGGTTCCACAAATCCTAAAAAGGTTTCCCTCGGGCACAAGGTCAACTCTCCCCTAGAGGCAGAGGGGGAGGATATAATGGAAGATGCTGCCCTCGTGGCAGAGGAGGTCCGCAACATCAGGGAGGTAGAGAAACCTTCTCTGATCGTCCCTTCCATCTCCCCTGAGGGGTTGCCTGACTGTCCATCTCTGGAGGCAGTCGGGGGTCGTCTATCGCTGTACCCAAGCACCTGGCTAAACATTTCGCAAGATCATTGGGTACACACCATAATATCCAGAAGTTATCTGATTCCCTTTGTTTCCAACCCCCCAGCAAACTGGTCTCTACCAGATGTGCCACCCATTCAGCTAGACCGTGCAACATCAGAGGTTATCTCGCTGCTGCAAAAAAAGAGTCATCCAAGAAGTCCAGACAGAGCAAATAGGATCCGGGACTTACTCTCGATTCTTTTTAGTTCCAAAAAAGACAGGGGACAGGGGATCAATTCTAGATCTCAGCAGACTCAACAAGTCCATAAAGAAATCGAAGTTCCGAATGATCACTCTGCAGTCGATATTCCCCTTTATCAGGAAAGACAATTGAATGTGCTCAATAGATCTTCAGGACAAGTGCTACCACATCAAGATGGACAGGTGCTCCAGGAGACACTTATGCTTCTGGCTGGGAGCCAGTCAATTTCAGTTCCGAACATTGCCCTTTGGTCTCACTACAGCCTCCAGAGTGTTCACCAAATTCTAACGGCTCATCTGAAACGTCAAGGATTCCAGGTGTTTCCGTACCTAGACAACTGGCTCCTCACTGCTACCACCAAGCATCAACTTATCAGAACCAGGGATGAGACTTTATCCTTGTGCGCCAGTTTGGGCATCACAGTCAACCTAAAATAATCAGCCTTATCTCCTTCGCAGCACATTGTATTTTTAGGCTCAGAAATAGACACAACCAACATGTCAGCAAGACTAACACCAGAAAGAGTAGAGTCTCTACGCAGTCAAGTCAGATCCTTGCTAAAAAGTCACAAAGTTCAGGCCAGGGTAGTCCTTCAAGTCCTAGGGACTATGGCTTCCTCCATCCTATTAGTTCCTCTAGCCCATCTACACATGAGAATACTTCAGTGACTGCTATTTGCCCAATGGTTGCTGCAGGACCTTCCATTGTCTCATCAGATTTTCATAACAAACACCTGCAAGAAGGATCTGACATGGTGGTTGCATACAGAACAACTTCTCTTAGGTCGTCCACTTGTTCCCTCCCCAAAAGAAAGTAGTTTTGACCACAGACGCTTCCCAGATAGGGTGGGGGGGCATTATCTGGGAATGACAGTCCAAAGTATTTGGCAGAACCACGAGTACCACTTGCACTTCAAAGTTCTGGAGATGAGAGCAGTGCTATATGCGTTGCAAGCACTTCACAGCTCTCTTCCCACTGGGACAATTGCAATCCAGTCAGACAACATGTCTGTCATGTGGTACATAAACAAGCAAGGGGGAACCAAATCTTACCCGCTTTGCCAAGAAGCCTTAAGAGTTTGGAAATGTGAGATGGGCACTCAACATTTTCTGGTAGCAACGCACATCCCGGGGAAATCCGGTGTGATAGCAGACAAACTCAGCCGAGCAATTCTGATGCCTCACAAGTGGTCCCTGAATGCAGAAGTTACGAAAGAGATCTTTCACAGATGGGGCCAGCCTTGCTGCGACCTATTCGCCACACACCTGAACACCAAATGCAGCAGCTACTTTGCCCTAATTCAACATCTGGGGATGTCACCCAGGGATGCTCTAGTCCACGATTGGCCCCCGGGACTTCTTTATGCCTTCCCAGCCTTTCCTCTCATCCCAAAGGTAGTACAGAAATCAAAACGGTTGAGGAGTACCCTGATCCTCATTGCTCCTTACTGGCCTCGACAAGTATGGCTCCCTTCCTGTGGCCCTATCTTTTGGAGGAACCATGGATTCTGGAACCATCTCCAGACCTCCTGATTTATCAGTCGGGGCAGTTCCACCTCACCATCCACACCCTCAAATTGACAGCATGGCTACTCCAGTTCCATGAATAGCCAGGTGCGTCTCCCTCTCCCCTTCAGTCAAACACATTCTGATCTCATTCCATAAGCCTTCCACTCAGAAGTTATACTCCAGCAAATGGAAAGGGTTCTCTAGTTGGGCTGTAAATCAAGGCCGAGATCCATATACAGCTCCTGTAGAATCTATTTTATCCTTCCTTGCGCAGTTTTTCATGAAGGGGCTGCAGCCGCTACAGTTAGAGTTCAGTTAGCTGCCATTTCTAATTTCCATTTTGGCTTCATGGGAAATCCCATCATGTCACACTCTTTGTGCAAAACCTTTTTGAAGGGAGTTCTCCTTCTCAGGCCACCGATCAAACAGCCATCAGAACCCTGGGACTTAAATTAATTCTCACATTGTCTGCACCCTTTGAGCCCTTTTCTTCATCAGATCTGAAATTGTTATCTTGGAAAACACTATTCCTAGTAGCCATAACCTCTGCTAGGAGAGTTTCAGAACTGCAAGCCCTTACTATTCGACCTCCTTACATTATTTTCCACAAGGATAGAGTCTTACTCAGGACAAACCCTTCCTTTCTTTCCAAGTTATGCTCAGAGCATAATCTCAACACTACTATTGAGCTACCAGTGTTTTTTTCCAAACCTTTCTAATAAATTTGAGTACAGACTGCACCAATTAGACGTTCACAGAATTCTCAGGTTTTACTTATACAGGACAAAAGAATTCAGAAAATCAGATCAATTATTTGTGTCCTTTTCTGAAAAAATAAGGGCTTGCCTGTTTCTAAGGTTACTCTTTCAAAATGGCTCTCAGATTGCATTTCCTTTGCTTATCAAACTGCTGGCAAACAATTACCCAACTGAGTAAAAGGCCATTCTACTAGGGCAGTATCTACTTCATGTGCCTTTACATCTAGGCTCCCAATTGATACTATTTGTGCAGCAGCTACTTGGGCAAGACCTTATACTTTTGTCACTCATTACAAACTGGATTTGGCCTCCCGGGACAAGTCATCCTTTGGGTCCACTGTGCTGAAGAGTCTCTTTGTTTGAGCCACCGAGGATAAAGGTGCTAGGGACGCTGTCCCATCCAGCAATAATTATGGCAAGATAGGACTACATAACATAAAGAAGTTATGTACTTACTATAACATTCCATATGTGTAGTCCATCTCGCCTGCATTCTTGCATCCCTCCCTCCTACCTCCTTCCTGCTTCTGGAGGATCTGGTGGACTATACTAGTGCTGTCTGACCTGGTTGTAGTTGTTGTCCACATGGCATGGATAATATTACATAATTTTTTTTTGTCTGTATGTATACAGTTTCTGATAATTTCATACCTGTTAGGTACTTATTGCTTTCTTGCAAACAAGATCTGGGGAATTGCCGTGAGGCACCATGGGATAGGAGTTAGCCTCGAGCCAGTAACAGTTCTAGAGCTTTAGTATCGGCCGAGTCGCAGCCTAATATCGGCTCCGAACCAATCCAGCAAGAATGTAGGTGAGATGGACTACAAACATGGAACATTATGGTAAGTACATAACTTCTTTTTTCCCATCCACACGTCAAGGTTTCTCTTGAAGAGTGTTAGCGAGGAGCTCTGCTTAATGTAGATTGGAATCTTGTTCTAAAGCATGGGAAGTCTCTGGGACAGGAATCTATCCCTCCACCACGTCCTATTTATTGTTGTGGTGAGGTTTAGATCCCTAGAGCGTATGGCTCGAGGGGATATGGTTTTCTTTAGGTGGAGCATGTCCATCAGGTCTGGGTTGGACATGGCCTTGTATGTCAGGCAGAGTTCTCCTCAGAGTAGGCAGTATGCAACCGAGTACAGCTGGAGTTTCTTCAGTCGAGCTGCATAGGGCATCTGTTTGAGGCCAGTGATCCTCTTGGTGAGGTACTTCTGTGGCCTTTCCAGCTGTTGCAGGTGTCTTGTAAGGTACATCCCAAATGGGGCGTTGTACTCTATGATGGGTCTGATGAGTGGAGGGGCACAATGACCTCTTTTGATCTGGATGCGAACCCTTTTGTGATTAGGTGGGCCACATAGAAGGATTTTCTAACCACTTGTGATTATCAAAAGAGAGATTACTATCTACTTGGGTTCCCAGATCCCTTATTACATCTTCCATATTTAGGGAACTACCACCTATGTGGTAGTTTGTGGGTACTTTCATTTTTCCAAAGGGGATGACTATGCACTTTCTGGAATTTAGCTTGAGGCCATGATTTTGACACCAGGTATCCGTCTCAGTGAGACCCTTTTGGAGGATGTCTTTGTCAGCCGAAGAGTCAATTATAGCCCCTAGTTTGCAGTCATCTGCAAACTTGGTCAGCCATAGTCCTCCTGTGCTTGCCTGTACCTCTGAGAAGTATATGCTGAACAGGAGGGGTCCTAGGACTAGGACTGAGCCCTGGGGAACGCCACTTGTAACTGGTTTAGAGTCGGACCTAGCTCCCACAACTCTCACCATGTGGGTTCTGTCCGTGAGCCAGTTGGCAACCCATCTTGTGACATAAGGGTTTATGTTCAGGCTGGTGAGCTTGTCTATAATACCAGAATGGGGAATGGTGTCGAAGGCCTTTGAGAGGTCTAGGTAGGCTGTGTGTACCACCTTTACCCCGTCTATAGCCTTGGTAACGGTCACAAAAAAATTCCACCAGGTTTAGGAGGCATGATCTTCCCTTAACAAAGCCAAACTGGGTAGGGTCCAGTGTTTGGAGGTTCCCAATGTCTCTGTTAATGAGTTCCATGATGATGCGCTCCATAGCCTTGCAGTCCAAGCTAGTCAGGCTTATAGGGCGATAGTTCCCGGGGTCTGTTGTGGCTCCACCTTTGTGGAGCGAAATAACCATTACTGTGCACCACTCTATGGGTACGTAGCCTGTGGGGAGGCTGAGTTTGAGCAGTGTGTTTAGGTGAGGGGTTAGTTCGTCTTTGAGCTCGTGTAGGACGCAGCCTGGGACACCGTCCGGTCCCATTGGTGCTGTG
The DNA here is from genome assembly GCF_019279795.1 of Protopterus annectens. NCBI lineage: Eukaryota > Metazoa > Chordata > Ceratodontiformes > Protopteridae > Protopterus > Protopterus annectens. The sequence goes on from NC_056728.1 coordinate 400,335,141, forward strand.
TTTTTGGCTTTGGAGAGGACTGTTTTAACCTGTGTGTCTGTGATTTCAGGGGCTCTACATTCTTCTGGCATGGCTATGGGCCCTTTTGGGGGTGAGAGGGGGGTGAAGTTTGCACTGAACCTGTCTGCAAGGATGTTGGCGATATTGGTCGGTTCAGTGGATTTTGTGCCATTCTGCACTACCTCTGAGTAGATCTGAGCATTGCCACTTAGATTCTTGACATAGCTAAAGAATGCCTTGGGGTTATCTTTGGAGTCCTTGGCAATTTTTCTTTTGAAGCTAGCCTTGGATGATTTTATGAGGGATCGTAGTTTCTTGCTGATACTGATCAGGGATATCTTCCCTTCTTGGGATTTTACTCTTTTCTGTACTAGTTTCCTCCATCAGTTGTATAGCTTGTTTATGGCAGGGGTCCACCAGACTGGTTTCCTTTTCTTGGAGGAGTGAGTCTTGGTTTTGCTTGGTATAGCATGATCCATGCATTCTTGTAGGTGCCCGTAGAATGCATAAGTAAAGGATTCTGCAGCTTGGACAGCATTATCCTTTAGCATGGGGGCTTTGAAACTTTCCACCTCGGTCTTAAGTAACATGAAGTTTGCTTTTGAAAAGTTTTTCACGGTGGTTTCCTTGACCGGGGGTAGGGGCAGAATGTGGCTATCCAGAGTGATTTGTTTATGGTCAGATCTAACCAGCGAGGGGTTGACCTCCGGTGTGGAACACCTGTCACCCATGTTGGTGATGACCAGGTCCAGTATGTTGTCACCTCTAGTAGGAGTGTTGACCAGTTGATCCAGGGTGTTTGAGTTTATAAATTCTAGGAAATGTTGGGCAAGAGAGTTAGTACTTGAGTAGTTCTCCTAGTTAATGTTTGGGTAATTGAAATCACCCAATATTAGGGTGTTTGGTAGGACCTTTATGTTTCCCAGTGTTTCCAGAAATGTGGAATGGGGGTCCTGGGACATGGTGGGTGATCTGTAGCAAGCTACAATTTGAATTGCAGTTTTGCCCATTGTTAGTTGCATGTGGATGGTCTCTGAAGCATCGTGCTGTGCCACTAACCTGGAGGTGTGGGTATCCCCCCACCTTTTGTATTTCGCCCCCACCTTTTGTATTTCGGTCCAGGTTCTGTGGCTGAAATGAATGTATGAGTTGTAGCCTGGTAGTGCTGGGGTGCTCTCTGGAGCCTTAATCCAGGTTTCTGTTACTGCACATATATCGATTTTCTCCATACTGAGGAGTGCCTCAAGTGTGTGCATTTTGAGGTTTAGACTTCTGACATTGAGTAGCATTACCCTCAGTTTTTTGCTACTTGTGCCATTTACGGCGGTGGGTTTGTCTTTTCAGCCTTGCCTAAAAAGGCACTATGCGGGTGGCAAGAGCCTTGGCCAGTATTCAAAAGCCTAAGGGTGACAGGTGCAAGCCGTCTCTAGCGAAGCATCGTGGCTTGTCGAGCATGTCATCCCAGGCGTATAGACACTGGATCCCCTTTGAATGACACCAGAAACTTAGCCAGTTGTTAAAATTTATACTTTTTTCTTTATACCGTGGTATAATTCTGGGTGAGTGCAGGATGCTACTCAGGATCAGGGTCATACCGGCCTGGGCTACGTGATCAGAGAGCTCTTCCATGTCTCTTTTCATGTAGTCCAAGGAGGTACGTCTCAGGTCATTCACACCAACATGGACATTGACAGAGTTGTGTTTGTACTTATTCTGGAGTGACCTGAGTACTTGTGTTATGTGGCAGATCCTGGCACCTGACAGGCAGCTAACAGTAAACTTCTCCTTGTTCAGCCTAGTGAGTGGGACATCAGTGTGCCTGACTATAGAGTCATCTATTACTAGTGTGTTGGGTATGTTATTTTGCCTTAAGGACTGTGATTGCGTGGCACACTGGTTTTGTGAAGTATGTGTTTCATGGTTTGTGTTGGGGGGGGGTGGAGGTTGCTTGGATGTCTGCTTTGGAGGTCTCTGTTGCTTTTGCAGATTTTTATTTACAGCCTCCGAGTATCTTTTCGTGTATTTATGTGTGTTTTTTCCGGTGCTGGTTTAATGGGTCTGTGTGAGACTGGTGGTGTGATGCAAGTTTTTCCCTTCTCCTCTTGACTGTCTGATCCAGTCTTGGGTTGAGAGAGCTTAGCCTCCAGTTTGGCTGTATAATTGCATCTCTCACATGTATTAGTGTTTGGTGGTAGGAGGAGAGGATTGTCTGTGTACATGAGGCAGTTGTAACATTGCCTCAGAATGCCCAAATTCAACAGTTGGACTGGAGAGTACACCTGAAACTGCCCTTTGGACATGCCTGGATAGGTACAGTGAACTGTTTTACTGATTGACTGGTAAGGTCAAATAGAGAGCCTTGTCCTTCTGTACAGTATAGCGGGGTCTAGTGCTAGGGTTTATAAGTGCTTGCTATGAGTTTTGAGCAAGTGCCGGGCTGAGAAATGAATGGTTTGAGTGTTTAAGTTGAAAGTTTGTTTAGTTCCAAGGGAAAAATTGAAGATGAGACTTTGTGGAGCCGGGAATAGTTATACCCAAGCTAGCCGTCACTGCCCGGCACGCAAAACCAGGCAAATGCATTTTTTATAGCCAGGAAATGAAAGAGATAGAAATTAGCCCAAATTGGCCAATAAACTACTAATTTCTGGGCTGATACCACTCCTCCATGAACAGATAGGCTGCTCGAAGCTCCCCCCTCTCACAGGTGAACAGAGAAACTTCCTTCTATCCAAGTAAGTTATGGGCAAACACAGAGACTTGTAACAAAGCCCTGAATTCAGCACTAACCTAAAAGCTGGAATATACTAGCTTAGAAAGGTGGGGAACAGGTATATTTTTTTGTTTGTTTTGTTTTGTTTTTCAGAAAATAAAGCAGATACAATCAAAAAACACTTTAAATGCACAGAAAAGGATACTTATTGTTATATATCTCAGATCAGAGTTGTAGTCAATGCCCCTAATAATAAAGTAGGAAGAAACTCAAATACAATAAAAGCAGATGAATAAAGTGCAATTTTTTATATATATATATAAAACAACAGAAAATTAACAAACTGACTTAAACAAGTTACCCAGTTAACCAGAAAAAAGCTCAAAACTGAACAGTCTTCAATCAGACAAGTTCTAACTGCACACTCCTGCCATTAGGTTGCAGGAGAACCTTCTCCAAAAAAAGATGTCCTGGATCAGTGCTCAAGTTATACAAACAAAGCTAGATTCAGCAGGCCTGAATCTAGTCTATGCTACAGCAACAAGGCACACCAATTTCAGAGGGAAACAGTTCAAATAAGCAGGCACAATAAGCCTATGACCAGAAATTCCCGGCTCAGAAGGGCAGAATCCAGCCTCTCCTCCCACAAGAGTGCAGACCACAAACCTTCTTAATGTGGAATAACTGGCCTGAAGCCCAAGTGCTTAAACCAGAACTAATACACCTTTAGAATAGCAGACACTGAGCCTTCAATAAGCAATTCCCAGCTTAGAAGGATGTAAGCTACCTGTCCTGCCACAACAGTGCAGACCACAAACCTACTTAATGTAAAACAACTGCTATGAAGCCCAAGTGCTTAAACCAAAAGACTTAGAATAACAGTTACAATTTAATCAGGCTACTGCCAAGCAGAAATAAATGCAGCAGAATAAATAAAACTGAGTACTTTTAAGAAGAGGAAAAAGCAAAATAAAGCAGGATGAAACACAAATACAATAAGTACAGGTTAGTAAAGTGCAAGGAGAGAGGAAGGAACAACCTAAGTGGATTGGCCTTCTCAAATCTTCTCTCTGTATTAAGTAGAGTGAACACTAGACTCAGCATATGATCTCACTGTACTTGGTTAAGTGAACAAATGAGGAGGAGGAGTCTTCAAATACAGACTTACAGGAGGGACGGGCAATTCCAGAGCCAGCAACACTAACACCAAGACAAGAACAGGGTAGGTGAGTGGGGAACTAACTGCAGCGAGACACACAGCACACTATTCAGTGAAACAATTAGGTAACAAAAAAAATAAAATACAGTACTTTTAAAACTGCAAGCTTGCACGTAACAGAAAAATAAAATACAGTACTGCAAGTTTGTACTTAACTTCAGCTTCTAATGCAGGTGATTGTAGCCAACCAAGTCGCCAAATTGAGCATAAAATGAATTCTCAAACTTTGTGGCTAGCACTTAAAGTACAGAGGAAACCTTCTACGCTAACAGTTAAATATCAGATAACAAAGAAGTGAGAAGACCACAACCCCCTCTTACAGCAGAGAGACACACCCCCTCTTACAGCAGAGAGACACACAGCACACTATTCAGTGAAACAATTAGGTAACAAAGAAAATAAAATAGAATATTTATTTATGTTATATATTTTTACTTTTGTTAACTGGGTTAGTCTGTCTGGGTTCTTAGAAGCCCTTTTTCAGCAGAGACCAGAGGAGAAAAGTTCCCCAAAAAAAGTTTAAGTAAACAAATAATAAGAACAAAGATAAATACAGATCACATTTTAAGTATAAATGCTTCTGAAGTAATTACATAGCATGCAATAAAGGAATATATAGAATGGATAGAAATACAATACATATATGGAAATTTTCACGTAGTATGACAAGAAACTAAGCAGAAATATGGTAAGACTAAGATCAATACATTGCTGAACCAAGATACTAGGCATGAAGTAAGTACATATACAGGTAAAGTTGTGTGAACTTTGGAAGTGAATAAATAAATTAAAGAACAGTGATGAGGGATTATGGGAATTGAGTGTAACATGAGCGAACTAGTATGGAATATGACGGAAAAAAATGTGTAGGTAGTAGTAAGAGAGAGAGCTAGAAGTGATACAGTTAAGTTAGGTTATCCTTGAATGTTTCTTGGGTTTTAGTTTAGAGTGTGGACATATCCAATTTGATAGGATAAAAGATTTAATCTGTTTCTTGAAGGCATTTTTGTCTTTAAGTAGTCTAAGGGCTAAAGAATGTGTCTTCCAGCTTTTTGCAACTGAGTGACAATAGAGTATTTTCCCAAAGGTTTTGTTTGCTTATGAACTTCAAGAAAGTATTGATTAGTACTTCTTAGTGGGCATTGAGGAGTATAAAGTGTCAGAGAATTTGCAAGGGATGGGCAGGATTTAGGATTGTTTTGTATATTGTGGGCTATAAGGAGTTGGGATTGAGGCAGTAAGTTGGAACATTCAGGCCAGTGTAAAGCCTTTAATGAGAGGCAGTGATTGGATTTATAAAACTGATTTGCAGCAATTCTAGCTACTTTGTTATATGTGGTTTCTAGTTTGGATATTAGGTTATTCTATAGATGGGTAAGAATAGGTGAAGCATAGAGTAGGGATGGTAGAAGCAGGGATTGGGCAAGGGATGGCCTGGATGCACAGGGAAGAATGTTTTTACGACGGTAAAGCAGACCTAGTTTTCAGTGGGTTTTTTATTGAGCAATGAATGTGATGGTTGAATTTAAGTTCATCATCAATTATTGCTCCAATGAGTTTTGTTTGGGTGTCAGCAGAAATTTTAGTTCTATTAAAGGATGTTACGGAAGAGTTCTGTTTTGCATGTTCCAGATTTTTATCTAGGAAAAGTAGTAGCTTAGTTTTGCTCACATTTAGCAGAAGTTGGTTGGATTGTAGCCAGTTTTCAACTGAGTGGAGTGAGTTTTGTGTAAGGGATTGAAGGTTTTCTATGTTGTCAGCAAAGCTGATGATGGTCGAGTCATCAGCATACTGAAAAAGATTGGATTGGGGGCTGGATGAGAAAAGGTCATTGGTAAATACATTGAAGAGGAGAGGGCCCAATATTGATCCTTGTGGGACCCCTGTCGTAACTGCTAGAAAGGGGGAGTAGGAAGAGTTCCATCTAACAGCCAGGTGTCTATTAGTGAGGTAATCACAGAACCAGGAGGTGGTGAAGTTTGAGAAGCCTAGGTTGAAGAGTTTATGGTGAAGTATGGTATGAGATATGTGTTGAATGCTTTTGACAGGTCCAGAAAGAGGGCTGATGCTATTTTGCTATTATCCTTGACTTGAGTAATGTTATTAGTAAAGTTTACAAAAACAGTAGCTGTTCTATGTGTGGGGTGGAAGCCATGTTGAGTTGGTTTTCTTGGAGCAGATGATTAAGTACTTGCTTATGGATACACTTTTCCTGTATTTTGGAGAGAGGAGACAGTATGGCAATTGGTCTGAAATTGTCTGGCTCAGTGAAGTTTCCTCCATTATGAAGAGGTAGTACAAAAAATGTCTTCCAAATTTCAGGGACTTTGCCTTCTTTTATGGATCTATTAATCAGGCTAGATATGAGGTAAGCTAGAGATGTAGCTGCATGTTTAAGGAATAATGGATGAAGGTTATCAGCTGAGGGTGAACCAGGTTTTAGTTTAGTTAAGAGCAACTTGATATAAGAGGTGGGAACAGGTGATAGTGAGAATGAGAGTGAGGGTGAGAGGTGAATCAGAGGTGGATGAAGATGTAGATGGATTGAAAGAGGTGTGGGTGGAGACGTTAGTTATAGTTAAGTTTTCAGTGGCTTCAGTGAAGAACTTGTTAAGGAGGGTTGCTATTTCCAGAGGAGTCTTGTCAGAGTAAGGTGTGGGTGGGGTAGGAGTACCAGGTGAGAGAAGTTTATTGATAGAGTTCCATTATTTTTTAGGATTACAGTTGGGTTTGTTAAGTGAGGATTGGTAATAGTTCTTTTTATCAAGATTGATTTGTTTCTTAGCTTTGTTTCTAAGTTCCCTGTAAGAGATAAGGTTGGAAGAGGTATTATTGCCTTTCCAAGTTTCCAAGCTTTATCTCTGGTCTTCATGAGTGTAAGCATAGTTTTAGTTAGCCATGGGGCATATCTGAGTTTGATGCGAGTTTTCCTAGTGGGGGCATAGGAGTTGAGGATGGATAGAAAGGTGTTGTTGAAGTGTAGGACTGCTTTAGTGAGAGTAAGATTAGAGAGAAAGGACCAGTTTTTAGTAGAGAGGAGGTGATTTAATGAGTCAGGAGAATAGCTAGATAGATCACGGGTCACCTTATATTGTTGTGCTTTATGCAGGTGTTCAGAGTTTCTGTGAACTAGTAAAGGTAGGTGGTCACCTAATCTGTCTGGTAGAGTGGTTGGATTATGGTAATGTTGGGGGTGAGATACTAGTATCCAGTCAATAATTGAACCGGTAGAGGAAAATTTATGAAGGTGGGTAGGGGAAGAGATGAGCTGTGTGAATCCATACAGGTTGAAAGAGGTAGAAGATGATTCTTTATTGATCTGCAGCCAGTCAGTATTGACATTTCCTAGTATGATGGTTTCATAAGGGATAATTTTAGATATCCAGGATAGAGAGTGTTCTAAAATGGGGACATTATTTCCAGGAGAGATATAAATTGATGCAATGGCAAGTTTTTTTTATGGTGCTTAAGTTTAAAGTCAGCTAAAATTATCTCAGCTGGGAGAAAGTCAGATATGGGAAAAGAGACAGGGGAGACAGACAGGCAGTTAGAATAAATGATTGTGACTCCCCCTCATCTTTTTGAAAGTCTGTCATGCCTGAGGATATTGTAGCTAGGGGGAAGAATTTCAGAATTAGAAATACTTGGTTTTAACCAGGTTTCACACAAGGCAAGTATGTTTGGGTTATGTTAAGTGATCCAAGCATGAAATGTGTTGTTTTTTTAAACTATACTTTAAATATTTATAGATGAGAGGGTGAGTCTTTTTTGGGGAAAACTATTAGTAATGGCTGATGGAGAGGTGGTAGTGGTATTGAAAGTATTTTGAGGAGAATTGTTAGGACCTGGGTTGGGGTGGACGTCTCCTGATAGTAACATGTTGGATAATATGAAATTGATTATTGGAGAGATTGGGTGCATGTGTGGATATTTGTTTTTGTGGTTGGCATGCTGTTTAGGTGTACGGAAGTATTTGAATTTATGTGTGGCAGTAATGGTGAAGTTAGGGAGGGGAAAATGTGAGTAAAGGTAGATGTGTTGTGGTTTAGAGATAAAGTGAGTGTGGGTGATTTGGTGTGTATAACAGTAGTGTTTTGATAGCATGTGAGAACTGAGAGAAAGAGCAATGTAATTGAAAGGAGAAGGAAAATAGTATATTAAGAATAATAAGCATATTTGTAATTAGAGTAGTGTGAGATAGATGAGATTGTTCAGAGGGTGATGAAAGACTATAGGAATGGTGTAAGATTGTGAGTACTAAGGAGGTGGGGATTTAAAGAGGTGTAGGAGCGTTGTGTTGTATGATTGGCTAGTGAAGTGGGTGGAGGAAGTGCGGCTAAGTATAAAGGAAATTGAGTCAGGGGTGGGTAGGAATGGGGGCAGGGTAAGGTAGCGAAGTGAGCCCGAGCGATATCGAGGGCGAACAGAGTTGGCCACACAAAACCAGATGGAACTAGCCCAGGAAAAACAATCAGCCAGGTTACTTCAGGTATGGCAGTTTGCAGCAATTTTACTGTTTGCAAATAACGTCTGTGTCCCTGGGTTTGGTGGTTGTTAGCAAATGTGTAGGTTTTGCTCCAGTTGGTTAACCCACTCAAATAAACTTTTTAAGTTGCTTCCAATAAGGAGTAACAGTCACAACCTGTGTGTTTGATTTATTTTAAAAATGCTCAGTGAGACCTAAAAGCAGCTGGTGATTGATTTAGAAGTAATGCTGCTACCTAGTGGTATAGCTTGGAAACAAGTTTACACTGCAAGGGGGTGGGGGACTTCTTCAAAGGGCTAAACAATGGCATTCTTCTTCTGCTAAATCTGGGAGTTCTAAGCCAGCTTCCCAAAGCAAACATTTTCAATGACTCCGGCCTTCTTGTGCCTACCTCTGCGGACCCTGAGTTTCCTTTGGGGGGAAGGTTAGCCAGGTTCTCAGAGGTATGGTCTACCATCACTGACGACATATGGGTGCTCAGTATAGTAAACCAAGGTTACAAGTTTTACTTTCACACCTTCCCTCTTTTACAAGGGTACCCAGACATACCCAGAACTCTCAGGGCAGAGGTAGGAACTCAAATTTCTTCTCTGCTGACTGGGGGGGAGGGGCTATAGAGCCAGTTCCTGCAAATCATGCAGGCCTAGGTTTTTATTCAAGGCTTTTTCTGATACCCAAGAAAGGGGACACTTGAAGCCCTATTCTGGATCTGTCCATTCTAAACACTTTTCTGGTGATTCCCATATTCAAGATGCTCACCCTTCAGCAATTACTACGAATGCTGGGCAAGGATTCATGGCTGGTAACTTTGGATCTCAAGGAGGCTTATCTGCACATCCCAATAAGGGAGAGTTGTAGGCAGTTCCTTCGCTTCAGGGCTGGGGAGCAACACTTTCAATTCTCTGAATTGCCTTTTGGCTTATCTACTGCTCCCAGAGTTTTTACGAAGTGCCTGGCTTCAGCCATTGCTTTTTTTGCAGGCAGAGAAACATTCAAATTTATCCTTACCTGCATGACTGTCTCATTCAAGCGAATTCCCCAGAACAACTAGAAAAGGATTTGGATTTCGTGAAGAACATTCTCACCTCTTTGGATTACACTCTCAACGAAAAGAAGTCAAAGTTGGTTCCTTCAAGGAAGACTGTTTTCCTGGGAGCAAGTCTGAATACAGCCACCCAGATGGTATTCCTCCCTCGGCAAGCATGACCCAGCTCTCTGCAAAGCAATTCCTCCAAGCACTGGGGTTCATGGCTTCATGTATTTTGATGATCCCATATGCAAGGCTGCATATGAGAAAACTTTAATGGTACGTCAGGAATCTTTGGTGTCAAAACACACAGGACTTAGACTTGATTCTTCCCCTGATTCCCTGTCTACAAATGGAGACTAGTTTTCTTTACACACTGGAATTCTTTCGTAAATCTGTGGTCCTATACCGTAGGTACATTGATGATTTGATATTTTTTTGCAAGGGCAACATTTCTGATTTCAGTAGATTTGTGGATGAACTACACTTAAATAGGTTTGGTTTGAAATTTACTTATAAAGTGGATCCATGTAGTATACAATTTCTTGATATGTTGTTATATGTGGATATTTGTGATAATGTTCAGTTTAGACCATATAGAAAGATGACAGCAACAAATAATTTTTTACATGCTTCTAGTGCACACCCAATGCACTTAATTGAGGCCCTCCCTTTTGGAGAATTCAAACGTATATTTGATCATACATCTGAAAAATGTTTTTTGAAAGAAGAATTTCAGGATGTTAGAAATAGACTTTTAAGTAGGGGTTATTCTGAAGATAATGTTACATATAGTGAATGTAAGGTTTTGGGTAGTAAGAGTTTAAGAATCAATTCTGCACAAAGCTCTAATATTTGTAAAAATCTTGATTTAGGAAATAATGATAAAATGTTTTTTGTAACAAAATATTCCCCTTTTTCTAACACACTTAAATTTATTGTAGATTTTTTATGGTCTATTGTCTGTGACAATGATGAGATAGGACATCTGTTCCCTAAAAGGGTTAGTTTTTCTTATGGTAGATTTTCTAACCTTAAGGAACTTTTGAGTTTGAAATATAACACAAAGAATTTGAATGAAGGTAATGGTATGTTCAAATGTGGCAGATGTAAAATCTGCTCTAGGGTTAAAAACCTTTCAGGTAGTGTTATAAATGGCATAAAATTTAATGCTACTGATAGATTTCATTGTAAATCATGTGGGGTTGTCTATATAGTGGGTTGTGGATGTGTTCCATCTAAGTATTATATTGGCCAGACTAAACGACAGGTAAAAATACGTATAATGGAACATATTGGTGATATTAGGCATTGTAGAACTGATAGTCCCATTTCAGAACATTTTAATAATATTCATTCTGGTTGTTTGGATTCTTTATTTTTTTGTGTTCTTGGTAAACCAAGTGTGACAGGTCCTGGTAACTTTTCACAAAAACTTCTGAACTTAAAAAAGTAGATTTATTCTTAACTTTGGTACTTTAGTGCCTAAGGGCGTGAATTTAGAAATGAATATTAACTTTTAATATTCTAATATAGTAAAAATATGAGTGTTTTACTGCTATTCTATTGAAATTGTAGTTAAATGGTTTTGCACTGATTAATTAATTGATTTATTATTCAATTTAGCAAATGTATAAAAAGATGCAGCTGTATGTCTTTGATTATTCCTTTGAAGGCTGTGTTCAGCCGAGGTACCAGAAGACATTAAAGTTCTTTGCTGTATGCTAGCTCCAGTTTGGTGTTCTACACTACAAATGGAGTTCCTCTGATGGGCAACAGCCTGATCTCAGAACAAGGGTCTGCCTTTCCGCCCACCGCCTACCAGCCAGACTCTCACCACAGACTCCTCAGATGTTGCATGGGGGGCTCATCTGGAGGGCAGGGCCATACAGAGGACTTGGAGCACCCAGCAGATTCATCTGCATGTAAACTTAAAAGAATTGATGGCAGTGCAGCAGGCCTTGCTGGCTTTCAAGGACTTACTCTACCCTGGGACTCTGTTGATTAGGACAGACAATACCACAGTCATGTGGTACATCAACAAGCAAGGGAGGACTCACTCTTACCCCTTGTGCAGACAAAGCATGAGGGTGTGGTCCATAGCAGCATCCATGGGCTTACATCTAATAGCCCAGTATCTTCCAGGGAGGTTAAACTCCTTGGCGGATCATTTAAGCAGACATTCTGGATCCTCACGAGTGGCAACTGAACAGGGACATTTTCCATTGCATCACTCATCATTGGGGCACCCCACAAGTGGATCTTTTCTCCTCTCACACCAATCACATCCTTCCAACCTTCTGCACCAGGGAGTTTCACAACAAAGCTTGGAGGGTGGATGCGTTGTCCTTCCCATGGACACATATCTCAGTTTATGCATTCCCTCCTCTGCCTCTTCTTCTCAGGGTGCTGCTAAAGATAAGGGATGAAAAAACAAAGGCTATTCTGATAGCACCAGATTGGTCTAGGCAGCATTGGTATCCCCTCCTTCGCAGCCATTCCCTCCTTCGCAGCCTTTCCTAGGCTCAGCCTTAGCATCTTCCCCTGGTACCAGATCTGTTGGTTCAGGGAGGGGGAAAGTTCCTTCATCCTCATCTTCAAACACTGCATTTAACTGCCTGGCTAATACTTTAAATCCTTCCCAACATGTGGTTGAAGTTCTTCATGAGACCAGGAGGCCTAGCACATGAAAATCCTATGCAGACAAATGGAAGAGATTTTTCTCTTGGATGCTAGTTAAAGGAGAAGACTCTTCTCATCCTTCTCTTTCACTCATTCTTGACTACCTAGCAGGATTGCTTAATGGTGGACTTTCCTTTTCTTCAATCATAATTCACGCTTCAGCAATTTAGGATCATTGTTCTTTTGAGCAACCCATTTTTTCCCACCCCTTGATGAAACAGTTCCTGAGGGGAGCTAGTAATCTTAGACATCCCAGAAGAGCTCCTACTCCTGCTTGGGATCTTAATTTTGTCCTGGAAAAACTTACTCTGCCTCCCTTTGAACCAGCTGCCTCTGGAGATTTGAAGTTTTTATCCTGGAAGACTGCTTTCCTTTTAGCTATTACTTCAGCTAGAAGGGTATCTGAGCTGCAAGCCTTAATGGCAGTAGAACCTTTCATTATTTTCCCTCAGATCGGGTTTCTCTGAAAACCAATCCCTCCTTTAGGCCTAAGGTGGTTTCCAATGTAACCCTTAACCAGTCTATTCACCTACCTACATTTTTCAACAATCCCCAAAATAAAGGGGAAAGGATTCCACACTCTCTTGATGTGCATAGACAGCTGAGATTTTATTTAGACAGGACTAAATCCTTTCAAAAAGCTCAACAGTTATTGGTTAGTTTTGCTCCTGGGGCTCAGGATAAAGCTATTTCAAAACAAACCATCTCCAAATGGATTGCTCATTGTATTCACTTTTGTTACCTGCAGCATGGGAAAGTTCCCCCTAAGGGTATTAGGACCCATTCTACTTGAGCAGCCTCTACCTCTGCAGCCTTTCTGAGAGGCGTGCCTACTAAGAACATTCTAGAAGCGGCTACTTGGTCTTCTGTCCATACTTTCACAAAGCATTACAATCTACCTTTGTTTTCTAAATCCAGGGCTGGTTTTGCCTCTGCAGTTTTGCAGAGCCTCATTACCAACCCTTAATCTGTGATCCTTCCTCCCCCCTTTGCCTTCTTACTGGGCTTTGGGAATCAACCCATATGTGAGGACTGCAACAGTGAAACACAAAGAACATAGTACACTTGTGTACACTTACCATAGATGTTTGAGTGTATTCACTGTTGCAGTCCTGGTTTCCCACCCTCCATTCCCCCTTTTTTCCTAAGGCACAGACTATAGATTTTTATTTTTTGTATGACATGTGTCCAGGATGCTACCATTCCTGGGTTAACCTTCTTCTGGGGGCTCCTGACAGTTAAGGCAAGAAAAACTGAGGAAATGGCATTGGCTGCCACCCTTTATACCTGACGTACTGACATCAGTTTTACAACCGGCGGCAGCCGTCATATACCAAGGCTCTGGTATTCGGGCCGACTGAGGACTACCAGGAGCCGGATAACCCATATGTGAGGACTGCAACAGTGAATACACTGGAACATCTACAATTATGGTAAGTGTACACAACTGTACTTTCTCTATAAAAAAGATTCCTCTTAACCTTACAAAGACATGCATCTGGAGCCATCCTCCCCGGTCCTCCGCTGAAAATTGGCTTTGTTCCAAGTCAGACTTTCCCGGTTAACAAATGTTAAATAAATAAATATTTTATGGGCAAATAATTCTGATTTAGCAATCACTCACATCAGCTAATGCTTTAACAAGCCCTCAATTGTAAACTCTAACACACAGCACGTCAGGTAGATTCAGTCAGCCACATCGATCTGTAGCATTAACATAAACAAAACAAAAGCAGTATGACTGCTGTTACAGGGTAAACCAACATTAACAGCCACAAAATACAGGAAATATAACAAATGTTACAAGGTAAACCAGTTTTATAAAAGCAAGTTTAGAGGCAATTTACGTAAATGCAGTACTTACTGGTGTGCACACTTAGCTGGGGACTGTTGGTTCCTTGCTGGGAGGATAGGATTTTAAATATGGTGCCTTGTAGCTAACCCTCTATTATAGCCTAACCTACAGGGAAATGCAGGGATTGTTTTGGATGGGGAGATGGGTGGGATAGTTGTTTGTGTTTCAGCTGTTCCAAACCAGATGGAACTAGCCCAGGAAAAACAATCAGCCAGGTTTCTTCAGGTATGGTAGTTTGCAGCACTTTTACTGTTTGCAAATAACGTCTGTGTCCCTGGGTTTGATTGTTATTAGCAAATTTGTAGGTTTTGCTCCACATGGTTAACCCACTCAAATAAACTTTTTAAGTTGCGTCCAATAAGGAGTAACAGCCACAACCTGTGTGATTGATTTATTTTAAAAATACTCAGTGAGACCTAAAAGCAGCTGGTGATTGATTTAGAAGTAATGCTGCCACCTAGTGGTATAGCTTGGAACCAAGTCTATACTGCAGGGGGGGGGTCGAGGCTGTTGTCCCTGCAAGTGTGCACTACCTTTACAACTGCAAGTTTGCACTTAACAGAAGAATAAAATACATTACTGCAAGTTTGCACTTAACTTCAGCTTCTAATGCAGGTGATTGTAGCCAACCAAGTCACTCAGAAATTAAGCATAATATGAATTCTCAATCTTTGTGGCTAGCATTTAAAGTACAGAGGAAACCCTCTAGGCTAACAGTTAAATATCAGATAAAGAAATGAGAAGACCACAACCCCCTCATACAGCAGAGTGACACAGAGCACACTATTCAGTGAAATAATTAGGTAACAAAAAAATGAAATACAGTACTTTTAAAACTACAAGTTTGCACTTAACCAAAGAATAAAATACAATACTGCAAGTTTGCACTTAACTTCAGCTTCAAATGCAGGTGATTGTAGCCAACCAAGTCACTCAGAAATTGAGCATAAAATGAATTCTCAAACTTTGTGGCTAGCACTTAAAGTACACTTTTTGATGCCAAAAAAAAAAGACGGGGGGCTGGAGCCAGTTGTGGATAGTGTTTTAATCTGTAAAATCAGTAAGAGACAAAAACGATGATTACAGGAATTGAAAATATGGAACTCATTATCTCAAACTACATTGTAAATTGTGTTCAGAGACCAGGAGGTAGACCAGTTTTTCAAAAGTTTTAGCTAGGGAGGAAGAAAAAAGAGGTAGGGCAGTAGTTGGAAACGAGGGAAGGAAGCTGTATGGGGAAGGGGAAAAAATACTTCTTTTTTCGATGAGGTAACAAAGGTATTGTGTTAAATTGATTGATTGAAAAGGTAGCAACAAAGAGGTTGAGAAATGTAATCCTTGCATAGCTTAAGAAGCCAAGTGCAAAGTCCATCTGATCCTGGTTGGCCATAGTTAGAGATGTGTAACACTATTAGGTGTACTCTTTATGGACCTGAAAAAAAATCATCCTACTGTACATACATATATGCTAACTTGCTAAGCTCCTGAGAATTACAGAATTCCTTTTTATGTGACAAATTAAGAAGAAAAATGTTATATTTATCATTAGAAACAGAACACAGTTTATACATCATGAAACTGACTGCAGTCTGCTGTAAATATTACCACCCTTGGACTGAATATATCAGTCCCAATAATTATCCTTTCTATTAAGTGACAGTTTAGGAGAGGCATGCAAAGGAGTCCCCTTGATGTTTGTCAGCCCTGGTTTGATACTCTGCACTATCCATTAATGAATAAGGTCAAAGTTAGAACTAAGGAAACCAAACATTGTCCTTCAGTTTTGTGACTGACCTTCTCCTGAGGATAGGGCATGAAATAGGGAACCTAATGCCATGTGCCTGTACTTTTTATCATCTCCAACAGATAGACAGAAGTAAAACAGTTTGCTATGGCTCTGCAAATTTGTTATACATTGTTTACTGTTTGCTGCCTTTTTATCATTTTCTTTCCTAATAATTATAATCTCCTTCTGACAAAACTGAATCTAGTTTACGTTTATTAGCCTAGAGCATAAGCAGATGTAGCTTGTGTACACAAATAACATTTGCAGTATTTGGTGAATGTTGCACAGTAAAGACATTAAAGACAACAAGAACATGTAGCAATGCAACCTCTGTGAGAAAGAAGCATATAAATCTTTCTTCTAGAAAGATTCTTTCAGTATTATAAGAAATGAATTCAAGTTGTTTGACTTGTTTACCCAGCCTTCATGAATTACTCTCTGTAGTGGTGGTGATCTGTCTCCTGATATTGCTTTGGTAGCAAGTCCCTCTCAAAACTGGAAGTCGGTTAATTGTGTGTCATCTAAAGTGTGAACATTACACTTTTTTAAAGTGTGCATTCATCTCCTCTTTAAGCTGCAATGACCACAGTGGTAGTGTATGTCGAGGAAGGGAGTGAAGCCTCCATGGTGGCACAGAGCTGCTGCAGCCTTCCTGCAAAATACAAATTAAAAAAAAAAGTTCCAATTTGATGAATCACAGGTATGTGACTTGCAAATTCAATAGAGAGCATTTTCCATCATCAGGTGTTTATTCTCTGTATTGAAACATCAACATTGTGCAATATTTGCAGTTTTTTGCAACTGTTTTTTATTCCTGAGCAGGTAATTGGTCATGCTGTGTCACTTACCAGTTGTCAAGTAGTCAGAAACATTGTTGTTTTATTATGTTGGCTTACACTTGCATGCATTCACAAGTGCAATATGCTGTTTCAGTCACAATGTGCTTCTACAATACCAGCCATATTAAAGTAGACCTGTATGCAGATCAGCAAATATAAAAGCAAACTGATATTCAAATAAATCTTCAAAATAATGTGCTGTCTGGTCATTTTGCTGGTAGTATTAATGAGGAATCCTACGTTGCAGCATGAATCTGAAACCAAAGTCATTATGTCTTTACTCACAAACAGTTTGTCTTTTTTTTTTTTTTTACTGATGAGCACTACATCATGTCGCGGTGGTATGGCGGTAGCATTGTTACCTCACAGCAAGAGGTTCTCCCATTCGATTCTCGGCTTGGCTTGGGAGTGCCTTCTGTGTAGAGTCTTCATGTCCTCCCCGCGGTTGGGTAGCGTTCGAAAGACATGCCTTCGTTGAAGGTTGGGCATCGAGCTGGCACCTCAGCATTTCATAAAAATCTACTGCCAATCATTAGCGGACCGGAGTTCCGCTGTGACGACCCCTTACCGGGAAAAAGCTGAAAGACAAACAACAACTATTGAGCACTACATCATAAAATATTGCTTTTCCACAGAAATTTTGAAATACTCTGTGTTGCTGCAGAGTAAACTGTCATAGCTATATTCCATAGCAATTCCCCAACCCCTATACTAATTGTAAACTGCACACAGAATAGCACCTGCAGGTTATTTTAATTGTGCTGTTGTATGCTGCTTTCCTATTACCCCTACACCAAATGACCTTTGCAGTCATGGAAAATAATATGACATTCTGTTTGTTGATAAAAACAAGTTTTCCGTCACCTTTCTGCCCTACCACACAGAGTACAGCTTTCTATTCAACATACAGTGGTGCTGTATCATGTACAACTCAGCTTGAGGCTATATATATATATATAGATGTGTGTGTGTGCGTGTGTGTGTGTGTGTGTGTGCGTGTGTGTATGTGTGTATATATATATATATATATATATATATATATATATATACACATACATATATATATATATATATATATATATATATATATATATATATATACACACATATATATTTATATGTAAAGTAAGTTTACACATTTTCTGATTGCCCTGCTATACACAACACAGAATTATGTTTGGTAATACACCGTTGCTGTAAATTGCACTGTAGAACTGTATGCTGTATTATTGTTATGGCCCATAGCTGTTCACAGCAGAGCTACAGGCTGTATTAGTTCTCTGGCACATAGCATACATCAAAGTTGTAGCCAGTTTTACTTCTAATAAGGTCCCCATCTTACATCTGTTCTATGAAAACCACTCATCAGATATTTTTGTAGTGCTTGTCAACGAATCAAGAGCATTGTGTTGTACCGCAGAAACCAGACCAATCACAGCAGTCTCACTGAAGCATAATCTTTCAGTCTGCCTGACATCATGCTTTCTTTATTTATTTATTACTAGGTAAGTGGCATCATTTTAATAAGCCTGTTCTATGTTATATTTCATGTCGATGACCATTTTAACACTTGCGTGCCTTAAAGTCAGATATTAATAGTTAATAATACGTGGATGGGGAGGTGCAATAAATTGTGTAACTCCCCTGGCAGCAACAATAGCATCAGAGTCCCTGTCCTGCAGTCCTTTTTATTTTCTGTGAAACGTTTTTGTGAAAGCCCCTAAGAATGACTATAAAAAACAACGTGGGGCACATTGCTGCCTCTGTATTCATTTTCTGATCACATTAGCAGTAAATGCTAACAGTGGTCATTTTGGATTTCACATAGGTTCTCTGCACCATCTCATAATTTCAAGGTTTGTTTGTTTGCCATAAAAACTGTATTTTATACAGCAGCCTCCAAAAACAGAAAGTCATATTTGAGAAGCCAAACAAAGGCAAATATCTGTGACTTGCCTGTATTTGAATGAAACTGTTGATATCCTTGAAATGAGTGCAGTTCATGTTGATTGCACTGGTTACTGGCCAGACAATAAGCCATCCATTCTCATGGTACTTATTATTTCCTCTTCTAATAAGATCATTGGCATAAATATTGTTAACTATAACCAAATAGTTAAGTGATGCTAGCACAGTTTTCTTTCCTGGTAGATGTGATAGTAGTAAGAGTAATGAATTTAGTCTGGTGCTATTTTGCCTTTTTTTGCACATAACGTGCTTCCTATGTGACACATATGATTAAGAAACAAAATAAGTGAACCACGTAAACTGGAGTATATTAATCCACAATACATTTTCAGTCCAGATGTCACAACACAGAAATACTTTCTATACATGAAGATACACTGTGATTTTATATTTTCAAGGATTTTTTTTTTTTATGATGTGTGCCCTAAATATGTTAAAACCCTCACTAGTTGAATTTTGTTTTTTCCTCTGACTAGCAGTTGTATCCAAAAGCAGTAAAGAAGTGACAGCTGGATGAATGGCTTCTTCTAAATCAATTAGAATAAAGTAAGAATTACACCTGGTGCACAAAATTAGAAGTAAAATATTTAATAATGTAAATGCTTTTGTTCACAAAATGTAACATGAGCTTCATCAGACATTAAAAGCAGGTCAGAAACACTAGTTTTAAAAGAAAATAAAATCACATGATACAAAATTAAACAGTCATTAAGTCAATATTTTTTTAAAGTCAGTGAGTGTCTTATGCTATGGCCTTGCACTTTTTTTTATCTAGCATTTTTCTTCATTGGCACCAAGACAGTTAAAAGCACCTGAAACAATCGGCATGCAGAATAATCCTACTTGTGCCATCTATCATGTAACCATAAAAGATATTGTATATCATTCTGGAGTATTTCGGACTAGTTCCATAGTCCAGCATGTAAGTCTCTCACAGATATTTTGACTCTCTAAAGTATGCAGACTGCTTTCATAGAGATTCCAAGGCTATTTGAAAAACATGCACTGAACTCGGGCAAGACAGTCTGCCCTCCCACCTCAAAAACATTACAAGGGCCTGCCCATGTACCTCCTTGCTATATTTTTATTCACCCTTATCTAAAAAGTTAGTCTGCATAAAAGGAGTATGCATGCAGTAAAAGAAAATTATGGGTCCCAAAAGTAATCTTGAAACATTTCTGCTTTAGAGTAGTTTATAATAACTGCAGCATTAATCTCACTTACACAAATGTTAAACTAGGTGCAGTGCATTTTTTTTTACATTTCTATGACACAGATATCTCCACAAATGTGACTGACACATCTGTAGCAAATATCTATACATCTTTTCATTTCTAGCCCTTCTTCTCTGGTCATACTATGGGCTATCTGTAAAAGCACATTAAAACAAAGCCAGTAGCAGTATCACTTTTCAGTGCCAGTATTGCATATGTTTAGTATACAAGAAACCCCCAGTGAAGATTAATTTTCATCTGTACTTATCTCAGTAATCTGCTGACTGTGATCAACCACATCATATTACTTGCATCTTGCATTCATTGCATTTCAAGTCATTCTGGGTTTCTTCATAAAAGCTATATCAACTATTTCTTAAGCCAGACCAAATAGATCTCGGTCATTCATTCATAGGTGTTTACTGGGCTAATCACTGCTAGAACATTTTTAAGCCTAGTCATGCATCCCAAATCTCTAACAAGTTCGGGTACCCTTGATAAGTTTAAGCAGGAGCCTGTGAAATTAACCATTTACTGACTGCATATATCCATTAAAGACATATGTGCCAAACCAGAGATGAATTTCCTGTTCCCCATCCAGTTGTCCAGGTTCGTGGTTGAATTTGGTTAGGGAGCAACTCTGCTTCACATGGATGGAGAGCCTGTCCCTAGATGGGGTAGTCTCTGGGATACATACTTATCTTTCCAGCAGGTCCTATTTATATCACAGGCAAGGTTTACGTCTTTAGAGTGGATAATTCTGGTGTAGTTTATTTCTAGATATGTAGGAGGTCCGTCAGGGTGGGGTCTGAACCTTTATGCCAGGCATATATCTCCCATTAAGAGTCTGTAGGAGACAGAATACAGGGATAGGGCCTTGAGGCAGTCTGCATAGGACATGTTACTTGATGCCCTGTATTCTTTTAGTGAAGAACGTCTGTGAACGTTCCATTTGTTCAGTATGCCTTGTCAGGTGCATACCAGAGAGGACATTGTACTCAGTGATAGGTCTGATGAATGCTAAATACAGTAGAGCAATGCCATTACTCCAAGACAAGCTCTGGGAAACTGGTGGGTTCTTTCTCTGGCTGCTTCCTTTTTCTGTCAATTCTAAGGCCTCTATGATTACTATATACATTGGTTAAGCTTGTACAGATAATGTGATACTCTGCCTTAGAAGTTACACTCTCATATCACAATGCCTTTTTCTTCACTATTGCTTCACATTTGCTAACTAGTCATTTCAGCAAGGTCAGCCTCACCTAGTATACACAAAAGTCAACTCCTTACCCTCACTGATATCTGTAATCCTTGAAACAATTCCCATGCTACTGAGCACTATAGTAGTTATTCAGATGTTGAGCAAATAAACATATTTCAATATTTAGCATTTATTTGTCTTGCTTAAAACTATTAACAAGGTATCTAGGGTGTTGAACATGTGCCCGAGTACTCTGTTTAAAGAAGCCGCAGGAAGCTTTTAGGATCTCAGTTTTTCAGATGTTTGACTATGATATTGTTGTCTCTGTGGCAGCAGCTAAGGCACCTAACTGTTCAGATGCTACTGGTGTTCTTAATCAAAATCTGTAACTTATCACAAAAATAATCTTTTGAGTAATTGTTTGTCTGTTTTATTTGTTTACTGGGATATTCCAGCTAAACTAAGTTGTCTCTTTTCAGTAGAGCCCTGGTGGAAAAACATTCAACAACAAGTATAAAATAAAACAAAATATAAAGATGGTACATTATTTAATACAGAATGTTTAAAAGTGTACAGAATGCAACAAGGAAGAGCTGGCAGGTCAGGGATTAATGGGTGTAAATGTCTGATATCCACTCACCCATTCTAGGGAGATAGCTGGGTTCTGGCAAATGCCTGCCATATGCTGCTACTATGTATGCACTATAGTTGAACAGGATGTATAGACACGTGCATCTATACCCTGATATTGCATACCTTACTGTAACAGTATAATATGGTTGCAGCTGGAAGAAAAAAGTAAGGTGAAAACTATCCTTTCATTCTCACTTAGAGAAAACACCCCTGTAATTATCACGTTGACGCTTCACTTTCTTAATGAGCTTTGTCTTGAGTTGTTACAAATATTGTAAATTGTAATTGCTTACTGAGTAATTGTACTTCACAGATTTATATTTTCATTATGCTTTTATTATATCTTACTAAATCTAATTCTGATTTTCTTTATATTCCCGTGCTTAGACTAAAATTGGTCACTTTTGATCAGTGCACTACTGTCGTAAACACATTTTAAATAAATACATATTTGGTGTCTGTAAGACATTTGTAACAATTTCTGTTCTGTAGTGAATTGAAGTAGAACTGGTCAAGCCACTGTGACATATGTGTCTTTGGACTAAGTCACCGTCACTGTTATCATTGTCTTTACTGTCATTGTTAGCATGATTGTCCCATTTGAGATGGTCCCTCTCTGCAGATGTAAGTTCAAAAGATCTTCATAGGGGAATATTGCTGTTAGTAATCAGACTGATTACTGCATCATTTTTTTATTCTTTTTTTTTCATCTCATTTCACAAATTGTGAAGAAGCAGAAGCAGCATCAAAAACGTTACCTGAGAAAAAAACAGCAGAAATTGATTCCCACTGAAACATTATATCACTCAGATGCAACTATTACAATACTTATAACCATATTTCCTGGCATATCCTTTTTATCGGTTTTGAAGAAAGGTGAGCCACCTGATTGTGGACATTGTTGTACAGTAGCTCTGATGTCTAATGTTAGTGAGATTCTTCTCAACATTATTCAGCAGAGATTGCAGCAAGGGTTGGCAGACGTGCAAGCAGGATTCAGGAAACAATGAACAGGAGACATTATTGCAGATGAGAGGGGAATCTTTGAAAAGGCAAAAGAATATCAATAGGATGTGTGTGTATGTATCTGAGTCACTGATTATAGCAAGAGCTTTGACTCTGTAAATCATGAAAAAGTTTGGGTGATATTAAGAAGTAGGCAACACAAGATAGTTCTATATATTGATCAAGAAGCAGCATCTCTGAGCAAAACAAGGATAGAGATGGTGATTTAAAATTGGTAAAGGTGTACAAAAATTTTTATGTCTTCTATGGTGGGCTCCTCTTCATCTTTCATTGTAGGTTGTCTGGGTCATTTCATCTTCTATTTCATCTTCTATGGGGTTTTCTTCATTCAGAAGCTTCTGGAAGTATTCCTTCCATCTGCCTTTGATTTCCCTGTGGACTTGTGAGCAGGTTGTTGCTGGCATCCCTTATGGAAAGTGTGTCTGACTGTCTTTTGTATATTTCTGTCTTTGCCTTGCAACCTGATATGGTTGCTTTGTGCCATATACTGTGTCACTTTCCAGAAGATTCTAGAGTGCACCTGATGCCTTGTTCTTTGCTATTGTTAGCTACCCAGTATTCCTTCTCAGTCTGGTCTGTCTTTTCTGTTTTCCACTTTTTCCTGCACTTCTCCTTTCTTTTGATGACTTCCTTGACTTCTGTGTTCCACCTCCAGCTTTCCTTCTATACCTGGCTCGGCTGCATATCAGCTCACTAATCCTTATACATGCTGTTTTGAGACGCTGACATTCTTCTTCAACTCCACCTATTTGCTGTTCTTCCTAAGGTGCTAGAGCCCTGAGTAATTCCTCAGACTCTCTTACTTTCTTGCCAGTCAACTTCTAAGTATTCAGCCTAGTCTCTTGATGACGTTTGAGCCTTCTCTGACCACAACTTGCAGCTGACTGTGACAACCATGGGTTTGTGCTATGGACTCACTGCTTCACTAGGGATGACTTTGCAACCATTGATCCTACCCCAGTGCCATTTTCTTAGTAGGAAGAATTCTGTCTGAGTTGCGTATTCACCTGTCTTGTATGTGATCTTGCATGTGTCTCTCTTGCTGAACCACATGTTGGACACCATCAAGCCATTTAACAGACAGAAGTCTAGAATTGCCTCTTCTTTAGTTCTGTTGCCCCACCCATGTGCACCCAGGCATTCCTCCTGTCCAGTTCTGTCTGTCCCAATATGTGCAATTTAGGTCACCCATTTTTAGCACCAGTTCGTGTTGTCCTGCTTTATCTTGTAGGTCCTTAAGCTGCTATCTGGATGCATGATTTTCCTCACCATCACAACCCAGCTGTAGGGCATAGGCTGAGATTACAATAGTACAGTATCCTTACACTGAGTCTGATTGCCATGAATCTATCACTAATTCTGATGACATCTCCCACTGTCTTCTGAAGCCTCTCCCTCATCTCAATTCCTATACCATTTCTAGTCTGTCCTCTTCATGAGCAATAGACTCTGGATCCCAAGCCAAGGGATTTGCAGCATTTACATTCCATCTTGTTTCCTGGATACAGACAATGTCCAGCCTCTTCCTTACCATCATGTTATCCACTTCCAAGCTGTGTCATTTCAGTGAACCTACACTGATTGTAGCAATCCTTAGATCTGATGTTTTTAATCTTCATTCATTCCTTACTGATGGGTGTCAGTTCCATCCTTGGAACCGAATCGGCCTTGTAACAAGCTCGTGCCAGCCAAAAAAGCTCTTGAGCTAAACGTTTAAGCAAATTGCCCTTCTCCCTTTTACCTCAGATCTTGTTTGTCACATAGCCGTAAAGCCGTCAAGCCAGCTCTCAGCTAAGTACTTAGTTTTGTTGCTTATGAAAGTGTTTTTTCTTATATTGTTCACATTTTTTCAGTCTAAACTCACTTCTCTAATCTCTCGTTAGTCTTTTATCCACTTTCAAATATCTTTCCAGTTTCTTTTTTCCTCAGATACCTTAAGGTAATCTCAAGTACCATTGTTGATACAGCCCTTTCCCTCTACCCTCTGTGGTAATCCTTCAGTACCATTGCTGATATTCCTCTCCCTTTCTTTATTTCCTTTCTAAAAAAAATTCTTTAATCTCACCTTACTTTCCGTGATATTGCTGCTTTTTGTACTGCAGTGTAATGCAAGGAGCTTCAGGGTTCAAACAGTGCAACAAGTGTAGTCGCAAAATGCCTAATAGTGATTTGCATGTCTCATGCAAATATTGTTTGGGACTTCCACATCTTTTGGTACAGCCTCCTTGTACCATTTGTCAAGGGTTTAGTTCCTGTACACTTAATGAAAGAATAAACAAACTGATTCTGAAAGGCCTCCTTAAGATGCCTTTTTCAGAGACTATCTCTGCGTGAGAGGCCTCACCTCCTCCTAGAAAAGAGCACAAAGAGACCACATTTGGTTCCTTCTTCTCCCTCCAGTGATAAGAAAGAGGAACCAAGACCAAAAATGACACTTTCAGCTCCAGAGTCGAAACCAGCTTTTACAGCACCATCTCCGGTACCGTCAACAATCATTTTATCATCATTTCCTATTTCGTCGGCACCGACAACATCTGCTGCACCTGCCCTGCCTAAACTACAGATTTTGACTTCCACACCGACCATGGCACTGAGCTTACCTACAATTTCAGTTCCAAGTTTGGACACCCCTCCTACACATGTCTCTAAACTCGAGACATCGGTGCCAATAGATCATACTGCATGGACCCGGTACTCCCCTTTGGTGGATCCTTTTGTTGGGCAGCAATTTAGCCCTTTCTTAGAATGGCCAGAGTCCCCATCAGGGATCTCCACTAGATCGACCAGGAGCCTCTCAGAATTGGGTGTGGTGCATCTTGTGGACCAGCTGCTGATGGCCAGAGGAATTACAGCACCTTCTAAGGACCTCTTTCTTCTTTGGACTTGGGAAACAGTCTTCACAGACTCCAGCTTATTCTCCTCCTTTGACCTCTTTGCTAGCTTCAAATTACTTGGCACCGATGACTTTATCAGTTCCCACACCTTCGGTGATACTAGTTGATCTCACTGTGGCCCCAAAGTCGTCCCTTTGGCCTTTGACTCACTCAGAGCCAGGCCTTCCTCAGGTTCAGGACTAGACTGCGGGCTCCTCTGCACCTGGTATGGCTCCGGGTTTTTCTACGGTGCGATTGGCCATGGTTCCAGGAGCACTGTTGGTACTGAGTCCCCTTGAGGCTCCATCCTTGGGAGCGGGGTGTGACCCAGGTTCCGAGGTTGTACTTCCTGGTTCCGGGCTCTCATCCCTCTTCAGGCGGGCCAGCTTTCCAAGCGATGGAGAGGGCCCTTGCCTCTGCAGACAAGCCGTAGGTGTCTGAATCCCAGATATGTCCTTCCTTTGAGCGGCAGCTGACACAAGCCACTGTTCCTGGACTTCGAAAACACAAGAGCCTCAGGATACCCTACCGCAGGGCACCCCTTCTTCAGAAACTCCCACTGAAGAGTTACCTTGCAAGAGAACGTGCAAGAGGAAGCACGTGGAGTCACCAAGGACATGGACTATGGTGAAGAGAAGGGGTCCCCACACTTGCCCTCTGATGATGTCTCATTTGGAGACATTCTGGAAATTCTAAAGTAGAGGGGTGACGGGAAGCCCACCAATCACTCCTCTAAGGAGTTTGTGTTCCTGCAAGCTTTTTGTGCTCGACCCTGTATTTCCTGGTTCAGCTCATCATGCAGCACGCTTGGAAGAGACCTAACACCATTGAACTGATCCATTGGAGGCCGGACAAAATTTTATCTCCCCATGAGCAACAGTATCACTGGTCCTAGGGTCTTCCAGTAGACACAATGGTGGTGGTGACTGCCATGAAAAAGGAACTGGCCGAGGAGAACCAGACTGTCCACTCCCCAAACAAGGAGTCTTAGGCAGTGGACAGGCTAGGGAAGTGAGTTTTTGTGCCATCGACCTCTCCAGTTAGGTCTTTGAATTATCTGGCAAACTTCACCAGGCTTCAGAGAGACTTAGTCGCTGAGCTCTCCAAAACCTTAGCAGGAGCTGTTTCTGACGAGGTCCCTGACAAGGTTGCCTCACAGTTAGCTACCCTGGAATCCATATTCAACTCCTCCATACGTCTGATTTCTCACGCCACTGAAGGAGCAGCCAAAGCGGCGCATTCAGGTGCATTGTCATGCGGCGTCACAACTGGATGTGCCTTTGTGACTTTGCAGACCATTTTAGGTCTTCCTTTCTGAATGCTGCAGTTGACGCCTCCTCCCTTTTTTGCTCAAAAGTGAAAGACACATTGGCCAGGTGTAAGAAGGATGGTAAGACCCTGTCTGCTGTAGGTGTACATTTCTCCACTCCACGGCATCCATACTCTAGGAACCAGAGAAGTGGAAAGATGTGGCACAAGAAATCACAGGGTCATTTCCATGACACACGTGGTAAGTATACTCCCGGGCAGAGGGAGTAACTCATCCGGAAGGTGCCCATACAGGGGCAGAGGAGGATCACATAAATAGGGCTCCATAGATTCTTTCTCTGGACAACCCTATCAGCGCTCCTGAGGAGCGCCCCAATTGCTCTCCTCTGGAAGCAGTCAGGGGATGTATTTCCTTGCATCGTTCTGCCTGGCTAACAATAACAATGGATCTGTGGGTGCAGAGGATCATAACCAGAGGATGCCACGTCCCTTTCATTCTTAACCCAAGGGTCACCAAGTCGAATTCCCGACATTCCACCCAGTCAAAGGGAAACAGCAGCACTAGAAATTCAAAAGCTGCTTCAAAAAAGTGTCATCCAAACAGTCCCACCAGACCAGATAGGATCCAGATTCTACTCAAGATTATTTTTAGTGCCAAAGAAAACAGGAGACTGGAGACCAATTCTGTTTCTCAGCATCCTAAACAAATTTGTCTAACAATAAAAATTCGGATGGTCACGGTTCAATCTGTCCTCTCTTTCTTGGAGAAAGACAATTGGATGTGCTCAGTAGATCTTCAGGA
Organism: Protopterus annectens; assembly: GCF_019279795.1. NCBI lineage: Eukaryota > Metazoa > Chordata > Ceratodontiformes > Protopteridae > Protopterus > Protopterus annectens. Next base: position 400,362,731 of record NC_056728.1, read on the forward strand.
TGCTTATTACCACATAAAAATGGACAAGCGGTCCAGAAGATTTCTTTGCTTCCATCTGGGGGCCAATCATTTTCAATTCCACGTGTTGCCCTTCGGACTCTCTACAGCCCCCAGAGTGTTCACCAAGTGCATGGCAGTGGTAACAGCTCACTTGAGACTTTAAGGATTCCGGGTGTTTCCATTTCTAGATGATTGGCTCCTCACTGCTCCCACCAAGCATCTACTGGAGGTAGCGCTAAACTACACACCTGGTCTAGCAGAATCTCTGGGAATCTCAATAAACTGGGGAAAGTGCAACCTGATCCCCTCTTAATCCTTAGAATTTATTGGGGCGACCTTCAAGACAAATGTTTGCCTAGTGTCTCTTCCGGACCACAGACAACACAGGATAAGATCCCAAATATGGGTGATACTCTGTCAAAGTCTAGTCCCAGCTCAAACAGTGCTTCAACTCCTGGGTTCCATGGCAGCATCAATTAACATAGTTCCCTTGGCAAGACTACCCATGAGAATTTTCCAGTGGCTCCTTCTAACACAATGGTATCCCTTACAACATCCCTTGTCTTTTCAAATAAGGATAACTCAACATTGCAAGCAGGATTTAATGTGGTGGATGAAGCCAGAAGAACAACAATGGGGTTGCCCTTTTACCCGAAACAGCCCAAGGCCACAGTGACTATGAACGCTTCCCTGATAGGGTGGGGGGGGGGGGGCTTTTCCAGGGGAAGACAGTCCAAGGCACTTAGTCAGACATAGAGACACACCTGCATATCAGTGTCCTAGAACTGAGGGTGGTGCTCCTAGTGTTGCAAGCATTTCAATCCATTCCATCAGGGACAATTGCTATTCAGTCAGACAACATGTCAGTAGTCTGGTACATCAGCAAACAAAGAGGAACCAAGTCCTACCCATTGTGTCGAGAAGCCATGAGAATTTGGCAATGGGCGATAGCTTCCAACCGCTTTCTATTTGCAGTGCATATTCCCAGGAGCTCCAACGTAATTGAGGACAAGCTGAGCAGACGCATCCTACTGCCTTACAAGTGGTTCCTCAATCCTATCATTGCGACAAAGATCTTCAGCCGCTGGAGCCAGCCTTGCTGCGACCTATTCGCATCTCCAGCAAACTACAAATGCAGTAGCTAATCCCCCCGCAGGGGGAGTCCCCGAGGGACACCCTGATTTACGATGCCCACAGGACTTTTGTATGCTTTCCCTCCCTTCCCCCCTGATTCCCCAATTTTTGAAGAAAGCCCTTCATCTGAGAAGCAGAGTTATCCTCATTACTGGCCTCGACAAATTTGATTCCCTTTCCTGTGGCCTCAACTAGTATATCAACCATGGATTCTGGATCCAACTCCAGAATTGATCTCGCACCCACAAGGGTTGACTCACCCGGACATTTCCAGGCTCAAGCAACAGAATAACCTTACCTCCCCAGTGCATGATATCCTTCTGGCTTCACATAAATCATCCACCATGAAAATTTATCTCAGCAAGTGGAAGAGGTTCCTTATTTGGTCCTGACAAAGACAAGTAGACCCTTGTTCAGCCTCAGTTAGTGTGATTTTGGATTATTTATCAAGTCTTTTCCATTCAGGAGCAGCAGCCTCAGCCATTCGAGTACACTTAGCTGCTATCTCAAACTTCCATAATGGGTTTCGAGACTCATCGCTAATCTCCCATCATCTCTGCAAAACTTTCTTAAAAGGTGTCTTGCATATTAGACCACCCTTCAAGGAACCCATCGAGCCTTGGAATTTAACACTAGTACTACAGTCCGTGACATGTTCACTCTTTGAACCTGCTTCCACTTGCGACCTTAAATTCCTTTCCTGGAAATCTCTATTTTTGATAGCTGTCACATCAGCCAGATGCATTTCAGAGCTTCAGGCTTTGTGTATTAAATGCCCTTACGTGCTATTTCATAAAGACAGAATATCACTCTGGACCAATCCTTCTTTTCTACCCAAAGTTATCTCAGACTTGACAATTAATCAAGCGAATGACCTCCCAGTCTTTTTCCCCAACTATTCAAATAAAGGAGAGTACTGTCTTCATTTGCTGGATGTTCATAGACAGTTAAATTTTTACCTGGACAGAGCAAAGTCAGTAGATAAATCAGACCAGCTATTCATGCCCTATTCACCACTGAAATTGGGAAACCCTGTCTCAAAAGTAACCTTGTCCAAATGGCTAACATACTGTATATCCTTGATTTACCAACAAAATTAAAATTTCTACACCAGGCAAAGTCATAAAACATTCTCCCAGGACTTTAGCAACTTCTGTTGCTTTTCATGCAAAAGCTTCATTGACTGATATTTGTGCAGCCACAACTTGGGCAACCCCGCATACCTTTATCACTCATTACAAATTGGATTTGGCCTCCATGGTAAGAGCGTCTTTTGGTTCAGTGGTGCTGAGGAACATCCTTCCATAAGGGCTCCCAGGACTAAAGGTAGCTAGAGACTCTGTCCCATCAGTAAGGAATGAATGAAGATTAACAACATCAGATAAAAAAGTTATGTGCTTACCATAACGTTCAGTCTGTGTTGTTCATCTTCATTCATTATGTCCCACCCTCCAGAGGCTCCTGGGGGATCAAATTGGGTCCTACTCTTGCCTTAGGTTTTCTGCTCAGAGACGGCCTCTGCTTTAATTATAATGGGCAAACTCGATCTGAGGTAACAGGGAGAAGGGCACTGTGGGTAAAAGTTTAGCTCAAGAGTTTTTGGGCTTTCACAAGCTTCTTACAAGGCCGACTCGGTTCCGAGGACGGAACAGGCACCCATCAGTAATGAATGAATGAAGATGAACAACACAGATGGAACGTTATGGTAAGAACATAACTTCTTTTTCATGTTTGAAGGTTGATTGGTTGTATGTCCAGATTTTACTCAACAAGAGCTATTCCAGGTAACCCAAGCTGGGGAACTGGACACTGACTGGCCAGTAGTTTATTGACCCAGGGCTGCTGGGCTTTATGTTGGGCACTCACTGGCTGATAGGGGCACATGCAACCCTCCTTCCATTACAGTGGGTCCCTGGCATAGTTTGGAGTAAGCCAGATCCTCAACACAGCTATCACTGGCAAATACCCATGCCCATTTTTGGCAACATTAGTTTACATGACCAAGTCACCTAGATACAGTTGTTACACTTTAGAGTGGCTAGCCCTTTCATGGGCTGCAGTCTGTGATCTGTGTATAAATGTTCTTCCTTGTAGTGGATACTGCACATCACAGTTGATGCCCAAAGCAGTTGGTCTATACAACTATTCCTCCAAGGCAACCTCTAGAGAGTCTGCTGCTACCCACACCTCCATTTTTGGGTGAGTTTGAGATTCTAACACTCAGCATGTTTTTTTTTTTTTTTTTTTTTTTGTAGTAAATACCTCTTCATTAAACCTTTTAGGTAGAGATTTACTATGTAATTTACAATGAACTGTCTGTTGTACTCCAGATTGTGTTTTCCTTGACATTCAGGATGGACCCTCTCCTTTGGGGCTATACTCGACTGATACCTGTACAGATGGGGATACTCTCTTTGCTGTAATGACATCAGAACAGACTGCAGATATTGCAGATTTGGAGGGATTGGAAACAGTCTCTCCACACCTCTAGATTACTCATGAAAATGAGGAAGGACTCATAAAGGAAGCTGAACCTGTAAAGGTAGTTTTAAAAGCTTACGAGCACCTACTTATGGTAGCTCAGAATCCTTTGTCAACTGAAGCAGAAAAAGGAGTAAAACCTTTCATTTCTGCATTATGCCAGCATGCAATAATTGTCCCAACAGCCGTTGCAGCATGATTATTACCAGTCTAGAAACCACTCAAAAGCACTTAGAGATTTGTACAAGATCTTTGAGCAGTTTATGCAGTAGTAGTACCAACTTTTCCTGCAGTCCCTAACCCTGCCATGATATCAGGTTCGATCCCAACATCTGCCACTACTTTCTCAGAGATAGACATTCTTCTGCTTTATTTTCAGTTCCTATAGACCCAGATTGTCAGTATCTGTTTGCATTTACGTATAGAGGACAACAGTATACATGGATGAGATTGCCATAAGGATATTTGAATAAAACGAAAGTTTACCCCCGTGTATATCTACTCTAATACAATGTATAGGTAGACAATTTACTTCTGGCTTCAGATTCTTATTAAATTAGTAACAAGATATTATTTTTCTCCTGAACAAACTAACACAATTAGAATTCAAGATTAATAAAGGTAAATTGCAGTTGTGGAAATTGCAGGTTCAGTATTTGGAACATCTTATTTTAGAAGGCTGTAAGCAGATTTTACCATCATCCATTACTGTAATACAAACTGTGAAACACCCTGCAGCACTAAAGCAACTGTGGACTTTTCTGGGGCTGACAGGTTATTGTCGACAGTGGATGTCTAACTATGCAGAAACAGGAAAACCATTAGTTATTAAAGTTGGACATTTCAGAACCACTTTCCTGGTAATATTGTCATGAGCAAATTTTACCCAATTAAAAACTTTGCTTTCAAAATCTCCTGCTCTTGGATTTCCACATTTTTCAAAAATATTTTTCTTGTTCTGTTGTGAACGAAATAAAGTAGCATTAGTGTTATTAGCATGAGGAAGAAATGATGATTTTAGACCTATTGTATATTTTATTGCAAATCATGATGTTGTAGCAGCATCTGTCCCTCGCTGCTTTAGGGTGGTGGACACAACAGTGCACTCAGTAGACATGGTGGTTGGTCTTACACCCGGACACTAGACCTACATGGCAGTTCCACATTCTGTAGAAGCATTGTTACTAAACACCAGAGCACAATATTTATGTGGTACATGACTGAATAAATAGACATTTTCTTTATTCAACAATCCTTATTTACAGATCATTAGATATCCACCCCTTAAGCCTGCCTCTTTAATTCCTACAGCAGAGGATGGAGAATGTCATGATTGTGTTTTTATAGTTAATTATGTGCTTCCTCCTAGATCTGATCTGAAAGTTGAGCCATTACCAAATTCTAATTACTTCTTTTTGTCTATGGATCCTGTGTTTGAAAAGAAGATGATGCTTTAGTAATCGCCTTTACATGTGTACCTAGGACAGAATTTTGCTGACCGGACATTAAAATGGAAATGTATCTGCTCTGCTCAAATAGCCAAATCTGTAGCTTTTCCTGCAGCATGCAGACTAGCAACGCATAAAACAGTGACAGTTTTCAGATTCACAGAATGCTGACGGGGTAATTCATGATTTGGGACACTTTGGAGAGAAGGAGGATATCTAACCTCAGCAGGGATGGTCATTAAAAATGCTGTTTTTGTTCATGAACTATTGATTGAATTATTACCAAAACAGATAGCAGTGGTGAAATGTCCGCACATAAAAATGACGATCCATACTTTTCAAAAGGTAATTGGTTTGCAGACAAGGCAGTTAGACATGCCTTGTCTTGTCATGTTAAGGAGTCGTTTTTGCCGCAGCCTTGTGAAACTAATACAGCTGTCTCTTTACAGGAATTGCTATCTTTTCAAGAGCAACTTGATGACTCTGCTGTAGTCTTTCTCCAGAACTTTTGTGCTGCCACCTAGATTGGTGGCTGATAGCACCCGATGCAATTTTCTACCTCAGTTGTTTAAAGTTTACCATTTACTTCTTCATTTGGAGGAAAATACACTAGTAAAACACATTTTGAATGATTGATATGCCCCTCACTTTTCAAAAGTTACTCAGCATTTTGTAAATAACTCATTTGTTTAGAGTATAATGTGTCAAAAAGTATACTGACACCCCCACACAGTCTTTGAAAAAGCCATGGGGACTGTTTTGTTGCCTTCAGTTGGGCTTTACTAAGCTCTAACAATCACAAAAGTTTAAATATGTCTTATTGATTGTTGATGTTTTTTTCAGGATAGGTAGAAGCTTATATGTGTGCCAAGAATGATGCAACTACAGTAGCTAAAATATTATTTTTTGTATTGATACCCATATTTGGTGTTCCTTGTTGCATACAGTCAGACCAGGGAACACATTTTACAAATCAAGTGATTTGACAAATCAGTAAGACATTGAACATAAAAATGCTGTTCCATTGCCCACACAAACCAGAGGCTTCAAGGATTGTTAAATGCATGAATAAAACTTTTATGGTGGACTGATGGTAGAATAATATATATATATATATATATATATATATATATATATATATATATATGATGTATATTGTATTTAAATGGAAAAAAACATTAAAATGGTTTGTTTTCTTTTCTGTTAATTTGTTTGCCTATATCTTGTGATAATTTAATAAAGGTGATTGAAAAAAAATGGTATTAAATGTCCAGAAGCATTACCCTAGTTCTATTTTATATAAGAACTTTCCCTCTCATGAGATTCTGAAGGGAAGACCTATTAAAATGCTTACACACCTCTACCCAGAAATTTGAAGTTACAAAATGTAGATGAACCTGTTTTTCTTAACTGCAAGTCACTCCATTCTCTCTTGTAACATCACCATAAGGAGGTTTTGGAGCTCAGAAGCAGCCAACAATCAGTCAGTAGTATGATATGCAACCAGGCAACACAGTCTTTATCAAAATTTTTTCCCCGAAGAAATGCCTTGTCTCCAAATGGAAGGGACCCTACTTGGTTTTGTTCACCACCTCCACTACCATTAGATTTGAAAGACTGCCCACATGGATCTGTGTGTCACATATTAAGAAGGCCCTCCCTCATGACAAATGCAGAGGACATACCACTGATGTCACTCTTTTCAAGACTGCAGATCTAACAGCAAGTCTTACTAGACGAAAAACCAGGGAAACCATTTTATCCGGAGATAAAGTTTATAGAGAGTTTTTGGCAATGCCATCGTGGTTGGGTTCAGAAGTTAAATCTAGTGATTTGACAACATCATCCTGGATGGAAATAAAACTCAGTAAGTCTTATTCAGTTTTAACTCTATTTTCATTAACCTCATAAGTAATAGTGAAGATCAATGACTCAGTAACAGCACATTTTATGGCCAATGATGAGAATTCAAACCAAGAACTGAACAATGAATCAAGTGACCTAGTATCACTTGTGGAGTTGCAAACAGCAGACACTTAAATGTGGAGTTTGTTTGGAAACTGATTTTATATGACCTACAGAAGAATCCTTCATCACCTGTGATGCAGTTTAAAAAAAAAAAAAACAGCAGCACCAAACTGCTCGATATTCATATGGATTCATTATTGAGACATTTGTGATTTTAATTATCCTCATGCTGTAGTTCTTGTCATTCTGAGTTATACTAACTGTAAGAGCTGAACAATTTTTTATCAGAGAGGAGCATTTTACAAACAGAGACAGACACTTAAGCCGCAGTGGTGCAGCGGTAGTGTTGTCGCCTCACAGCAAGAAATTCTCCCGTTCGATTCTTGGCTGGAGCGCCTTCTGTGTGGAGTCTGCATGTCCTTCCCACGGTCGAATGGCATTCGAAATACATGTGCGTGAATAGGCTTGCCTTCGTTGAAGGTTGGGCGTCGGGCTGGCACCTCGGCACCATAAAAATGTACTGCTAATCATTAGCGGGCCGGAGTTCCGCTGTGGTGACCACTAAGCAGGAAAAGCCGAAAGAAGAACAAAAGAAACAGACACTTAGAACTGAACAAAGAACCCCAGACTGGCATCGTAAATGTAATACCTTTTCTGCTGCCTTATAAGTCTGCACAAAAACTTTGAATATCACTGACTGTTGAGTGTGTGCATGTACACCTTCTGCACATGATTTGGGTATCCCACTGATCCTAATACCAATGACTGATGCAGAAGTTGGTCAGCATTTTGCAGTATTTTCTTAACTAGAAACCAGAAAGCCAAACATAATTCTAACCATTTTCAGTAATTCCATTTCAGTTATCAAAGACTTTTAAGGAATATACTTGTTATATTAAAAACGGAACACTTTTTGTAAGGTGGAGTACTTGCAATTTTACTCAAAATATATGATGGGGCTGGAAAAATGGGAACAGCAGCATTTCTTGAATTTTATTATGTTTGTGACCATCAAGCTTATCTATGGTTATAAACAGACTGGTCATGTTGTTGTTAATTAGGCCGTGTCATTCCAACTGTACCACAGAGACTTTACCTAGAGGAAGAATACGTAATGCTCATTGTAAGAGCGAGACAAAAGACATTAAAATTCCAGTTGGAAAATGGATCCTTCTTGTGTATGTCATCATGCTGTAGAAAATACTGCATTTAAATGATTAGCAAACCTGGTTCTGGCTGATGGTGTTTTTTCTGGAGAAGGAATTGTGCCTACATATGGTGCAATGAAGGTGAGATGGGAATTGAGGAAGTTGTTATTAAGCAGTGATCTGAAGTAGTTAACTTCATTTGATCATCAAACTGTGGGTATCGGATCCGACCTGGATCCGAGCCGGCAGATTTCCAAGCTAGAGATCCGAGCTCCAAGCTCCTCCCCTTACCCATAATACCCTGCTACCTCCTTCCAGTTGTCAGATCTCGTTTGCCGCGGCTTTGTCAAGCACAAATTTTTCGAGCTCCTAGCGTTTAGGCGATTTGTAAGTGTTTTTTTATCAAAATTTTTTAGTTTTTTGTTGTGTGTGGTTAGTTTAATTTCTTAGTTTAAAGCCCTGAGATTTACCATTCCCTCATAGTTTAAAGCCTAGTAGGTCCCCCCTTGTCCCTTACGCGTGTGTGTTTTTTTGTGTAGAACTCATGGCCGAGGCCCCAAAGGCCATCTTTTCTAAGTGCACTGTGTGTGGCCATAAGCTTTCTCCAGCGGATGGCCACACTCAGTGCGTCCTCTGCCTGGGGGTACCGCATTTGACCTCGGGCTGCCAAATTTGCGCAGCCTTTAACCCCCGGGCCCTGAGGGATAGGAGGAATAAGCTGATTCTGGTGGGTCTCCTACCCGTGGAGTCGGCTTCTTCCCCCCCTCCCTCGGTGGCTACAGCTGCGGCTGCTCAGCCTGCTGTCCCCTCTCCCCTGGCTGGGACTCAACCTCCCACTTCTTCCCAGGGAGAGAGGGACACTAAAAAAGAAACGAGAGAGAGGAGAGAGAGAGAGGGAGAAAGAGAGGCACAGAAGCCACAAGCGGTGAGCCAACTCAGCCCCCTCGGCCCCGCCTGCCAAGCTGCTCTCCTCACCCCAGAAGGTCTCCAGGCCTTTTTCCCCTCGGCTCTGTTCTCCATGCTTCTTGCTGGAGCCGGAGGAGGAGGCCCAACCATCTTCAAGGACATTGTGGCGGCCCTCCCAGCCAGCTTCGGCGGCCTGCTTTAGGTCGACCCGTAGCCTCTCCAGCGCTGATAAGGACCAGATGATGCATCGTTTTCTCCAAACCCAACTGCAGATGGGAGTGCTGCTGTCTCCCCCCCCCCTCCAGGGGGGAGTTCAGCCCCACTTTTTGCCCCGATAGCTCCTTCTCCGATCCACTATCGTGTTTCGAAGCCTTCAGATCCAAGGAGTGTTGGAGTTAGGGAGTCGGTGCCGATGGTTATCGCTACCTCGACGCCGGCCATGCCCTCGAGTTTGTCGGATCCTTTTTCGGATCCGAGCTCTCGGGCCGAGAGCCGTGCGTTGGATCCGAGGGGGGCAGTGTGTCTTTGGCTCCGTTTCGGTCAGAGCGCGCTTCCCTCTCGGGTCCGAGTGCTTTGGATCTGACGCCGATCCTCATGCCGGATCTGAGGGTGTTAACCATGGAGCCCAGAGAGATTGGTTCACCCTTGGCTTTTGATGTGGTGGAGATGGTCCTCTCGAGAGGTTCGAGATCCCCTGCTCTTTCTTCGGATTCCACCCCCACTCCCCTGCAGCTGGGCTTGTCTTCCATCGTCCAGTCCCAGGGACAGCCTGCGTTGATGCCCCAGCCAGTTCCACTGGTGGAACATGACCCTGTTGGTGAGCCCTCCTCAGACAGTCCCACCGTGGAGGCCCCTCACAAACATAAATGTAAGGGGGGGGCACTTGGACTCCCCTGAGTCCCTCACGGAGGACACCGATTTGGAGGAAGGGGAAGGTTCCCCAGGTCATCCCCAGAGGATGTCTCCTTTGGAGACATTATGGAAATGCTTCTCCTAAAGGGGGGGGGGTGGTCAGCCCAAAAACCTTCCTCAGACGAGTCGGTGTTCCTGCAGGCGTTCAACGCAGGCCCGTCTACCTCTTGGGTGTCCCCTCCGGCCGACTCCCTGGTTGACCACATAACTACCAGGGCGTGGAAGGAACCTGACACTGTAGAGCCAATCCCCAGGAGGCCAAATAGGATTCTTAGTCCCCCTGTGGATAGGACTGCTTGGAGTAAGTGTTCCCCGGTAGATGCGATGATGGTGGCGGCAGCCACCAAGAAGGAATTTGCCCAGGATAGTTCCTCGATTCATCCCCCTGATAAGGAGTCTTGGAAGATGGATCGTATCGGGAAGCGGATGTTTACTTCAGCTACCTTTTCCATAATGGCACTGAATTATTTGGCTCATGTAATTAGACTTCAGCGGGATCTGGGGAAATAATACGCTGAGTCTCCCCCTGAGTCCATGTTAGCCAAGGACAAACAGACTTTCTCAGCTCGCATGGCCACTCTGAAATCTGTTTCAAACACTACTTTCCCATGCCATGGAGGGGGCCGCTAGAGCCAGCGGGTCCGGCATCACCTTAAGGCGTCACTCCTGGCTCCAGCTTTGTGACTTTGTGGAACCTTTCAAGGCATCCTTCGCGAACGCACCCTTCGACGGTTCTACCCTGTTCGGGAAGACCATCCGCGACACATTGGTTCAGAGCGAGAAAGACAGGAAGATGCTGTTTGCCATCGGAGTCCGCTTCTCGGCTCCTTAAAGGTCCTTTTCCAGGAACCAGTGAGGACAAAAGAAGATGTGGTTCCGGAAGTCTCAGCAGTCCTGTTACGCTCCGGGCCCTTCCTCCTTCAATGGGAGAGGGGGACAAGGTGGACGCCGACCCAGAGGCGGGGGGGCGACAATTTTCGGGTCGCAGGAACCTTTTTCTGACTGACCCACGCAGCAGCCCTGAGGGGTTGCCCGACTGCTCCTCTCTGGAGGCAGTCGGGGGGCGTTTTTCAAAGCACTTGGCCCAATGGGAGTCCATCACAACAGATCGCTGGGTGCTTCGAGTAATATCCAGAGGTTACTCAATCCCTTTCATAAACCTGCCTCCTCAGTTGAGGCGCCTCCCCAATGTACCACCCAGTCAGAGGGAGGCTGCAGCTTTAGAGGTAAAAAAGCTGCCAGAAAAAAGAGCCATCCAGCACGTCCCCCCAGGCCAATCCGGGTTAGGCAATTATTCCAGGTTTTTTTTGGTGCCAAAGAAGACGGGGGACTTAAGGCGATCCTCGACCTTTCAACAATGAACCTCTTCATTGCCAAGGAGAAATTCGGGATGGTCACGCTTCAGTCCATTCTGCCCCTTCTGCAGGAGAAGGACTGGATGTGCTCCATAGACCTCAAGGATGCCTACTGTCACATTCTCATGGACAGGCGATCCAGGAGATTCCTCCGCTTTCGGCTAGGGGCCAGTCATTACCAGTTCAGGGTCCTACCCTTCGGCCTCACCACAGCCCCCAGGTTGTTCACCAAGGTCATGGCAGTTGTAGCGGCCCACCTGACACTTCAGGGAATACAGGTTTTTCCTTACCTAGATGACTGTCTCCTTACTGCCCCCACCAGGCATCTACTCTGCTTAGCCAGGGATTGTTTCCTACTTCTAGCATCCCAATTGGGGATCACCATAAACTTCAAGTCATCCCTTCAACCAGTTCAAGTCTTGGAGTTCATAGGGGCCAGAATAGGCACGCTTCAGACCAAGGCCTTCTTGACATCAGACAGACTTCGCAGTTTGACCTTACACATTTTAGCCCTTCTTCAGTCACCTGCCCTGTCAGCGGAATTAGTTCTGAGAGATTTAGGGTCCATGGCAGCAGCATTCAATCTCGCGCTCTTAGCTCGCTTGCACATGAGGGTTCTCCGATGGACTTTGCAGGTTCAGTGGTCCATCCTTCACCACCCGTTGGACTTACCGATTCCTCTCAGCAGAGTTTACAGAAATTCCCTCATGTGGTGGCTCCAATCTCAAGAGCTTTCGGAAGGACAACTGTTTGTTATGCCACAACCCTAAGCCATGGTGACCACGGAACTTCTCGCCGTGGGTGGGGGGGGGCATTACGCAGGCAGAACTGTCCAAGGTATGTGGACTCAGACAGAGACCGTTCTGCATATCAGTGTTTTGGAGATGAGGACGGTGCTTCTAGCGTTGCAAGCCTTTCATGCCTTTCTCCCTCCAGGGACTATTGCAATTCCGTCAGACAACATGTCAGTGGTCTGGTACATCAACAAACGGGGGGGATCAGGTCTTACCCTCTTTGCCGAGAGGCCATGAGAGTTTGGGATTGGGCGATATCCACCAACCATTTTCTGTTAGCAATGCACATTCTGGGTCGGTCCAACATCCTAGCGGACAAACTGAGTCGAACTATCCTCTCGCCTTACGAGTGGTCTCTGAATCCCTTAGTAGCGAAACAAATCTTCCGCAAGTGGGTTCAGCCTTGCTGCGATCTCTTCGTGTCACCTTCGAACACGAAGTGCATCGAGTTTTTCTCTCTAATTCCCCCTCTGGGGGAAAGCCCCGGAGACGCTCTAGTTCATGCTTGGCCACCTGGTCTTCTTTATGCTTATCCTCCTCTTCCATTGACGACAAAATTCTTACAGAAAGCTCGTCGGTTGGGGAACAAGATTATCCTCATAGCCCCATTCTGGCCTCGTCAAGCCTGGCTCCCTTGCCTACGGGCTCATCTTATAGCTCCTCTCTGGATCTTAGATCCCATCCCAGATCTGATATCTCATCCTTCGGGATTGAAACCCCCGAATCTGGTCGATCTCAAGCTCTCAGCTTGGTTGATCCAGTTCCATCAGTTGCTACGACTCCCGGTATCTCGTCTGCAGTTAGATCTATCCTGGTTGGGGCACATAAGCCTTCTACCAGGAAGGTTTACAATAGTAAACGGGAACAGTTTTTCATTTGGGCATCTCATAGGAATTTGGATCCTTTCACTGCTCCCATCCCAGCAGTGCTCGATTTCCTATCTCATATTTTTCAGCAAGGGGCCAGTTCTTCTACTGTAAAGGTTCAAATGGCTGCCATCTCCCATTTTCACATTGGAGACCATCTCAATCCCCTCGCTTCCACCAAGATTTGTAAGACTTTTCTGAAAGGTACGTTTCTCTTGAGACCTCCTATTAGGAACTCCGTCCCTCCATGGGATCTAACTTTGGTCCTTCAGACTCTGACTGGACCACCTTTTGTACCTGCAGCTTCTGTTGCTTTGAAATTCTTGTTCTGGAAAACTGCCTTTTTGGTAGCTATTACCTCAGCTAGAAGGGTGTCAGAGCTTCAGCCCCTCTGTATTAAGCCCCAGTATCTTGTTTTCTATAAGGACAGGGTCTCTGTCAGGACTAACCCATCTTTTCTACCTAAAGTGGCCTCCAAGGCGAACATCAATCAGTCCATTAATCTCCCAGTTTATTTCCCTAACTATCAAAACAAAGGGGAGTACAAACTTCATTTGTTAGATGTTCATAGACAGTTACGTTTTTATTTACACAGAACAGCTGCCTTCCGCAAGTCTGATCAGCTCTTTGTTTCCTTTGCAAAACCCTTCTTGGGTAAGCCAGTGTCGGAGGTGACTCTGGCCAGATGGATTTCTAATTGCATTCTGTTCACATACAAACTATTTAGCCTGCCAGAGCCTATAGGGGTTCATGCTCATTCTACCTACTCTAAGGCTACATCTGCTGCATTCTGATCTAGAGTTCCCTTGGATGACATTTGCTCTGCGGCTATTTGGGCATCCTCTCATACCTTTATCTCTCACTATAAATTGGATTTAGTATCTAGAGGAAGGGCGGCTTTTGGCTCTGCAGTGCTCCGGAATATCCTTCCTTGAGGACCTTCCAAGTTTTTTGGTAGCTGGGGACTCAGTCCCACAGGTTGATGATCAAATGAAGTTAACTACTTCAGATAAAGAAGTTATGTACTCACCAAAACGTTCCATCTGAGTAGGTAACTTCATTTGTCAGGAACCGACCCTCCCTCCTTCCCCCTAACCTGGTTCTTTGATTACCTGAACCCTAGGATGGTTTTTCAAGTCCTTTGTTAATCCTTAGGTTAGGATTCTTCAGGTTGTTGTTTTGTCTTTGTGAGGTTATATAGGTGGGCAAACGCGATCTGAGGATTGGAAGGAGGTAGCAGGGTATTATGGGGGAGGAGCTTGGAGCTCGGATCTCTAGCTTGGAAAGCTGCCGGCTCGGATCCAGGTCGGATCCGATTCCCACAGGTTGTTGACAAATAAAATTACCTACTCAGATGGAACGTTATGGTGAGTACATAACGTCTTTTTATTTTTGAATCAGTAAATCAGATTACTGTTGAAATGTCGTGCAGTTTGATGCTACAGAATGGAACTTGACTTCACACTTGCTTCTAAGGGGGGGGGTACATGTGTTCTCATCATGACAGAGTGCTGCTGATTTATTCCATGTAATGCAGGTGCTATAGTTACTTAGAGATCATACAGAAAGTTGCCAAACTGTCTCATGCTAAAGAAGCAGACAGTTCTCAGTGGGCATGCTTAACCAACTTGTCATCTGGTTGGGGATGAGGTATTTTAAATGTTTTCATGTTGATTGCAATTATTATACTTCTTTTAGGAATTAGTTTATTTTTGTGCAAAATATTTCTTATGAAACATTTAGAATCCAGAAAAAGTATCAGACTGAGTAAATGTTCATATTAAATATAAAGCAGAATCACTGACACTGACCACGTTATCTTGCAGTTACAGTGAAGAAAATAATGAAGACAAAATATTGCAAGATTTTAGTCAGTTGGATGATTTTTTTTTTTGAAGGAGAATATGTCACTGAAAGTTATTCAAGATGTCCTTTTATGACATCAAATCATAAACATGTTTTTATTGCCAACAAGACTGTATCTGTAAAGTGGTTTTATAAACATTGTGCATGCCAAGCACTGAAAGAAACTGCATCTGAAAAATGTTTGCTAGCAAGTGAAAAAGTGTCTATCCATTTGAGGAATTGTCATAAATAAGTATATGACTTGAAGTGATATTTCATAGCATCAGATGGGGGCATGTAAAGGGAGACATTTATGAGAAGGACAAAATATTTAATGAATATTCTGTTTTGAAGTTTGTTTCATTTCCAAATGGATTCCTGATAGTTTTAATCTGCTTTTGCTGACTTTCCTGCCAACATCAAAGTGCCAGTATGGCCATTATAGAATTGGGAACTTGTGCCTAATATGGAAAGTGTAGATAGTGAGGAGATTCTTAGCTCACAAAAATAATGCAAATATGTTAATTTCTAATTGGGCAGTGGTTGCAAAATATTAGTACAATATAGTTGTTTTGAGCCAAAGATAATATAAAAGAATAAAGTTTTATATGCTGTGGGAAACATGACCTTGATCATCTTATCTGCCACATATGTGTGCTCTTTGCAGTAAACGGGAGTATTCTTCTCTGCTAAACTGTGTTGTCTAAAAGTATTTCTGGTGCCTTTATACCAGATAAAAGCAAGAGGAGTTATACTTAGTTTTACAATTGTGAATATCATTTTGTGCACTGTTTATTGCAGAAGCAACATGCAGCAACTTGGTCTTGTTTACCCATTAATCAAAATCAGGCTACTATCTCTTGATGCACACAGTTGACATAAGACACGCTGTCAGCTATGGTTCTGTGAACACAGTTCACTTAAAAAAGTCTCCGAATGCTCATTGAACTCAGTTATGTATAGATCTATTTAGCATCTGAAAGTTCTCTTAATCCTGCTGTAGTAATCAAGAGCTAGTCATTGATACACGATAGTGAGAAATTATAGCACTGTTCTTCGATATTGAGAAGTAAAATCCAAATATAAGCATGAAAGGCATTTTACTGCTGATGTTATTTTCTGCATAGTTTAATATGACTGCAGCATACACCAACATGGTCTTGATTGTTTGACAAGTTGTATTCTGCGATGTCCAGTAGTGATTGCAGCCAGATGGCAACAAAAGTAATATTTCACTTTGTTTTACATGCTTACTGTATGCAGCTAAGCCTTGGATAAGTGCTTGGTATACAGCTTCAATTAATACATCTAGAAGTTAAGTTGTGTGGTGTGCAGTACTATTATTAATACAACATATGATGCCATTCTGTACATGGTAGAATCATTGCCCATGGAGGCAGGAAAATTATTGTCCCAAATGGAGCTGAAACATTTTGCTTTATAAAAAGAAAGAAAGAAAGAAAGAACATGCATGCCTCATTTAAAATTATTAGATTAGTGGATAGGTCCTAAACTGTTCCCAACAATTGTTACAGATCTGTGTTGCATGTTGGCCTTTAGGCCTGAACATGCATACAACTTAAAAAATAAAATATTTTAAAATGATCACAGGAAAGCAACATACAGCATTCTAACAGAAAAATGACCATTGATTACTATCAAATGCAGTGATGGTGATTTTGGTTTTAGTTTCATGTTGTAAGACATGCCTCAGCACTAATAATAATAATAATAATAATAATAACAATAACAGTGAATGCACTTATGGGAGGTACATTATTTAGTAGTTATATTCACTTGCATACGGTTTTGCTTTGGTCTTTGCTGTTTTGATGTAGCTGTCCCTGTAGAAACATCTTTATGATGAAAGTCATGTATTGCACTTGTGGTTGTACACAAGCCAGCATATATGTTATACTTTTTTTTTATTTGAAGCACTTGTAGCAGCAGCTCTTTTAAAAACATTTACTGTTTTCTCCTACAGATCAACACTTTTTGAGCGATAGATATCCTATAATTTCATAGAAGCGTATGTAACTGACAGATGAAAAGCATACAAGGAGACATCTAGTTAGACCAGTAGACAGCATGGAAGTTAGGTGTGAAGAGCTATTTCAGCTGATACCAGATAACAGACAAAGGGAAAAGCTAAGATGGTGGAAGATGCATTGGTCTTCTTGTACAGACCACACAGAAATTTAGGAAAACTCTTTTTAATACAATTTAAATGAGTGTTTCTTTTAACAGTGTTTTAGTTACTTGCCTCCCCTCCACCAAGGGTATTATTTGTTTGGCATTACTTTTGAGCTCCTGTGTGAAGAGAGATGGAAAACCCTAAAGAGCTATAATTTTTCATGCTGTGGTAAAACAGAAACGTTTATGTACCTTATGATTACACTGAAGTACAGAAAAAACAGTGCTAGAAGAAACAGGAGCAGAATAGCACAGTAAGTACCTGAAGATGGCATCAAGATTGATAGTAACAATAAGAGCATACCACAGAAATAGGACTTTACTAGGACTGAACATTGTTAGTGTAAACTGTTGTCTTGAAAGGAGACTTCTGTTGGGAGATATCTTGAGGAGCTCCAATATTTACATTATCTTTCCCAGGAGGTTGCCGTTCAGTGGCATGCTAAAAACAGCCTATCAGAAAATGATCAAGGTCATTATCAGAATCTAACGACCAGGCCAAAGCTTTAAATCCAAGATTTTTTTTGGCAATACTATAGTTGTGCTGCAGCACAAAGAAAATGAGCAGAATGTGGATATTTATCCTGTATGTTTAGCTTGTACTGGCATGATTAGTTCTCATTAGCACATTAATGCACATTCTGTATTTTAGCTTTTCCTACTGAATGGGCCGAATAGAGGAAGAAAAAGTTACTGCAAAATGAGAGCTGGAGAAAGTGAGAGAGAAGAGAAGAAAAGGCAAAAGATGCAGAGTTAACTTGAAGAAGGCTATGCTAAAGGTTCAGATAATGTGTAATTGATTAGTGGCAACATGTCAAAGGTCAGATAGGAGTGTAGAATGGAGTGTGACTAAAGGTATTGTGGGGAGGGAAAAGCTGCCTTTTGTGTTGGTGATAGTGTGCTACACTGACATGCTATTGAGGTAGGCTAGGAAATGTGCAGTGTGCCACTTGGAGAAAAAGCAGAGTATTTATGTTCTCTGGATGAAAGGGGAAATGACATAATATTTATGGCTCTTTATTGAATGTAAAATAATGGGGTATTTATGGTCTCTGGATTTGGCACAGGCATTTTACCATGCGATCATAGCAGGGAATACCAAGTGGCCTAAACAAATAGAAAGCAAGGGATAATGCAAAGGTTGCCAGTATTTATTTATTTAAGTCTGGTGACTGGCTAAGATCCCTTTAAGCCTGTAGTATTTTTGCAGTGAAGACCCAGTGCTTTGGTACAGCTCCACATTCAAATACTCAGCTCACATGTAGATAATAGGTACTGGAATGCATTTCGTGTAGGAGTACTACAAAGTGGTAAACAAAATGATCATACAGAAAATGAGCTTACAGCTCTTTCAGAAAGCTGGTTGGCATGGATTATTTATTTTTTTATTTGAATTTATTTGCTAAGTTGAGCACTAATCATTTCTGAACAATTACATTCCCAGTCTAGGTCAAAACTTACAAGACATATGAAATAAGACAACAGAACAAGAAACCATAAGTGAAACTAAGAGTACAATGGTAGAGTAATGCTTTGGATACAGTGTTAATCAAATGCATTGAATTACAATCTGTGCAAAATTTTCAAAACATTTCAGAATTTACAGTAAAATAAATTAGGGGTATTAAAAGCAAAGAATCTTAGTAGTTGAGTTAGAGTGAGAAGAGTTAAAGTAGACTTAAGTGATGTGACCTGATGGGTAACAAGTATATTCTGCTTGATTATATGATTTTAAATACAACTTTGAATAAGATGATGAGAAGGGCTCGCACAGTCTGAGCCCGAGAACTGAGAATACATGGTCAGAGATATGTAGCTTAGAGTCTGGCTTTTTTGTGTTATACAGTGGTGGTCATTTCTTGGGGGGGGAACATGTGTAACAAATCTACATATTTTGTTTTCTAGTGTTGGAATAGTGGTAGAATTTTTAGCAGAGGCTACTGGTATAAGAGGGAGGCTTAATTTGAGTTGAGAGAGCTGGACTCTTTTCCCCTGTGTAGATCTGGTGGAGTGTGAAAGAAAAATTACTTTTTTTTTTTTTTTGCCCAGAAAAGTAGAAGCACAAATAACACTTAAGATTCCGTCTTTACATGAAGCAGATTATAAACTGTGTTTGTTCGGGTCTGTTTCAAGGTGGTGAATGGCCAAATGGTCGACAGTTCAGTCTGTCGATAAACAACATACACCCAAACAACACCCACAAACAACACAAACAATGCTTTTGTAGGGGGGCACCCCCCCTGCACCCCTTACATGAGGAGCTGCTCCCCCACACCCCCTGCTAACTATATATACCAAATTTACCAAATTTGAGATCACACTACACTGGGGAGAAGGGCAAACTCCCTGATCTCTTCTGTACCTCGATCTCAGTCAGAACAGATCAACAGACTGAATTATCAACTATATGGTCTCGACCATATCAGGTCTGACGATTTGGCCGTTTGATACTTTGATATAAACCCATTTGCACCACTGCAGTTGCATACTTTCAAGAAAGTGCCAAACAAGAGTATAATTGAAATATACATAGCCTACACCCTTCATTATCATTTGTATGTCAGAGGTTTATTGTTCACACTGGTGTGTCTTTAGCATAACACGTAGCTGTCAGTTCTATCGTACTCTAACCAGCTTCCATTATGTATTTCTGTTGTTATGGGCTCCCTAATTTATGTGTTACTATCACTCTTATCAGTATTTTTTTTATGTTTTTGTGTACGATTTCCAGTCTAGCTTATACTCCTTATAAGATTCTTCTTTTCCAAAGCTTGGGGGGATTTTTGTTCCTGTGTCTGGGTACAAAGGCAGTAGACATTTTTGTACCCAGGAACATACTCAGTTGCTAATACCTCCATGAGCCTGGAACCAGCTATGCTTGAGAGTTCTACTTGCATTCATTCTGGTTGCATACCTACATTCCTGATTCCATGTTATGCACTGGGCAGTACTTAGAGTATATTACTAAAAGTGATTCATAAGCAAAAATAATGCACATTAATATACAGTTCAGCTTGTATTAAGAAAGTCATTCATCATATGGGTTGCAAGCTATTTCCAAGGTTATTGCTACAGATTATTTTTCACTGAAATTACCGCAATTTAAGAAATCTTTCTTCAGCTGAGGAAATATGCAATATCCAAATTCAAATGTAGATTTTTAAGTGTCTCAGCCTTTCAATGATACACTGAACAACAGTGGTCAAGTAATTAACAAATAATTGCTGTCATGGTGTGTAGTCTGGATTTATATATTCTTGAGCTTCATTGACAGGGTTATCATGAGTTTTTTCTGTGAATAAATAATTTGGTTTATTACAGCTGACTACTGTATATAGAAATTATTGGGATACAAGCAGTAAATGTGCCAGTACTTGATTCTTCATTATGATTTATAAATAATCCATTCATGTAGTTATATAAAGAGATCAAAGTTGCTAGGGTGGCAACATTTTCTGAACTTAAGTTTCATTTCACTTTGCTAATCACATATTCAGTCTTGGTCTACAGTTCATCAGAACATGAAATAATAATTATCTGCAGCTTCATCCACAGAATGACTCCCAAGGTACTCAGGGAACACATGCCTCCATGCCCACTCACCAAAACACACTCACCTTGCAACCACCATGCAGAATGTACTCCCTCAGAATAAGCATTGCAATCAACAAATGTCAAATAAGTAAAATTTCTGTACTTTTAGGTGGGCGGGGGGTATTACCAGAGTGACTATAGTTTTATCCACTGATAATGAAATTCATTTTTTGACAACTGCACCACCTGTGCCCCTTTGCTAAAATCAGGATAAAAGAGCAATGCCTTAACCAGTATAACTAAAGCTTTTTTCTTGATCTGACAAAGTCTGTAAGAAGAAAGTGCTAGTCCAAGTAAAGCTTCTTTAAACAAATACTGACTCAAGGCAATTTATTTTGAAGATTTGACGGGATTTAATATGAAAACTGTGGAACTTCTGGATAGAAGCTGAGGTTCACTTTCCTTTTTGAACTACAACTTGCTCTCTACTCCCTTTAGCATAAATTGGCACCGGCAATCATTCCACTAATCCTGTTTCTGTTGAATACAGTATCCTTTTCCTTTTCCTTTTCTGGATTAATTCTTCTACTGTTTCACTTCCTACTAGGGCAACATTAACAGTCTTAACAGTAGCCTTTCAATATAAAATTGCGTAGTTTCCAGTGACCTTTATTCATTTTGTCACAGGAGGTCATATTTTATGAAGCACTAGTTCCTGAATAGTATGTGTGTGTGTGTGTGTGTGTGTGTGTGTGTGTGTGTGTGTGTGTGTGTGTGTGTGTATGTGTGTGTGCGCGCGCGCACACACGCCTGCCTCTCTGTAAAACAGTTTAATTTGCAACATTATTGCCAAATCCCTAGTGTGAAACAATTATACTTGCCTTTGTCCTGTACATATTTTTCACATTTCTTCCTCCCTTCAGTCCTCAAAATAATTTTCTTGAGAATACCACAAGAATTTCAGCTGAGCTTGAAGATGCTTCCCTTTATTTACACTACCAAGTCCATTTCCTTGATGGGCCATCTATGATGCTGACTCCACTTCAGTAATGGGTATTGTCTTCTTGTAAGATTGTAATTTGCAGCTGTATCTGACCATTTTACTGTTCTGCCTACCAGCAGTGTGTAAGAATTTTAAGTGACTGTAATACATGACAACTGAATTCTCTACCATATAGGCAAGCTTTAATCATAATAAATATTTCATTAATAATTAATTGTTTAATCCTCTAAGCTGCAGAGTTTCAAATGTAAACATATGCCAAACCTTCTTTTGTAAAAGCATTTCTGAAATATAATAATATTAATAAATATTCACCCCAAATTTTATACATAATGAAAAACTTCAGTTTAGGACTGGAGGCATGATATTTCTGGAAAACAGCTGCTACAAAGCTTTGTTTACAGTTCGTATGTCCCTAAGATGTTCCAGCGGTACTCGTATTCATTCTGGATGCTTGATTTGTCCATTAACCAAAAAAATAAAAAAACGCAAGACGGGAAATGACTTCTTTCTTGTGGCAGTCTAAAGTCTGAGGTGTTTTAAAAAAATGTCCATTAATGACTTGACACTCACTCCCTCCATAAATTTACAAACAGTACGTCCTTTATTCTCACATTTCCTCCTTCTCTCATTTCTCTGTGTATTACAGTGTCTATAATATTCAAAGAATTTTTGTATGACAGTTTCAGGGTGTAGTTTGGTCACTTTCCTAAAATATCATCAGACTCAACTATATGCCAACACCTTCACAAGATCTGAGTTATTCCCTGAAGAAGAGAGACATAACGTGGCAAAATGCACCTCATTGTTATTTTAAAGGGACATCTGTCTTTTGTGAATAACATCAGATCTTCCCTTCATCATTTCAAGAGTTCCCCTTAACGTTCTTCAAATTGCCACCTTAGTTTCATTCTTTGCACCATTTCATTAATTACTTTTTGAATATCTTCCTGTTCTGTATACAAGTTTCAGGCACTTAGAAACTCCCTACAGGGTAACGATTGTACCATTTATTTTGGCGGCATGGCATGTGCACTGTTAGCATAGCATGGCATTGTCATTGTCAATGTTTCAACAGGTAGCACATTTACCTTTGATGTTAGAAGACCAAAATGCTGTGGGCTCTTATCCCACCACAGCTAACTGGATTACTGGCACTGCAGTGCTGCAGTAGGTTGATGTTGCACTCCTGAGTGTGTCATCCTTCAGGTGAGACATTGAACTGAGGTCCTTTCTGCTTCAGTTGGTGATTTCATGGCACCTGATGAAAAGAATAGGGGAAGTTCTTCAATGTAATAGACACATTTCCCCTTAGTAGTATAAATACCACTGTGGGTCTCCCCTGAAAAGAAGCCACTAGCATAGTGGGACTAACCCAATCAGAAACGTTTGAATATGATAAAATAAAAAAGTTCATAGAGATTGGTTTCCTATGTAATGCAGTATGAGGTCTGTTATTTTGTATTTAAACCTTCATATCTAAAAAAAGTGCATACTGTTTGTATGCTTATGTCAGGTAAATGTATTTTAACTTATTATTCTGCATATTCTCAAAAAAATCCTCCTCTTCACCTCTAACAATTAAAAATAAATCATTTATGAAGTGCTTATAGAAAACCATATTCTCAATTAAATAAATTTCCTCATATATTGCTACCTTCTCAAGCATGTCAAGAAAAAGATTGACATAACTTGTTTAAAAATCACTTTACAAAATAAATAATTACTAACAATGATAATTTTACATTTACAATACCTTTTTTTTTAAGGGGGATCCACCAAAAAACATTTGATGGCAGATCTGTAGCTGTTTCACTTGGCCATTCTTGAGGAGCAAAAAAAAAAGACAGTCTTCCTGAACTTTCTTCTTTTAAAACTGCTAAAAGAGGAATACCCCTAGATAAAGCAGTTACTCACTTCAATTATACCTTCCTAAAAGTAATAAATGACTTATCACCAGTTAGGACAAGAAGGGTAAAATATGACACAGCACTATAGCTGACAAAAGAGACCAAACAGCTCATGCTGCAAAGAGATAAAGCATGAAAAATGGTATAAGACTAAAACACAACATGCCTACCAAAATTTTAGATATCACAGAAACCATACCAAGATCCTTGTTAAACCTGATAAGAAATCATATTACAGTAATCCCCAAAAAAAACACCTCAACAAACTGACTTTTTTGGTCCTCTCTAAATAAACGATTACATCCGGCCATACTACTACACCCTGCCCTTCCACTTCAAACAGCAGAGAGTTCATTGCCACTCAGTTCACCACTCATTTTATCCAGTCAGTTCTATCGCTAATCAGTGACCACCTAACTTCACCCCTCCAACTTCCATCTGTTCTCGAAAGCAGCACACTTGTCTTAGTTTTCAGCCCATCCCAACATCAGCCGTAAAAAAATAACTAGATAAGTTAAAAGCAATCACCCCAACTGCCAATAACCTTTCCTTTGACTTCCTCAAAATAGGTGCAGAAGCACTATCCTTCCCTGTCTCCATTCTAATAAACCTGTCAGTAATTGAAAACTATGTCCCATCCATCAGGAAGAAAATCTATTATTATATCCCTTCACAAAGGAGGCACTTCATCAGAATTAACAAACTAAGAAAAAACAAACCACAAGGTCCCAACTGCCACTCAGTGATACAAAAAAAGAATGAATGCAGCCAAATATCGAAGCAGCTATGGTTGAATGTTCACAGTCTCAAGCTAAGTCAAGTTATAAATCTACAGAATGTTCACAGTTTCAAGCCAGGTCAAGTTATAAATCCACACTTCTTATTTCCAGATAAAATACCTTTATTGCAAGTAAGTTACAACAGGTAAGCACTTTCAAAAACTTCTATTTGCTTCATCAGACCATAAACAAGCAGACTCAACCCCCCCTCCTTTTATACTCATGCAAATAGTCAAATTTCAAATGACCAAATCAGTCAATCCTATACTCAAAGCACCTCCCCACCATTAAATTAAAGCACTCAAAATAAAATATACATCTAAGATGCATATAAAATAAGCATAAAATAACATAGAATCAAAATAAAGTAAAATAGAGTTAACATCACAGAATTCAGTGATATCAGTTTATTTCATGTGTTCATTTTAGCAATCTCCTATTTTTCAGCTTGGAAACAATGGAAAGATGGCCATTCAAACCCTGTCCTGTATGTGCCCCCAGTCTTATTATCCAGTCAAGCTCTCTGTCCTCTGTTCATGAGCTGATGTTACCCATCCTGACATCCTCTTTAACTATTTCTAGTACATTAAACTGAAAGTGATGTTCAGCTCCACAAGATAAATTGTGTTTGGCAACAGCACTATAAGTTTGTTCTCTTTTCAAGCAGTACATATGGTCCCTGATGCGCCCTCTTAGCCTTCTGTTGGTTTTACCCACATAGAATGCTCTGCTAAATACACTAAATTCATTCTGTTACAATCAGACTCTATGTTAAAGAGAAACTTCCTTCCTATATCAGAGTGTACAAATTCTACACCTTCAAAAATGTATTGGCAAAAATTACATTTCATACATTTCCCAGTTCCTCTGACTGACTTTTGTACCTTCATACCTATACTACTTCTAGGGTAGCATAACCTCCTTTTAAGAGATCTACTATTCTTATAAACTAAAGAGGGCTTTTCCACCTACTAAACCTGCTGTCTCTCTAACGACCTGTAAGATATGCCAATTATTCTCTAGCATCCCCCTTAGTGCTCGATTGTCACTCATATAAGTGAGTGGCACTGCTAATTTAGTATGCCTTATTTGTTGCTTAGTATTACAACTCCCCCTGTTGACCTATTGCTATTGCTATCCTATCACTGCTCTCTAAAATTCTCAAGAAATGTATTCAGTTTTAGCTTATGAAACATATAACCAAACTCCAACACTCAGCATAGTTTCAGGCCCAACCGCAGTACTACTATTGCCCTCCTCAACTTCACTAACATAGTAAACCAATAGAGAAATGAGGACAGCCTTGTTTCTTTACTTTTCATTGACATTTCCAAAGCATTTGACGCAGTGTTCCACCAAAAGCTGCTCTGTAAAATTGCAGCATTAGGTCTCATTTACCCCTCCCTCTCCTGGTTTCACAGTTATTAATGCAGTTGTCAGCAGGCAACTAAGTGGCAGCAAAACCTTTCAACATTTCAAACTAGTCTCTGTTGGTGTTCTGCAAGGGTCAATACTCATCCCCCTTGTAGTTAATGTTTTCATAAATAAACTTCATATTGCAACAACACTTGCCACGTTTGTCCAGTATGCCGATAATTCAGTCTTTATCTACTCTGCCCCATCCACAACAAAATTACAGGAAATCACTCAAAACATGCCTTCGCTGAAGGTTGGGCGTCGGGCTGGCAACTTGGCACCATAAAAAAAAAAGTGACTTCCAATCATTAGCGGACCGGAGTTCCGCTGTGGCGACCCCTAACCGGGAAAAGCCGAAAAGACAAACAACAACTCAAAACTCTTTCACTGACTTTGAAATCTGGCTAAAAACTTCTAACTTGATGCTTAATGCCTCCTCCCCCCCCAAAAAAACTAAAAACTTATTGGATGAGCTATACACATTTTAGGGTGAGGATTTTTAACCATAACTTGGAACCGCTTGCTAAACTCTAATTGCAATGTCATACAACTTACCTGTAATGTTTGCATAGATACACACACACACTTGCCATATATAGGCATAATCATGTACACACATAAAGATAATAAAGGACGATAAATGTATAAATTAATTTATTTCGAAAGAATCTGAAAATAAATGGGAGAGTTCCATGTTCCAAAGGACAAAAACACAAAATAAGGGGGAAGGGTCGCAGTTTAATGATGAGGGAAGAGTTTGAAATGGGTTCAACAAGACATTGATGAAATTTGAAGTGCAAACCACAGATGGATAATGTAATAGCAACAAACATAGAACAACTCAAGAAATAACAAATCCTTCTGAGTATCATTGTGGTTTATCTAAAAGTAACTGGCTTTGAAGTATAAAGTAGTCCATATTCTAAAAGACTTGTAATACATAAAGAAGTATTTATATAGAGAAGTATGTGATTTCTGCATTCTGTTTTATCGTAGTTGAGATGAATTAAAATAACTGATCCTGCATTTTATAATCTTTGTTTGTTCCTAGGTGCTGCAGTGTTGAGCATTAGTTTGCAACATTTTCTTGGAGGACTGATAACGACTGTAACATTCAGTATCATGATGCATTGCACTCAGAAGGCAGATGAGAAAATACAGGTATGCTTTGGAATGTAAATTTTTCTAACATTTATTCTGTTTTTCGTTTGTATTATTATGCATGCCATATTTTGTGTCAGAACTTTTCATAAATGTTGTATTCCTAAGTTCCACTGTAACATAATGTTGCATAACCTGAAATTTACCTTTAAGACTTGTGTTTTAACTAGCTGACTCAAAAAAAAAAAGTTGTGATGGTTAGCCAGGAAACGCAGTTTTAATTGTGAAACAGCTGCATATGATTTTTCGTAAACATGCGCAGAAAGAGCATCTCATGGTGGGGGGGGGGTGCGATTTGATGACTTGCCCTATTGCCTGCTGTGGATAATGGCTTTTCATCTCAGAATGACACTGAAAAAGAATCAGGGTGTACAGCCACCTACAACAAGTTGTTCAGTGCAGGCAGCACTGACAAACCTCACTGAGTTGTCCCCAGAAAATGCCACATAAATCTTGACAGACGAATGATGAAAGCATGCCTGGTCTCATGAAGTTGTAACCAGTGGTGTGCTCACATTTGAACAGTTTCAAACTGCTTCTTAAACTTTTAAGAGAAGCCGTCTTTTTTTGAGAAGTTCTATATGCACAGCTTACTGGAAGGTTGTATACACCGAACAAACAGGGCTCATGTGTTCGTAACCTTTTGCCCCTAGTATGTCCTTTGGAAAAGTAGTGTTCTTTTG
The DNA here is from genome assembly GCF_019279795.1 of Protopterus annectens. Lineage (NCBI taxonomy): Eukaryota > Metazoa > Chordata > Ceratodontiformes > Protopteridae > Protopterus > Protopterus annectens. The sequence goes on from NC_056728.1 coordinate 400,390,267, forward strand.
GTTCCACTACATCAGTCTGTATACAGTCTAACTGAACATTGATGTGCTGAATATGGTTCACTAAAACATGTTAAAATTAAAAAAGCCCTACAGTTTAGAGGGCAAGATGTCCTCGTGTCGGGCTTTGCCTCCCACTGCTAAATTTATATAACTCCAATGTCATTATGCTTCTAAGAATGCTATATAAATCAAAGGGAGCATAAGTATCATACAAAACAATCTTCCTTCTCCCCATCTTAACTTCAAATCTAAATTCCCCAAGACACACATTCAGCATGCCAAATTCAGCAGTACATAATTCTTCCAGGCAATTTTTCACAGTCAATCTGATCCCTTTCTCTTTGCAAAGTATAGAGTAAGGAAATGAAAAAAACATCTATGTGACGCACACTTGTCCTTTAATAGTACTTTGCATGAGTAGGCAGAAATGAAAGTGTGACTTCCTGGGATCAGACACTAAAAGGGTCAGAATGTTGTTTTACATTAATAAGGTCCAAAAATGGAATCTATCTACCATATCAGTTTCTCACTAGTTATGCTACTGTGACATGCTGAACTGTATTTTTGTGAGTTATGGAAGCAGATCCAGTCTCACTGAGATATGTGAGTAAAGTCCTTCAAAGAGAGGCGTTGACATCTTGACTGTTGACATCTGTGATTTCAGTAGATGTTATGTCATTTGCCACATTGTGTGTTCAAGCTACACCTGAATAATGCTCTATGTGCAACAGTCATTTGCATTTTGAGTGGCGCTCTGGTAAACCCCCATTATAGAAGGTGAAGTGCATCACAACTTCATTTGTAGTGCCTAAGATGCTGCTCAATCTCTCCCGAATCTTCTTCACCAAATTATATTCTTTCCCGCATGTGTTCGAATCACCATAATATGCTCTGTTGGACATTTTCTGCATTTGGAGCTACTTTGGGTTCTGCTCTGATGTCCTCAGATTTCAGTGAAAATAATACAGAAAAAACTGTAATTTGTATTTTGACAGTATAAATGCTATAAAGACTTTCATCTGTGCTAGTATGCATAAAGTTTAAAAAATACCATTTTCACATTCTGAATTTTGTTGTCATACAGTAATCATATTCTTCACATTTTACACAGAAAAAACACACTGAACTACCAGTTTCTTTCAATTTTTAACTCTCTGTAAGCATTTATTTTTGCTTAAAATATATACTTTTCAACCATCAATGTGCCTGAAGTTGCATAGAAACTTGTCTGTAAACTGAAAATTTTGAATCCAGAAGGTTATGTTGCATCACACTGCTTACACATTTGCAGATAATTTGAGAAAGTCCAGTATACAAAGTCTCAGACATGTCATAAGCAAGTAGGCGATAATTCAAAGTATATACATGTCATAAGCAAGGAGGTTATAATTATATGTAGTACCTTTAACCTGAAAAATATGGAAAAACAAGTTAGCAGTAAGTAGGGAGAAATTTAAAGCATACTGTGAGCCAGAGAGAAATCTTCCATATATAAGGCATTTATTTTGTTTTTACCAGAAAGTAAAGGGTACACAGAACAATAGATGCATATACAGCCAAGGTCAGAAACAGAGCTGGAAACTGTGATCTTCATAACTCACGTGATTTACTCTGAAAAGCTAGAACTGCACAGGGTATAACAAATGACCAAACAAAGGCACATTATTGAGAACATCAGATATAGCAGTACACAAAGAATTGGATGTATGCAGAACGAGTGAAATTGTGAATATACAATTGAAGGAGCTGACAAAGGAATCTGAAGTGTGCCAAAATTAATGATAATGAGAGCAGGATGATGCCTAAGGTACATAAACAAAATAAGAACAATAACAAGGATGTCTGACAGCAATGAAGGATGGCACCTAGAAACAGCTCTCCAATTAAGAGATAAAGTTGCATGTTCTGAGTGTGGTTATAGGCAGGACAAATAAACGTCACAAAATCTGTTATTCATTCTGCAGGCTCAGTGAGGATCAGAGTCATTCTAAGTAGGTAAATGACAAGAATCTATTTTCAATATTTACATATTATTGACTCTAATAAAAAATAAAAAGCTGAGAAATTTAGTGGTGCAGTACAAATGCACAGAGTTCAGTACATTACATACCAAGTAATGAATGCATTGCTTGTGTAGAAAAGCTTAATAGTTCAAGGCAAATATATTTCTTTTTAAATAGGCTGTGGTTTATAATGTAGTGTTATATCTTACTCTATATTTAAAACCTACAAATTGCAGGTTTGTATAGATCTTCATGCCATCCACCTTTATTTTGGTTGTAAATTGAAGCTAGTAAGTCAGATTTTGTTATGTGAATATAGACACATTAAGCTTCAAGTGATATCTTTGGAAAGTGAAGTAAACCAGCAAAATATGCCATGGCGCATGGCATGATTATGAGAGTTCATAGTGAACATACATATACATAAAACAACCCAGATGAAGGTAGTAAGAATACTATCTGAATGTTTCATCAAGACAGTTGCAGATAGTTCCCTGTAGCAAAAATACAGCTGTTATTAGTAAGAATACAGTGTAGGGGCATATAAATGAGTGCTGAAAGAGGCACAAGCCCTCACCAATGTATGTATGTATATATATATATATATATATATATATATATATACATACATATATATATATATATATATATATATATATATATATATATATGGGTTTACTTCGTTTGTACGAAGTTTCAGTACTTCGACACCCACTTGGTCGAGCCCAGTTGTTCAAACTACCAAAACTTTGAAAAAGAATTACAGAGATCACAGTACAGAGCAGAATGGGAATATTCCTTTTTCCTTGCTGTAGTGAAATCTCAGAGTTGGTATATTTAAGTAGGGGGGTTGGGGTCACAGGGGGTATTGCCTCCCCTGCAAAACATTTTTTCTGTGTTTTATTTTTTTGTTTTCTTTTTTTAGTCAGCCGATCCAGTGACTAGGCTTCAGTGAATGTGCACTTTCGTAGAAATGCACTTTCTCTGAAGTGGGCATCTACTTTGTTCGATATAATGTATTTTTGAACAAAGTAGATCCATATATATATATATATATATATATATATATATATATATATATATATATATATATATATATACACACATGTACACGTAGAGAGAGACAGAAGCTGACAATGTAATGAATCTGCTTACCTTGATTTTTACATACTGAAAATTACACACCACAAACTTCTCTAACACGAATGCAACAGCGAAACTAAATTTCTAAGAGACTCGTCTATATAAAGTAAATGTTAGGAATGAGGTAATGTAAGGTGTTTGTGTCTTATTTGATGAAAGGGTCAGGGAGAGATTCAGGGTTAGCATTATGGTATAGGCTGTAGTTAGTGTTAAGGCTAGAGAAAGGGTTAGGATAAGCACATATGAGTAGGGGTACTGTAGAGGGCACCCTGTGCATCCTCCTGCACCCTGGTTACAGAAGAAAAGGAACAGGAAAGTAGAGTAGACCAGTGTTAACACTCACATTCACACCTTCCTATCACTTCATTCAAGCATTATTTCAGACATTCATTAATGTTACTTTGAGATCTTATACAAATTCCAGCAACCTTCTTAAAGAGGGCTACTTCCAGTTAGTTAAAGTTGTAGCCTGATTTTTCTTCCCAAAATGTACCCTACCTAGGCACCTCTGTCTGTCTACCATTACAACCAGGTGGCCAACTCTTCCCAGTTTGATGGACTTGCCATAAAGACGATCACTACCATTACACTGTTGTATTGTTTTGACATTGTTTCTGCCTTATGCACACATCCTAGTTAGTTTATTGTAGGAAGAATTGTCAGAACTATCTTTTTGTGGCCTCATTTATCCAAGTTGTTGTCTTTACAAAGAAATTACAAAGAAATGTATAGTTACCAAGAAAGAGTCCTTCAAATGTAGTTTGAAGACTTCCATTTTACCTATCTGGTATCCGTCTAGTTTTGTGTACCCAAGTAAAATATGTCAAATATCTGCGAGTACTGTTTTATGGCAACTGCATCTCTGAAATGTCACCCCTGCCTTCTGTCTAGCTGTAACCAGAGTAACTGTATAGTATTTTAGTCATTACACCAAAAGATCACTAAGCTGAGCAGATTCTTTCAAGTACCATCTGGATGGTTTCCTGACCAGTATACATAGCTGTAACATGGTTCTTCTCTTCTTTTAAGGAGTGTGTAAGAATTCTGGTAACCTTTAGGATCATGCAGAAGTTTTTCTAATTCACAAATCTTAAGTGAGACTCCTTAATTTCCCAAAATGTGCACTACATCTATATCAACATTATTTCAACTTCTGTCCAAAATAAAACAACTTCTTTGTATACTGTCAACCAGCTACACATTGCTCCATACCATTAGTGATACAGCTGTGAAGAGGTGTATATTCCTTTAATTTCTTGGGTGGTACCCAGCCCATTCAGTACAGTTGGTTGGAGAAGCTTCATATTTTTTCTGGCTCCCTTGCCTCATCTATATAATGCTTACCCAATTGCTCTCATCCATAATGTAGTGTACCTTCCCTTCTTCTTACCCCAAAACTAACTCAGATTCTGGGCTGGGGCCATTGATTTCCATAATGATGTCTTGGCTGGTCTTGCCATCTTTGCTTCAACTAGAGGATTTTGTTGTTTGTTATCTACCTCTAGTTTCTCATCCCCACCCTGCGCACTTGCCTACATATATCTGGGAACTAATCCCCCTCTTTGTAACTTCTGCTTCAGGATCATTGCCTTTATAACTCTTTATATTTCAGTTTAGCAGCTAGAGTGTGTTATTCTGCTCATCATTGACTATTTAAAATTGTATTCCAATGTCTTTCTGTTGACTTTTCTGCTGTTTTCCCCTTTTCTTTGCGTCTGCCCAGCCGCTACTGAGACATTAAGTTAAAGGTTCTGAAATTCTAACCTAACTATGGTCAATGACTTGTAGCTCAGAGTCATAGGACTAGAGCTCCAGTATTGGCTTTATTTGATTGGATCCCTCTCTATCTTGTGTGCTATATCCAGCACAGAGCTGCACCTACTCAGTTTTTTATTCAAGATTCTAAGAGGAGTGTAAAGCCCTGAACTGTGAGAAACAAGCTTTTAATTAAAAAATAATAATAAAAAGCATTTATTTAAATTCTGCTAAAATAAGTGTCACTTATAGAGAGCTGTGTGGTGATACTTTTGTACTCTTCTGATTTTTTTTTCATATTTATAGACAAAAACATATCTGTTTGCATTTTTAGCTTGTTCTTAGACCTTAGTCTTGTAGCCTCTTTTGCAGTTGTGAAAATACTGTAAATCACTGCAACATCTTTGCATCGTTTATACATTATACTGTAATTCTAGCTCCACAAGTAGAATGTCTCGTAAAATCTAGCTTCTTGTATTTTGAATCCTGTCTGGGGCCTTAATCTTGTAGTTTCATTTGCCGTTGTGATAGAACTGTAAACTACTACCAGAAGTGAGCCTCATTTAGTCATTTATTGCTGCATTTTTTCCATAAACAGTCTTACTGGTAAATTTCTGCATAGTCTGGTGCCTTAGACTGGGGTAGATTTGTAGTAGTGACAGTACTGTAAATTCTGCTATAGGGTTTTTACAGCTGTTTACATTCCATTTTTTCTGCTAGAGTCTTAATTCTGCTTATCATTTACCTGCTTTAAGTTGCATTCTAGTGCCTTCTTGTTTGCTTTCATACTGTTTTCCCCTGTTCCTTGTATCTTCTGCAGCCACCACTGAGACATTAAACTAAACTTTCTGAAATTCTAACCTATGTGGGTTATTTACCTGTAGCTCTCTGCTTCTTATAGCTGGAATTTTCGTCAACCTTCCCAACTTTATCCTGTTGTGGTTTTAAAAAGCTGTGGCTCTACCCTCCACCCATTATGGTCAACTCCCGATGTTCATCGTGTTACCCTGCTACAGTCATCACACTTGGGTTATCCTGTCGTCAGGCGGTCCCGCAGTCGGCCGGAATTCCAAAGTCTTGGTCCGGCGTCGGTTGCTATCGCTTCTTCCCTGAAGTCAGTGCGCCAGGGGTATAAATAATGCATCCGATGCCATCTTCTCCAGTCTTTCTTGCCGTGCGGTGCCCGAAGCAGAAGCAGTTCGCAAGTGCCGGTCGGCCATCTCCTGAGATTTTCGAACTCGAATTTCAGACCAAAGTCTTCAGTAAAGCTAAGTACCCCGTTGGGAAAACTTTTCTTGCCTCAGACCGATGTCAGAAAAAGTTAACAATTGTATTTATTGTGGGAAGCAAATACCTCATAAAGACTTTCATTCTTACTGCATACCTTGCCTAGGCCCAGACCACGACATCACTAGTTGTCGTTTTTGTGCTAGGTTTAATAAGCGTACTATAAAAATATGCTTTGATTTCGCACGACACTACTTCGGTAGAAAATTTAACTACACTATGCCGTCGGAGCAACCGACTACCGGCGTGCACAAAAAACGCAAGGATAAGGACAGACAGCCTAGACCCAGGCCAGACTCCGAGGCCTCGGCTGGTCCGGTCTCTGGTTCACCGGTCTTCAATGAGGCTCCGACGCAGCCCCTGACTACCGCAGATCTGGAACCCGAGACCGCTTCGGAAATTATCACGGAAAGTACCAGGCCAACACAGCCATTTTGTTCAGCCCCTACCGACGACACTGCTGAAAAAGATGTCAGTGCTGCAGAAACTCCTTCGGTTTCTGAAGGCGTTTTCAGACCGACAACGCTCACCTTTAAAACGTATCCTAAGACAAAGACTCCTATTAAATCTAAAAAGACTGCACTTCAGTCCCCTGTTCAAGGCCCCATGCCTAAGAAGCAGATGCTCAAAATGGCTGAAAATTTGATCTCTTTAATCTGGGGTTCCCAACCCCCTCCTGGCAAAAGGCCTGGACAAGAGGAAGATTATGCTTCCTCTGAACAAGTGTCTATTTCCTCAGGCTCCTCTGAGGACCAAGATTACTCCTTCTCCCCTTATGAAGATTCTGATGCTGAGGATTCCATTCCCTCAGCTTCTCCCCCTGAAGACTACTCCTTTGGGGAAACTTTACACACTATGAGGGAACATTTTCACTGGGAAGGTCAGGACTACTCTGACTCAAAGAAAAGGCTCAGAGAGTTTCTTTTACTCCCCCAGCACAGACCACTTGCCATCCCCCCAGTTTTAGACATTGTGGATGATGTTTACTTAGAATCCAATTTGAACCCAGACTCTCTGCTATCTCCCAGGGTCCCAAAGGGGCTAAGGCTTCTATGGTTAAAAATCCTGTACCTTCTGAAAGGGACTCCAGAGCACTAGACAGGTGAGGGAAAAAGGTTTACACCTCAGCCACTCTAGCTATGAGGGCACTAAATTGCCAGTTTCACATGCTAAAATATCAGCAATTTCTAATGTCTCAGTTAAAACAAAAAATGAGCACTCTCCCTCAACAGTCTGAATTGAAAGAAATGCAGGATCTGTTGCATGCAATTGAACAGGTGGGCAAACATACTTTACAATGTGGGTTTGATTCTTTGGAGGCTTCCTGCAGAGCAGCTGTCACTGGGTCTGTTATATGTAGGCATGCTTGGTTAAAGGAACAAACTCTGCCTGATCATGTTAAAGCAAAGCTTCTAGATGCTCCCTTACAGCAGGATGTTCTTATTGGAGTTAAAGCAGAGGAAGTCTTAAAGAAAATGGAGGATAAGGCAAAATCTATGCAGACAGTCAAAGATTTCCTACAGGTACAGCCCCCTCGCTTCAGCAGAAATTGGCCAACAAAACATTGGTCCTTTCCAGCTACTGACAGGCCACAGAAGGGTAAATACAGACGTCCGAGAGGCAGAGGACAACCACAAGCCCAGTACAAACCTAGACAATGGGGCACTTCAGCACAGAAGGGAGGAGAAGACAGGTCCCAAACTTCCAGAAGGCAAACTCAATGACTTGCACCTCATCCGGCCAAGCAACACTCTCTTGGCAGCCCCCTTGGGAGGAAAACTCGCACTGTTTTCAGACAACTGGTACATTGTCACAAAGGACAAATGGGTTCTAGACATAATTTCACGAGGATACAGATTCCATTTTCACACCTTGCCAATGAAAAGAGGAATGCCAAACCTGCCATAAAATCAATAGGCAGAGGCACAAAGACAAATTACAGCTCTCATGGAAATGAGAGCCATTCAAATGGTACCTACTCAAGAGCAAGGCCAAGGATTTTACTCAAGACTCTTTCTAGTTCCCAGAAAGGACAATGCCTGGAGAGCAATTCTGGACCTTTCAATTCTAAACACCTTCCTACAAGTACCCAAATTCAAGATGCTAACACTATAGCAGCTTCTTCCCATGTTGGGCAAGAAAGTATGGCTAGTAACGTTGGACCTGAAGGAGGCATACCTGCATGTCCCTATCAGACAAAGTTGCAGAAGATACCTCCGTTTCATTGCAGGTTCAACCCATTACCAATTCTCTGCACTGCCCTTTGGCTTATCTACTGCGCCCAGTCTTCACAAAATGCTTGGCAGCAGTAATTGCATACTGCAGACAAAGAGGAATTCAAATATACCCATACCTGGGCGACTGCCTCATCCAAGCAGAAAGCAAGGACATCCTCTTACAACATCTGGCTTTTGTAAAACATCTTCTAAGTTGCCTGGGGTACACAGTAAACGAAAAGAAATCAAAACTAGTACCCTCACAAAATATGACATTCCTGGGTGCCAGCTTGAATACAACGGCCCAGAAGGCTTATCTGATGCCAGACAAACAACTACAACTGACACAATATTTCAAAACAATGGCAACAAAGACCCAACTACCTGCAAGAAAAATTCTTCAGGCCTTGGGCTTCATGGCATCTTGCATACTACTAATACCATTTGCAAAGCTGCATATGAGGAAATTACAGTGGTACCTAAAAAGCGTATGGTCTCAACACAGCCACAGCTTGGACACAAGGATATCTCTCACTCCCTGCCTACAACAGGAGTTTCTATGGTGGTCACTGGCATGTCACCTCAACAAGGGTCAGCCTTTCACCTTGCCCCCAGCCAGGCATACTATGACAACAGATGCATCGGACTACGCCTGGGGGGCCACACATGGCAGGACAGTGCGTTCAAGGCATATGGTCTGCAGATCAAAGGAATCTGCACATCAATCAAAAAGAGATGCTAGCTGTACAGAATGCTCTGACAGCCTTCAAGAATCTATTACATCCAGGACAACTTACAATAAGGACGGACAACACCACAGTAATGTGGTACATAAACAAACAAGGGGGCACACACTCCTACACTCTATGCAGGCAAGCAATGACCTTGTGGAACACAGCTCTGGCTTACCAAGTTCACTTACAAGCTCAATTCCTGCCAGGACAAAAGAACACATTGGCAGACGACCTCAGCAGAAACATCATGGATCCCCACGAGTGGAAACTGGATCCACAAGTATTTGCAATGATAACTCAAAGATGGGGCCTTCCAGACATAGACCTGTTTGCCAGTCCTCAAAACTAAAACTATCAACTAACAAAATTTTGTTCAAGGACACTTCACCATCAAGCTTGGAAAATGGACGCACTCTCATTCACTTGGAAACACCTGACAGTATATGCCTTCCCTCCCATTGCCTCTCCTCACAAAGGTGCTTCTGAAAGTCAGAAAGGAGAGACCATGACTGATACTCATAGCCCCAGACTGGCCACGCCAGCATTGGTACCCACCATTGAGGAATATGGCCCAGGGCCCACCTTGGATTTTACCACAAACTGCCCATTTGCTCACACAGCAAAACAATCAGATTCTTCACAGCCAGCTAAAAACCTTAAATCTGGCTGCATGGAAAATCACCTAAACATCCAGCCAGCTCCTCTTTCCCATGGATATTATTCTGGAAGCTAGGAGGCCCAGCACCAGGAAGGCCTATGCGGACAAATGGAAAAGGTTTTGTGCTTGGAACTAAACTAAAGGCCAAAATACACTTCAGCCACACCTGCCTCAAATTCTACAGTATTTAACTGAGATGTTGCACAAAGGGCTTTCTTTTTCTTCCATTAAAATCCATGCATCAGCTATTTCAGCCCACTACAACACAGAACCACCCTTATTTTCGCACCCACTTCTAAGGCAGTTCCTCAGAGGGGCAGAAAACATTAGGCCCCCCAGGAGAGCACTTACACCAACATGGGACCTCAATTTTTTTCTGGAAAAACTTACGCTACCTCCCTTTGAGCCAGCTTTCTCTGCAGATCTACAGTTCCTATCATGGAAGACTGCCCTGCTGCTAGCAATAACTTCAGCTAGAAGAGTCTCAGAGCTGCAGGCACTAATGGCAGTGGAACCTTTCCTCATTTTCCATCAAGACAGTTTTTCTACGAACTAATCCTTCCTTCATGCCTGGGTGGTTTCCAGTGTGTCTTTAAATCAAACCATTCACTTACCCACCTTCTTCCCAAACCCACAGAACAAAGGAGAAAGACTCCTGCATTCCTTGGACATTCACAGGCAACTTCGCTACTACTTGGATAAAACTAAGGCTTTCAGAAAATCTGACCAACTCTTTGTATCCTATGCTACAGCTTCACAAGGGAAGGCTATATCAAAACAAACCATTTCCAAATGGATAGGACATTGCATTTGTTTCTGCTATACCTATTATGGAAAACCAGTTCCTGCTACCATTAGGCCCCACTCTACCAGAGCATCAGCTACATCTACAGCCTTCCTCGGGGGGTACCAACCAAGGAGATTTTGGAAGCTGCAACTTGGATTTCAGTACACACTTTTACCAAACACTATCACTTACCACTTTACTCTAAGACTAGGGCTGGCTTCACCACTGCAGTTCTGCTGGGCCTTCTAGCCTCCTCTAACCCTCTATAACTCCTCCGCCCATCCATAGCTTTGTGATTCTACCCAAGTGTGATGACTGCAGCAGGGTAACACGATGAACATAGTGCAGTTTTGTACCTACCATAAATGTAGATGTTCGAGTGTACACCCTGCTGCAGTCCAGGTTACCCTCCCTCCATCCCCTCTGATCTAACTGGCCAAATCTATACAATAACTTCCTGATGTGTTTGCTTATAGCTGGAGGGATTTTGTGTTTGTGCAAAAAATTACTTTATTTGGTACTAATTACTGACCACCTTTTTGGGGGCACCTGACATCTGGGACAAGAAAAACTGAAGAAGATGGCGTTGGATGCATTATTTATACCCCTGGCGCACTGACATCAGGGAAGAAGCGACAGCAACCGACGCCGGACCAAGACTTTGGAATTCCGGCCGACTGCGGGGACCACCTGACGACAAGATAACCCAAGTGTGATGACTACAGCAGGGTGTACACTCGAACATCTACATTTATGGTAGGTACAAAACTGTACTTTTCATTGCTATTGTCCTGTGTAAGCTATTCAAGTATTTTTTCCACGAATTGTTTTCTAGAGATATATAATACTGAGTGTTCACCCAGCAAAGCAGTATTGCTTTTGAGTAAATCTTCTTTACCACAAATTGTCTCCTACTGATTTTTCAAGATCTCCCATCTGTTCTGAACCCTCTCCACATTCTGAGAGGCTCCTGAATCAAATCTGCTCCATCCTTGGGAGATAAGATTTCTTTTATTCTTTCTCACTTTCGTTAACTCTTTCAGGGTATTACTGCTTTATTTTTGCCTTATTTATTGATTTTTGTACTTTTACGCATTTTAAAGGTGTCCTTAATACTTGAAATTGCCTTGCCTTGCCCAGGTAGTTTGTTTCAGTTGTTTTGTTGTATTATTACACTCTCCAGCAATTTTTTTTGTGTTTTTACATTAAGGGGACTTGGATAGCCCATCTATTGGCAGTAGGTGGTGGGCTGGTCTATCTGAGTTGTGAAATGCATAAGAAAATTGTAAGTGTATTCATTTTATTGGCCAGAAGTCTAAGAAGCCAGTTTCCTGTGTTTTAAGTGCCTGTATAAGTTTAGCACTTTTGTGCACCACTGATTATTGTGCAGTGGTGATTAGTAGTGCCCTGTATAGATGCAGGCACCTAGAAACCAAATTTCCCCCATAAAACCACCTCTGAAACTGTACCAGGAACCCTGTGAGTGCATAACAACTACTTTGCACGTTGAGTAACATAGAGCAGCTAGTTTGCACATTGTGGAGCACTGCCTCTTGAATTTAATATTATATAACGTAGTCTAGTCTCATTTCTAGCCCTAGAAGCACCCATACTCAGCCCACTATTAGCCCCTCAAACACAGCACCCTTGTAGTTCACCCACTAGACGACCTGACATCATGGATATGCACTTTCTCAATTTCTCCCCAGCCAGTTTGGTGAATATGGGTATATTAAGACAATGTAACAATTGTCTAATTTTCACTAACAGCCTTCTAATCCTCGAAGGAACAAATACATTATGCAAGAGATGTATATGCACAATGTCTCTTGAAGCAAAACTGTCTTGTACAAGCACTCATAAAAATAATCTGGTTGTCAGAAACACACACACTCCACCCACCACACACAGTACACACCCCACAGATAGACCCACTAATGCTAAGGCATTTAAATGCAATCTTCCCAAACCACAAAGACCTCCCCAAAATTCCACCTGCAAAAATTATCCTCCGCAAATACCACCACCTAACACTGGACATACAATTACACTTACTGAAGCCTAAACTACATAGCGCATAAGGCAAGTGAATACACTACCTAGGACTCTAGTCATCGGAGGCTCCATTGTACAACATACTGATATCTCACTCACTAGATTGAACAAGGAGCCTATCAAGGGCCAGGATCTGCTAAGTAAGACATGCACTCAAGTCATTGCAACACAGATACCAGCATGATCCAGTCATAGTCCATGTAGGTGTAAATGACCAGAGACATACCTCCCTAGGCTATATGAAGAGAGACATTATGGAGCTCTTAGACTAAGCATTGCAGGTTGATATGTGCCTGGCACTGAGCAGCATGATGGCACAGTACAAAGAGAAGATGATTGACTTTAATAATTGGCTTAAATTTTAGGGATCATTCGAGGGAGATACAATATTTATCAGTCTGGAAGGACATGGTTAACAAACTATGCTGCATTTCCAAGGATGGCCTGCAGCTGTCTCTTGTAGACTTTTGAATATTGCTTAAAACATTGACCTTCCCCACAGAGCCTTTAGGCGATGCCAAATTGACAAGCCTTCCAACTTAAGAAAATCTACCCAAGAAAATCGAAAGGTATTACTGTGCAATGTCAGGAGTCTAAGCAAGAAACTCCATGCCCTCCAGGTTCTCCTCACCTTGGAGAAAGCTGGCTAGACTTTACACTCCATTATTCTATGATTTGTATCTGTGTATCAGAACCTATAATCTAAGCATTAAATAGAGTATGGTGCTCTTGGAAATGTTTGTTGCATCACCATACTGTCAGTTTCCATAATAGCTACACCCCCTTGACCTCTAAGTGTGGAAGGGACTCCAGTTTGCTCATAACTAAGGAATCTAATTGTTTTGTTATATAGATCCATAAATATTTACGTGTGCAGTGTCTCCCTAAGATGTAAAGTGGTATGCAGTTAATACTTTGGTTTCCTAACATTTTTCAACAATAACTGAATATAGTGGGAGTGTTTTACTCTCTTTTAAGAGTCTCCAAATAGTAGGGACTACCTGTCTTAGATTAGAAACCTTTAAAACAGAATCATCTGCATAGATCTACTCTTTACATTTCCACCTTGATAAATTCCGTAGGTTAATAGGTTCATAGGTAGGTACTAGGCTATCGGCCCAAGGGCCTACATAAGCCTAGCCAACAAGATTCCCTGGTTTACGCCACCCAACCATATATATCTTCATGCTGTCTCAGGGCAGTGTTAATGTTTCTGTAAAAATAATACCCTCAGCACTAGAACCACTAACGAAATTGCCCACATACTTTTGCAGTATACCTAAGTGTCCTATAAATATGCTATAATTAGGCCACAGATTCCAGCTAGAAACCTAAGCCTTCTAATACATCTCACTGTCCATTTTTTTCTTATCAGATGGCTAGCTGACATAACAAATGATGTACAGTAATGGATTACTAGTCAGTAAAATTAAAAATTCCAAAGCCAAGATAACTACCATGACTTTGCTAAACTACTGTGTGCTGTCCATCTTGAATCAGTTTTAAGGATGTCGTGACAGCAGGTAAAATACCAACTACACTGTCAACTCTGGGTAGGCATACAACTTTGACTTGTCTGTTTTTTTTGTATTTGGTAATATTTAGTACAACACAGCACAGTACTGTTCTCAAGTATTCCATCTTCAATCAAGTTGTGTTCTGGAAAAAAGTAGGTAATGTATTAGCTTTAGTATCACAGGTACACCAGTAATCGCTGTTCCATACAGAAAGAGACCCAAATACAGTAAAGGTGATTTATTAAAAGTCACCTTTTCTTTGTTTCTGAGTCTACACTCAGTCCCTTTATTGATGTCCTATTGCTGACGTATTGATTTTCTCAAATCCCAGCATGAAATCCTTTCTGGATATGAAATATTTCCAAGCATGCCAGCCATGTAATAGTTAACATATAAGCTAATCTAATAGAGAATGCTATCTAATTAGTTTACACTAGCAAGTCGTATCCTTTCTTTGGCTGGCCTGAAGTGTTTGTTATCATTTTGTTATTGATTGCACTAGTAAGCTGTTTATCCTTTCATCTGTCCATTATTACTGTCAACAGATGCCAGCATTGAACTATAGAGTCTTCCCTCACATCTTAATACTTGTAAACTTAAACTTAAGTGAGTTACACTTGCTTTGTTGCATCCAAAAGAACTCTGCATATTGTATATCATGCCATTTTTAAGTTCAGTAATGTTTTTATTTGTTGGATAATTTAACCAAAAATCTACATGCTTTTTATATCAATGCTGTCTTATTCATGTACACATCAGTGCCCTACTTTTTACCAAAATATAGCCAGATTATGTCCCTTTTGAATTTACAGGCATCTATTGTTGTTTTGAATAAATAACGGGCAATGCTTGTAGCTATGTATCACCCCCTTTTCCAAGTGTTTTGATTAATATCTAAATCTTTGTGATCCTATGCCGTTTATTCTAATAGACTCGTTTTGGGTTCAATAACTATACTGGACACAATGGGTTGGGTTAGTAGTACTAGGGATTCCTATGACTGTTGCTTTTATCTCCAACTCTTAATATGAGATTATTGAAACTTGAAAGACTATCTTTTCCATTACTTACTGATACATTCCTAGTAAGCTGCTCTAAATATTGTCAAATGTCCTGTTATATGGAAGATGCATTCTGCTCATGATCTTGCAGCTTTTTTGTATCACATTTATCTTCTAAAAACATGAAGGTCTACCTCATCATTTCTTTGCAACACTTCACTCACACATTGACCTTTTGATTTGCTAATGAGAACAGCTTGGATTGTTTAGCCTTCACAATCCACCTGTTTTTTCAAGATACAGCATTCATGCGCTCACTGCCTTTTTCTTCTGCCATTGTCACTTGTTGCCTTGTGTGTGTTCATTTAATCTTACTTAATGTTTGTATTTCCTTGTTTCCTTTACTACATAATCTTGGACATTTTCTGATTTGTTTCTTTGCTTTCAGGTGGAAGAGTTCCCGTAAAGTCAAAAGACGTGATTGTATAAACTAATTTATGATGTATGAATTTCCCTTAATAGTTTGTTCTTCAATTTCCAGTTGATTACTGCTGTGTAGCTCACTAAGAGTTAATATGAAAGGGAATTTCATAAGCTGTCCTCCAACTATTATGAAAAAAAGGAAAGTGATATAACTCCATGCAAGGAAAAAGGCAACAGATAACGTTTACTGGAGTACATGGAAAAAAGTGTCTGCTAAAGTGACTATTCAGCTTTCAGGGATGACATTGTGATACAATCAAAGTGTTTATAAGGTGAACAGAATTACAACTGACAACATTCAGTACATTATGGCATTTGGAGGCTACCATGATGTTATAGTGAAATACTATGAGTGTGTATCTTATCAGAAAAGGGTTATTCTGAGAGAATCTTTGTGTTTTTGTGGGTATGTATGTGAGTAAGGAGCTGAAATAAGACATATGACTGTTGTTCCTTCTTAATCAGTGCAAATTATTTGAGCTGTACCATCTTAGAAGGGGTCAGTCTGAAGAGATAGTACATGCGTGCGTATGTGTGTGCGGGCGCGCGTGTGTGCATGTACACACATAAAAAGAGCTCTATTAATTTGGAACATTCTGTCACCAATCATTATGACGTAGATGTTTTGTTAAAACCTGGAGTAAATGTAAAGACTGAAGTTCATATTAGCTTTTAGCCTGTAAGAGGTCTTTAATAAAGATGAATCTCTAGAAGTTGTACCACATGTTGCAAAAGTTACTGTTGTTTAGCAATTAAAATTTCAAACTATGTATCCCATATAACACAGCCCATTTATGTAAATTTTGCATATATTTTTGAGGTAGCATGTATAATATACAGGATTATAATGGGTCATCTGATCATAATCAATTTGTTATGCATTCACAAAATCAGTGACAAGAATATCACCTTGAGAGTGCAGCAAAGCAAAGCTGTAAAGTTGAATTTTGGAATTCCCTTCAAGAAGACTGAACTAGTTGATTATGATCAGAGAAACAACCATAATTCTTTGTAGTACATGGAACTTTAACTGTCCTAATGTACTACTAGTTACAGAGTGAAAAATGTAGACGTTCAAACTGTTTTACAGCTCTAAAAGCTAAGTGCTGGCATGCAGAAAGTGTTCAAAGTGTACATTTGTTCAAGCAACAGCGTTATAAGCTGTCAATCACTTCACTTTGCTGCACATTTCTGTGTGTGTGGTGGCACTAAGAACATTACAGCTTTCAAAGTTAAGGTGTTTGTGTCTGTACCACACGATTAGGTGATAAAACCACTGAAAGGTATATAACAAAAGTTGTTATACACATTTCTGACATCAGAAAAGTGCTCAGCAAGCTTATCTTTTAGCTGATTTTGTGATGTAGTCAGTGCAATCTGTGTAACACACACACACACACTTACATATAGGTGTAATTCATGTATTCGAAGAGTCACCTGTTCCAACAACAAAAAAGACCTGCAAAAGGAATAAAGACTGTGAAGATAGCAAATTGTCCTTCTTTTCATGTCTGAAATTGGGTTATATTGCGGATTGGGAATTTGTCCTTTTCCCCATTGTAGTGCAGCCTTGTAGTTGGTATAAGTAAATACCAAGGGATGTGATGATGCAGTAGGACTTGCCCCCACCCCCAGTAAAAACAAGTATTTTTGATCTTTTTGTTTTTATTATTTGATTTATTTTTGATGAGTTTGACCTCATGAATTTTATACTGATTTGTTTGAGTACTTTGTACTCAATGTTTGTTGTTTCAAAGAGTCACTATAGATTCATGTACTTTATACATCTGTGAGATTGAATGCATTGCATTAGTCTGATCACTTTATCACTTTAAATTAACCTAATAAATATATACTAGGAATTTCATTGGATTTTTACATAAGGCCAGATCATTTTGTGCATGTTGTAAACATTTTAACAAATAAAACATATCAATCATTAGTATTGTGATCAAATTTTAAATTGTTCATTTATATCTGTCAGGTTGCTTCCATGGTCTAAAATATCTGGAGTGTTTAAGAAAATTGCTTTATGTACCATCTTCCCTTCCTTTTAGGCTGTTATTGCTACATTTAGCTGTACTCAAGAGACAGGTTGAACAGTTCATTGTGTGTTTTTCTTAAGTGTGATAGTTCTTGTTCTTCAATGTATTTATGTTAGATAAACTTGAGTGACTTCTATAAAGCGTTCCTTCCTATGAACTACACAGTCTTGGTTCAGTTTCTTAATAAATGACTTCAGCTTCAGGCTGTGAACTAAGACTATTTATGTTTTTCTTACTGTGCAGCTTGTAAATCTGTTAATCTTCTCTAGTTTCTATTGTAGTACTATTTCTGTCTGTTGATTTCTCAGTAGTACTTTTGTAACTTGCATTGATTTTCTGGCAACAGTGATGCAGCAGAAGTAGGGAATTTGCATTTCAGCCTCTGGCACATTAACACTTCAGATGGTGAGTGAATGATCTCCTTTCTAGTCCAAAATTGTGAGACAGAAGTCCTCATAGTTATTGATGCAGTTCATTGTCATGACATTATTCACTGTTTGGATAATTTTCTCAACTTGTTCATTTGACTGTGGAAACTGTAGATTCAATTTCTACACACTTAAAAAATATGAATTCCTGTCATTTATATTGTGTACTTTTAAGCTATGACAACTTTAGGTATCCCCTTTCTGAATGTGGTGATCACAGTTGCCTTTATGTTTGTCATTTTCATTATTACATGGAACTTGGAATTGTAATCTATGCAGGATACATATCTTCCTTAAACTGGAAGAAGGTAATGCTCACTCAGTTCCGTAGCTGACTTAGATTGGGGTATGTTGTTTCTTTTGCATTGCTATGGTATAGATTACATATGACACAACTGTTAACTGTTTATTTTGATATGAGTTGATGTACCTATCCATTACACTATATCTTCTGCTCTTTCTTTGCAGTTTAGTATCCCTGAATGTGATTTAGGTGTCTTCTGGAGCATTTAACTTCTCATTTGAATGAGAACAATTAGTTGTCAGTTTTGAACATTAAACCTTAAATGCAAATAGTTTCTTCCTTAAAGGAAAAGTAAGACTGCATTTCCTTTCCTAGTAGTGTTTTTTGTTTAGACCTGCCTTTCATTGTAATATTGTTTAGTAACTACATTTCAAAGTCAGTGTCAGCACAACTCTAGAATGCTTTTTCTTCTGTCGCTTGTAACTGTTTTATTATCTGGAGGATCTCTTGACCTTCTTCTAGCAACTCTTCATGATTCTTTGGTGAACCCTTGGTATTCTACTTCTTCTCTGCAAAATTATTTGTATGGTCTGCATTTTACAGTCTGATTATGTTTCAGTAGATTAAATAACATCCTCTGTAATTTAAAAATTATTTGTATAAATGCTTTCTAAGTATTCTTAGCAAATAGTTTGTAGCCAGCTTCTGCCGGAGCATTTTAACCACAGACATATTTGTGGAATTGTTACATCCATACAGTTAGCTAGCAATTCTTGTTTGGTCTGAGTGTATTTCACTTGTGCAGCTCTAAATGCTACTCCTCCTTTTCGTAGTTCTTTTGACAGGCTATATTCACCTAGAGGAGTAATAGTCATAAATAGTGTGGGTAAAAATTTATAAGATACTGCATTATCGCTAAAAACTTTGGCATCCTCATATTTTTTTTATTTAACTTATCCTTTGTTGACACGGTTAGTCCCACTAGGGTAGTAGCCTCTTTTCAGTGGAGACCCTAGCTGAAATACTACTATGAGAAATATAGCCAGAACATTTTGGAATTTCCCCTACATTGCATGTTGTGTAGTGGACACAATAGGTAATTCTCGTCCTGCTTCCACTTTGGGTTGAGTTGCAGCCCAGTGAAGTAGGTAGCAACATTGAGATTCAGCTTATATGTGTTAAGAGCAAGGATATGAATCCTTGCAAGCTTTAGAGAGCAATCATAAAGTCGGAGTTGTGAGAAGATGGATTAATGGCAGTTAAAATGTTGGAGGAGCAGAAAGCAGTCGAGCCTTCTAGCAGTTATCATGAAATAGAAGGGGAAGGAATCATTGCTCAGAGTGTGAAGGTGTCCGAGTCTTCACAAGATTCGGAAGAAATATTTCAGAGGCAGTAGTTTGAGGAAGAGAGCGAGAGTCATGACGGATGTATTATTACAATCCTCCAGCCAGGAGGGTTGCGGGATGTTGTACTTCAAGAATTAATTGTAGAAAGTGAGCTGGAGAGTGGTAAAGCAGTATCATGGGCAGGCATCATAGAGAGAATATGGGAGGGAAAAGGTGTAGCAGTGTTGACTAAAAAGGCATATGCAGAGAAAGTAAGAGAAGGAGGCGGAAAAGAAGAGAAGAAAGTACCACAAAGGAATAGAACATACTAAATACATAGCAGCGAAGAAGATAGTTTAGACAGGTATGACATTTGGATAATGTAGCAGTTCCCTTGGGCATCTCACCAAATGAGGTTAATGCTTTCATACATAGTAATATAAATTATGACATTATTTTTGAATCAGAACAATCTATGGAAAAGTTTTTTGGACAGTATAAATTAAAAAGGAATTTTAATCTTTGGAAGTTATATGCGAGTCAAGTATTTAATAGGGAAACAAAAAAAGAAAATATTTATTTAGTTTACACAGAAGTTGAAAAAGAGACGTTAAGAGACTAAAGACATTGTGTAAAAAAATCATGGACATTGTAAAAATATATAACAGCAGAGGTTTATGGATTGGGGGATGGGAATGTAATTAAAATGGCAAATGACAGCATTGTTCCTATACCAAGTTTGATAAAAGCTGAGGGGGACAGAGGGTTTGTAAAATATTGGGAGCAACCAAAATGTGTTTTTTGGGAAAAAATTTCTTTTAATTAATGAAGGTGATAAAGAAAATGTTACATTTATGGAAAGGTGGGGCATGATGAAAAACAATGTGATTTAAAATGTTTTAAATGTGAGAAGTAAGGACATTTATGGATGGACTGTAAGCAGAATATAGAAGAATATAAAAAAGGGAAAGAGAGAGATATATACCTTGATCAAGAAACAGACCTAAATGAAGTAATAGAAATAGAACTAGAAAAAGTAGAAGAAATTCAAATAACGACAGATAAGAGTAAGATAAAAGAAAGTACTAGAACTAAGGAAAAAAGTGATAAGCAAGGAAATGAAAGGATTCCAGATGTAAGTGAAGAAGAAATGAATTGGATAGCTGTGAAAGGAATGACAAAGTCAGTTTGGAAAAAGAGTAAAAGATAGGAAAATAAATTTTCAAGGGATAAGCATAAAAGAGAATAAGAAAGTGGAAACAATATAAAAATGTGTAACCGAGAATATTAGAAGTAAATGTAAATAGTATTAAAAATATAAATCATAGAATAGATATATTAGAATGGTGTGCTAAATTACACATGGGTATAATCATACCAGAAGACATAGAATATTCTCACAAACAGGAGGGTATGGGGGTAAAATCATATGGAATATAGGTATAGAGACATGTTCAGGTATAGCATTATTATGTAAGTCATCAGTTAGAGTGTTGGATTTTATATTAATGGTAATGGGGAGAATAACATTTGCAGATGTAAGTTGGAAAGGACGTGTGCAGAATTATTGCATATATATATATATATATATATATATATATATATATATATATATATATACACATACATATGTTACAATAAAAGTATGAGAAGAAATGGTTAAAAAATTGTGTGTCAGTATGGACATGATAGGTGATACGAACCATGAAACGAGAAAAAAGAAAGAGGATGAAAAAGCTTTAGTAGAAATAATAAAAACTGGAAAGTTCTATGTATGGAATAACAGGGTATGGACATATGAAAGAAGTAATTTAAAGACAGAAATAGATTATTTCATAATTTCAGAAAGATTAAGTATAATAAAAGAAGGCACAAAAATTACAGGATTTTCAGATCATTTAGCAGTTTAGTTAGAAATTCAAGAACAAATAGATTGTATAAAAATTGTAAAAGGTATAAAGAGAGTAAATGAGAAACAAATAGATAATGAAGGGAGACAAAGAATTAATCAGCTGTGGACAGCATGGTGGACAGGTTTCAAAAGCAAATATAAAAAATATTAAGAAATAAGAAAGGAGAAAATATAATGAGTCAGCAACAAATAGTGAATGTAGTAAGGCAGTATATAGAAGAGAGCTGTAAAAAATATGACATTGATTATATATATAGAAGGTTAAAAAAATAACAGAACAAGATAATACAGAAATGGAAAAATGGAGTAACTGAATAATGTGTTAAGAACATAAATTTAGAATTTGCAACAGGTTTAGATGAGATAGAATATTGAATTTATAAGATATGAAGGATTCCCAAAAATAATTATTTGTGTATGTGTTAAATGAATGGTTCGAAGAAGGGTTTAGTCAAGAGAGAAGATATCTACTGGAGTGATGAAAGTAGTGTGGAAGAAAGGGACTAAAGATACAAGAAGTGGGAGGCCAATAGCACTTAATAACTTGATTATAAAATATTTATGGAACTGTTGCAATTAAGATTGGACAAGAAAGTTAACAATATGTTAGAAGACACTATATTTGAAAGGAAAGGGAAAGGAATTAAATTATTGTTAATGATAATAAGCAAAATTGTGCATGATATTTGTTACAGAAGGGCAAAAGCAAAAATGATGCTAGGTGATATAACTAAAACCATTTGATAAGATATGGCATGACATATTATGGGAAATAAGGAAATCATATGAATAAGTGAAATTTTTAAGACAGTGTATGAAAACAATAAAGTAAAAGTGTTACTGAATGGATATTTAAGTCAAGAAATAAATATAAAAACTGGGATATGGCAAGGATGTCCTATGAACAATATTTTATTTGTGTTTGTTATGAATGCAGTAGTTAGTGATATAAATATGACTTTAGAAGAATTAGAATATAAGACTATAGAAGGTATAAGAATAACAGTAATGCTTACTGATGAAGATGATATAATAGTAGCAGTAAAGAAAAAAAAACAAGGGATGGAAGAAACAATTAAGAGAATTAATGGACAGTTGAAGAGTATAAGAATGACTATAAATAGAGGTAAAAGAACAGATTAGGAGAAAAATGTAAGATAGAGGGCATTCGGTTTAACATGAAAGATGTATTATTATGAATAAAATTTGGAGATGACATGGTAAAATATAAACAATGAGAAGAGACAATAACAAAACTGACAAATACATGTCTATTTTGGAAGATGTGTCAGATGTCTTATAAGAAAAAAGGTATACATAATAAACTCTGTGTTGCTAGGAAAGTAGCATATTTAGCAAGTGTATATATGTGATGCTAGTAAAAGAAGAGTAAGAAATTTTGACAGTTGTTTTCCCCTTTATATGAGGCTCCACGTTGAACGTGAAAAGAGGTATATTATATGCTAAAGTGGGAAAAGGAGTATTGGGATTGATAAATCCAGTGGTGCGTGTAGCATTATTGACTTTATAAAGAGTAATAAAGTGGGTAAAAGAAAGAAATGGTTCTCTAACAAGTGTAATTATGACAGAAAAAAATGTAAAGCAGTATGGAGTTTGTTGAGCAAATATAAAAGAATCAGAAAAGAAATATATGCAAAAATAATAACATGTCAAGATAAGATTGTATTGTGGAAATTAAAAATAAGAGAAGTGGAAGAAAACAGGAAAATATGGTATATGAATATTATTGCATTTATACATGAAAAAATAGAGGATGGAATGATAAAGATGTTAAAAATAGAATAGAATGGTTAAAATGTAGACATAAGTAAATTGCCAGTAAAAGCTAATATGCCAAATAAAAATAGAAGAAAAAATGTATCATTATTGAGGTTGAGAGTGAAACAACAGAACGTTTTTTTTTTTTTTTGCAATTTCACAGAGTAAAGAAATTACATTAAGAATACTTTTAATGTATTATGAAAATAGGGAGAATCGATATGGATATGATAGAATTTGGTTATTATAGCAATAAAAGGAAGGAATTTGAAACAAAAATTGACAGGAAGCTGGCTTATATAATTTGGACTATATGAAATGAAAGCATGAATGAGATAAAGTGTAATGGAAAGGGGATACTGGCATTAAAACATATGATCTTGGTTGTGAGAAAAAGAGTGGGATCTTACTGTGTATGTATATTTGTATAGATTATAATGCAAAAGATATTGGTGGAAGTATTTAAAAGAATGATAAATTGTAAAAAAATGTAAATAATTGTAAGACATTTGCAATATATGTGAATAATTTAAGTGTTCTATATAATGTAAATTATGTAAGTAATGTATTTGACAAAGGACCCGTACTCTTTTTGATAGGTACCATGGGATAATTTACATTCACCTGAGATACCACCAACTCATGAGGATGGGGCCTCAGTTTAACATCCCATCCAAAGGATGGCACACTCAGGAGTGCAGCCACAACTGCCATGCAGCACTGCATTGTTTGCAGTAGATGTACCTTGTGTTGGAATAGAACCCACAGCCTTCTGTACCACAGACGAGTGTGCTACCTGTTGCACCACTGACACTGAGAATTGTGTTGACTTTTTCCTGTACCATACTTTAGTCACTCTGATATTAGAATATGAATTGTGTATTTCTGACCTGTCAGTTTGATTTTACTTGCACTCTTATTTAATTTTCAATTATGCAGCCTTAGTGTTATCAGCAGCTTTTGTAGTATCTTAAGGTATGTTCCTTGAATGTGCACGAATAGATCAGCAGTAATATTTACAACACCTTCCAATTCTGCCATTACTTGTGCAATAACTCTTTGGACTTTCTGCTACTGATGAAATACCAAATGTAATTCTAATGAACCTCTACTTTCCTAATGACCATTTAAATGTTCACAGTTTAGAGCTTTCTTCGTCTGGCTCTATCCTTGGTTTGCATGTAGTACTGAAAATAACTTAGTATTTGGCATAGTTAAGAGGACTCATAGCAGCTGAATTTGTTCTTTCCTAATGTCCATTTAATTGTACACAGTTTGGAGCTTTTTTCATCTTCATATAGTTTGCATATAGTACTGAAAAGAACTTAGCATTTGGCATTAAGATGACGTCTTCATCTGTAATTAGTGGGTAATGCACTGTTCATCTTACTCATATCATGAGTAGTACATACTTAAATCTTGTCTTGGTTAACAAATGTAACCATACTGTTCATCCAGTTCTGTGCATCTGATTGTTTCCTAGTGACTCTTTGGCTTTCCATTTACTTAAGTGTCTTTACAGTTCTACTGTTAAGACACACTATTACATTTCTAGCAGCATGCATCACTGGCATAAAAATAGCTTTTAGATGTACACAATGAACTTCTGCTAAAATTCCCATGCTTGCAACTAACAGTTATGCAGGATATCATTGCTGTTATTCTGCACAATACCTGAGATATATCTGTGAATTTCTTATAGACATATTTGTTGTTTGCTTTCATACAGTGAATTCATTTTACAACACCTCACAGCTGACAAGTTAAACATCCCAAAATATTTGGAAAATTCACTAGTTTAAATGTTACAATTTAAAAAAAATATTTGGAAAATTCACTAGTTTAAATTTTACAATTTAAAAAAAATCTAGTATTCATTATTTTATA